>NC_140172.1:142984853-143267353 GCF_963971535.1 Notolepis coatsorum | reverse complement strand
TGAAGAAACGGGTGACCTGTGGCTATTTCTAGAGATGTGGTCTGTAACCCTGTTCTCTTGTGATCCTTGCTGCAGTGAATGATCATATCAATGTATATTCAAGGGCGTAGGCTTGGTTTCAACAATGGGGGGGGGGGGGGGGGGGGGGGGGGCACTTTAAGTGGCATCTGATGGTCCTTGCCCAGTAAATTTCATTTTCATAAACACTTCATTTCCTGCATTTTGGTGAACTTTTCTCCACCAGTTTCTGCCTTTTCGGCATCAATTTATGGCTGAAATGTCTTTATTTATGTAAAGGTAAATACAACATTCAGATACCCGCTGATACAAATATGATGGAATATAATGCAGTAAGGCTCTTCTGTAGTGCTTTCAAATATCTATTCTCCTGTATTGTTATGTATAGTTACAGGTAAGGAGGATATATACATTTTTACCTCTTTTGGGGAGGGGCTTGTCTTTCATATTAGCTATATATATTTATTTGTGAGGGGAACAAAGTCGTATGGTAATAGCTTATCAGTTCTCCCCCAACAATTCATATGGAGCTACTTCTTTCCTTCATACGTTTTTGCCAGTACGGCCGTGAAATAGGTATTACATTCTATTCAAAGTGGTCTTGAAAATGTCTTAAAAAAGTCTTAAATTTAACTTGTTGAAACCGGCAGGAATCCTGTATTAATAAAATATGGAAAAATATCATGTAATTCTATGGTGACAGTGGCTCAGGAGGTAGATACAGTGGGGCTCCGGAGGTAGAGACAGTGACTCAGGAGGTAGAGACAGTGACTCAGGAGGTAGAGACAGTGGGTCAGGAGGTAGAGACAGTGGGTCAGGAGGTAGAGACAGTGGGTCAGGAGGTAGAGACAGTGGCTCAGGAGGTAGAGACAGTGACTCAGGAGGTAGAGACAGTGACTCAGGACTGGAGGTAGAGACAGTGGCTCAGGAGGTAGAGACAGTGGGTCAGGAGGTAGAGACAGTGGCTCAGGAGGTAGAGACAGTGACTCAGGACGGAGGTAGAGACAGTGGCTCAGGAGGTAGAGACAGTGGGTCAGGAGGTAGAGACAGTGACTCAGGAGGTATAGACAGTGGCTCAGGAGGTAGAGACAGTGGGTCAGGAGGTAGAGACAGTGGCTCAGGAGATAGAGACAGTGGGGCTCAGGAGGTAGAGACAGTGGGTCAGGAGGTAGAGACAGTGGCTCAGGAGGTAGAGACAGTGGGGCTCAGGAGGTAGAGACAGTGGGGCTCAGGAGGTAGAGACAGTGGCTCAGGAGGTAGAGACAGTGGGTCAGGAGGTAGAGACAGTGGCTCAGGAGGTAGAGACAGTGACTCAAGAGGTAGAGACAGTGACTCAGGAGGTAGAGACAGTGACTCAGGAGGTAGAGACAGTGGCTCAGGAGGTAGAGACAGTGGGTCAGGAGGTAGAGACAGTGGGGCTCAGGAGATAGAGACAGTGGGGCTCAGGAGGTAGAGACAGTGACTCAGGAGGTAGAGACAGTGGGTCAGGAGGTAGAGACAGTGGGTCAGGAGGTAGAGACAGTGGCTCAGGAGGTAGAGACAGTGACTCAGGAGGTAGAGACAGTGACTCAGGAGGTAGAGACAGTGACTCAGGAGGTAGAGACAGTGGCTCAGGAGGTAGAGACAGTGACTCAGGAGGTAGAGACAGTGACTCAGGAGGTAGAGACAGTGGCTCAGGAGGTAGAGACAGTGACTTCCGGTTTGCAACGTTCTGGTGAGCAGCCACATGAAATAGCTCCCGGTCAATGAATATATAAAAAAAGGAAGTAAAACTATTCATAACGAAATAAAAAGTGAAGATTCGAGGACAAAAAAAAGAAGGAAGAATGAACACGAGGACAAATGAAAGAAAAGCAACCCCAGATTAAGTAAATACACAGATGGAAAAGACTCAACACGAGGCAATGATGCAACAGGTAGAACAAGCTAGCGGGACGCTGAATGTCAGTGCAGAGAAGCTACAGGCTAACATACAAACTAGCTTACAAGCTAACATAGAGGCTAACCAGGCCACCACGTAGATTGGATTAGGAGCAATGCGGAGCATACAACGTAACACTGAAAAATCCAACGGAGGTGACAATGAACCGTCGGAGCTATGTAGAAATAAAGAAAATTCAGAAAAAGAAAGGAACCAGGTCCCAACAACGTGCAGGAGGCGGCGAGGGACACGGCGCGGAGAGGATGGAAGGAGCCGGGAGGGGAAGGAGAGAGGCCTACGGCCTAGGCCTACGCTGACGCAAAGGATGGAGAGGGCGCGCAGGTGGACCAGAACCGAGAGACGAGGACGAGGAGAGGAGGACGGGAGGAGGAAAAGAGGGGACCTGTTCAAAGCAGATCAACTATGAAGAACGACAAAGGGACACGAGAAAGGGGCATGAAGGGACACGGTGATCCAAGGAAAGATACAAGACAAAAACAACGTGGAAGAGTACCCAACACAAACATACACACAGGGGACCTGGGGATAAGAATAGATACAACAGAGGAAAGATAATTGAACAGTTACCCCAAGAAGTATAAAACTATAACACCAGAATTTAGAATAATTAACACTAGGATTTACAATACACACGTTATAGACAAACGATTTTACAGTAAATGAATTTAAAAAGGGACACGCTGATTAGGAAACATATTGGGGAATAATACACGATGGACTGGTATGAAGGAACTACAGGATTACACGTATCACACAATACAAATGAACATGAGCATAAGAAAGACAAATTCAGAACATTGACCGGGAGCTCTGAGGCCGTCCACAGAACGAATGTTGGACTTATATAGTGCGCACTTCGCCACTAGGGGGAGCCCTCTCACTAGGAGAGCCATTACTCCTCACCATTCCAACGGGGAACAGAGGGATACATCGGTCCGATATCAAGATAGGGCCGATATGGGAGGATATTAAAAAATATATATATTTCAGTTTCAAAATATCAGTCATTTCTGAAAATAAGTTGCAAAAGTAAAAAAAAATTATGCGTTTTGGAAAATAGCTCTTTATTTGATTATCATAAAAAAGTGTTTTCTATACAGAGATATCGACATCGGTAAATATCGGTATCGGCCAGAACAGCAATATTAATATCGGTTATCGGTATCGGCCACAATTTTCACATCGGTGCATCACTAGTTGCAAGCCACTTTCATACGGGGAACTGTGACAATTATTAGTATTATCTTATTTGCATATTGTCTCATTATTAGATAGATAGATAGGTTGATACTTTATTGATCCCAGGAGGGAAATTTAAGTAGACAGTATTTAAGTATTGAAAAACATCCTAATAGTGGGCTACTCACCTAATGCATGGCTGACATTTGTTAGAAGTGTCCGTGTCCCCGTCAATCATCACTGCCAGATCCGACTTAATTTAATCGGCTATGGTCTCTTATCATCTCTCCGCATCGGACGTGGTTGTCATAAGATGGACTGATATCCGCTCAGTTCTTCTTGCAGACCAAAATTTGCAGCTTAAACTTATTGAAAGTTCTTTGGCGATGCAATAGGCCACATTCAGTTTCGTTTCGATTGTTCGCTAGGAATTATGGGATTTGGTGTTGGATGTATGGACTCTACGCAGACAGGGACATGGTATTTAATCGCACGATAGACTACAACTACCAAGTAGAATAGCATGGCCCAGATTCACTTCACGCAAATATTTTTTTCACACAGGCTATCGGACGGGGGCTACGCAGTAAATTCATTCATCACCGACGGATTCTTTCATAGCACAGCGACATTATGTTGCACTGTACAGCCCTGGTTGTAGGCTAATGTTTTACTATTTTTTTTATCCAATTTGTATGGATTAATTTAGGAGTGAAATGCAAATGAAGGGTTGAAATCACTACTCGCAAGGTTGCCCCCAAATATTATTTTCCACTCGCACGGGCCATATTAAGGGGCAATTTGCGATAACCTCGTTGCACTGTACAGCCCTGTTATGGGGGTCAGAGCGGCTGAGCTTTGCCCAGTGGGGTCTTGTGTGTTGCGGGGTCGGTGTGCGTGGGGTGGGGATCTCGGTGACATGGGAGCTAGCGGGCTTGGGTAGGTGGGGGGGAGTCCCCTTCCCTCCCCTCTACTGGGCCTGGCCCAATTAATTCAAGGGACCCGTGTCGCTGGGGGCCCGGCTCCACGCATATCGGCCTGGGATATGGGGGAGTTCTACGGGCTTAGCTCAGGGGGGGGGGCGGAATGTCAGGGGGGGGCATCGTTTCCGCGGTTTGGCCCGGGAGAGTGGGGTCTTGTATGTTGTGGGGTCGTTGTGCGTGGGGTGGGGGTGCTTGGTGACATGGGAGGTAGCGGGCTTGGCTCGGTGGGGGGGAGTACCTTCCCTCTCTCCTCTACTCAGCCTGGCCCAATTAAATTCAAGGGACCCGTGTCGCTGAGTGCTCGGCCCCGCGTGGGACGGACCTGGGATGTAGGGGAGCCCTTTTTCTAGGGGGGGCCCTCTTATGGGGGTCTGGGAGGCTGAACGCAGCCATATTCAAGGGACCCATGTTAGTGTGTTGTTATGTTATTGATGTCATTGTAGGTATTGTCTAAGTGTTGTATGTCTGTAAATGTTAACACTTTGATTGCCTAAGGTTAAATTCATGACATACCATCCGTTGCCAGCTCTATTTAACATGGAGAAGTTCCCCTTCTTTGCAGGGCTATAACTTTTTAAATTCTATTGCTAGATTGCCATTATTAGGGCCCATTCAAGGTCCTATATGTATTGTTCATGGTGTAGCAACGTTAAACTTTTTCATTCACATATTCATACTAAAATATGGTCTAAAGTATAAGTATGTTTTCATCTCTTTCTGCAGCTTTCTCCAGAACGTGATTTATAGCCCCAAATGCATTATATTGATGATTAAATACAGTTTGGTAGGAATCTGTGCGAGATCAAAAATTTCAATTGGACGTACTTCTAGAATTTACTACACGTCATCTGATGTTGACCGGATGGGCGAGGGGCCGTTTATAATTCCGTGGGCAACGTTATACCATTCATCTAATGTGGGTCATATGTTCATCATAGCAGTTAGTAAAGAACACGTTAGAATATAACGCTAAAACTCACCCCAGTCTCCTCGGGCCGTTGGGCGATCAGCGTGGTGTAGACAGTTTTCAATTATGGGATGTCGAAATACCGGATCTATTTCCAGGTTGTATAATAGTATATACGTCCAAATCATGTTGTTTTATCGAGTTATTTCCACCGATCGATGTTCACTGTGTGAAGACTGAGTCTCTCTAACATTAGCGAGTGCCCGGACCACATATGGAGTGAGTCCTGCCGGGTTAAAGGTTGACATCCGGTTTTTCGATCTGCCGATCGGCCACCAGATGACGCTCTTGAACCGCTAGAGGATTGAGAGGAGATCAGAACTGTGTGTCAAGGCTGCAGAGGGGAAATATGATTCCGATCACAGATTTTTGAAATATTGATATCAAAGACGAGTTCCGGCGTCCTCGGCAACTTGAGCATGGCGGGGAATGACGAGTTCCGGCGTTTTCGGCAGTTAAAGTGTTAATACAAATTTAAGTTTAAAAAAAAAGAAATACAACTCTCTCTCTCTCTCTCTCTCTCTCTCTCTCTCTCCTAGACAGGTACAAACAGAGACAGAACGGTTTAAAAGCATGGATTAAAGAGTTACCAAGCTCTTGATTTTTTATTTATTTATGATAAATATCACCGCTCTACCTGTGATTATAAAAGAGCAGTGATTCCCCCACACGCGCCAGGCGTCTACTCCGCTGCCCTTTCATAATCATCTTTTCTAATCAATCTTTTATAATCTGGTATACATGTCCCATTCGCTCGGCCCGTGCTGAAAATAGACCGTGCGTGTCCGTCCGGTCCAATCTGTTAAGAAGGGCGTCGAAAAGGAAACTGGAAACCGCTTCGGGACCGTTCACGGCGCTTCCTGCGTCCAGCGTGCCAGCCAGCGTTAGTTAGTGCCAGGAGGGCGAGGAGCGGGTGGAAGAGGTCGCTACTAATTTGTTTTCGTTTTTTTTTTCCCTGAGGGAATGGAACGGGCCTGGCGCTGGTGAGCGCTCCTCTCTGGTCTGGCCGCCGTGGTCGGAGGGAGAGGTGATCCTCTCTGTTGAGCGTGAAGCCTGGTCTTCCTCACCCCCCCAAGCCCCTCGACGGACCGCTCCACCACCACCCGCTCCACCACCAAAAGATATTCCGATTGGTCCTATTGATGCAATTCATCTGCATCTTAAAATAGAGCTAGAGTTCCAAAAAATTGGAACTGCTCCTTTTAAGCTAGTTGTCTCGTCTCCATTAATTCCAGTATGTTCACCCGGGCCAGGGTTAGCCATGGTCTACTATGGTATGGTTGGGTCAGCTCCATTAGCCATGGTCTACTATGGTATGGTTGGGTCAGCTCTATTAACCCTTTCACTACCACGCTACCGAAGGTTAACCCGGCTTTCACTACCACACTACAGACGGTTAACCGTCACAGTGTCACAGTGAAAGGGTTAACCATTTGGTAGTGGCAGTGAAAGGGTTAACCATGGTCTACTATGGTATGGTTGGGTCAGCTCTATACTGATGAAGGCCGGACGGTCGAAAACATTTTGTGGGTATATAAATTGTGCCTATTAAAATAAAATAACGATATTCCTTGAGTGCGGTCCCTACCCCCTTTTTTTGTGACTTACTATTTTTGGACTACGCACCTGTCTGAGCGCAGTGGTTACCTTTTCTACTTCCAATGGTTGGGTCATCTCTATTAGCCATGGTCTACTATGGTGTGGTTGGGTCAGCTCTATTAGCCATGGTCTACTATGGTGTGGTTGGGTCAGCTCTATTAGCCATGGTCTACTATGGTGTGGTTGGGTCAGCTCTATTAGCCATGGTCTACTATGGTGTGGTTGGGTCAGCTCTATTAGCCATGGTCTACTATGGTGTGGTTGGGTCAGCTCTATTAGCCATGGTCTACTATGGTGTGGTTGGGTCAGCTCTATTAGCCATGGTCTACTATGGTGTGGTTGGGTCAGCTCTATTAGCCATGGTCTACTATGGTGTGGTTGGGTCAGCTCTATTAGCCATGGTCTACTATGGTGTGGTTGGGTCAGCTCTATTAGCCATGGTCTACTATGGTGTGGTTGGGTCAGCTCTATTAGCCATGGTCTACTATGGTGTGGTTGGGTCAGCTCTATTAGCCATGGTCTACTATGGTGTGGTTGGGTCAGCTCTATTAGCCATGGTCTACTATCTATGGTATGGTTGGGTCAGCTCTATTAGCCATGGTCTACTATGGTACTATGTCTCCATTGTACTTCTCGATAACTCTGCAGTTACTAGGCAACCTCATAGAATTCACACCACCGACTGTGGTCAAACCACGATGATGCAACAGCCCCAGGTCGTTGTGAAAGACGTCTGTCTCAGTCGAGGGCCAGCCTGGTTGACAAACAAACATACTCATTTCACAAAGACATTGCCACCTCCTTAAGCATTGTGTAATTAATTGAATGCATTGTGTAATCATTTGATGCGAAGTATTTGGCTTACATTGTCACTAAAACAATCACTGATGCACACCGTTTACTGTGATAAACACACAGTATTTAATCTTTCATCTGATCCACATTTTAGCCCCCACGTCCCAAATGGATAGTTTGTAGCTGTTTTCTGTTGCTAGATTAGATTAGATTAAAATGTATTGTCATCATACAGTACAAGTACAGTACGACTTAACAGTAAAGTGTGATAGTAATATACAATGTACAGGTGATTAAACTGGGTATAACATATAAATGAGTACTACTGGGTAATAGTGTTAATCAGATGTATGTACAGAGTTGTAGTATTAATATGTACAGTGATACAGGTATAAAGACACTATGGTAGTTAGTCATACTGGCCAGCAGCGTAACTAGTAAGAGTAGACGGGATATGTACAGATATAGATATAGTATCTACAGATATGTAAAAAGGATTATATGCAGGTATGTACAGACAGACAGTGGATAGATAGATATATATGGTAAGAATAAATATATGTATAGGTATATACAGCATTAATGTACATGCTGTCATACCCATATATGGGTTATGTGCAGGTGTATAAGTAGGTATACAGAAGGAGCATTCAGACAGATATATACATGGTTTAAACATCCCCCAGTAGAACATTTTAATGATTTTAATACGCAAATGAAGCTTTTAGGAGTATTTCGAAACTAGAATTACAGAGTGGGAGTAGATACACTACTCTTGATAGCACATATTATTGGGGGGGACAATTCATATTTTTCCAAATTGGATCTGCAGCCATGGGGATGGTGGATTTTATCATATGGGGACATATTTTGTGCTGATAATGGCACAGAGGGTGAGACCAACTGTGTACCGTACCTTTTCATTATTGTAAGCACAAAGATAATAAACTTCTAAAACAACATGCATGATGTTATTATGGATGTTTGGCACCTCAGTCCCCACCCAGGCTGCCATGGCACCACTGCTCTTACAGTTAGGGTCAAAAGTGGTTGTAATGGAAGTCTATGGTCTTGGCATTAATGTACATGCTGTCATACCCATATATGGGTTATGTGCAGGTGTATTTAGGTATACAGAAGGATTATGTGCAGACCAGACAGATATATACATGGTTTAAACATAGCATTTCTATAGTGTTTCATTGTAGTATTTCTATAGTAACTGATATGTAGGGAAAACAACACCGACAACACAGGAATAATAGTTTTACTATACTTATTACATTATCACTCTCTCTCTCTCTCTAGTGTCTATAGTCTCTCGTCCTCATGTCTCTCCCCTGAAGAACGTACAGTATTCCCTGACAAGAGGGGAATTGTTTTCCCTCGACTCCCGAGCCAGTTATAATAATAGGTGCTGGAAGTGGTATTTCTTTGTTAAAATAAGTGTTAAATAGCTCTACAGTACATTCTGACAGCCATCACTGATATAGAGTGTCTCATCAGTAACATGGGTCTCCCAGTCCCTCCTGCTCTGCAGTAAACAGACAATACATTTACTGGTATCCCTTCCCACTTCATCCAATCAGGAGAGAGAAGATCTCCTCTCTGTTGTTACATGGGGACCTCTGGAACAAGGCGTTCCACTGAAGCCATGCTGCCTCTAAAATAGATTGTGCCGTAGTCGCTGGCGCCGCGCTGAGAGAATGAGTGGGTGACTGAACACTTAATCTGGTCCAGGCAGCCAAACACAGTAGGTTGTGTGATAATAGTGGCTGTGTGACGGCAGTATTGCATGCGCTTGCAGCATTGTTTTTGGCTCCCTGCCCCTCGTGGTGTAAGCATTACACGCTACTTTCCACACGCACACACGCACATGCACGCACGCACACACACACACGTGCTCAGCCGCGTTTTGGTGCCTTGTGGGGACACTCCGCTGACGTGTATAAATTCCCTAAGCCCTTACCTTACAAATGAATTTTTTTTGGGCGAAGTGCTCCTTTAACTTGAAACCTAAGCCTCTGTGATGCTGTCAAGCAGCGACTTCTGGGCAAAAGAGCCCTGTTTGGTGTTGCACTTTGTTTAAATTATTTTTGTTTTTGGTCCGATGTGTGGTTTGGAGTTTAGTCACTTATTTTACTATGAATTTCTCCAGACCATGTCCATTACATGCCCAACCTTAAAGGGGCATTTGACCAATAAACAACGCTGATTTATTTAGCAAATGATCTCACGCGCATACAAAACTTTGTACACAATGGGGTGACAGTGGCTCGGGGGATAGAGCAGTTGTCTGGTAATCCGGAGGTTCCCAGTTCGATTCCCGTTCCTCCTGGGCAGCGTGTCGAAGTGTCCTTGAGCAAGACACTTAATCCCTAATTGCTCCTGATGAGCAGGTCGGCACCTTGCATGGTTGCCTCCGCCGTCGGTGTGTGAATGTGTGAGTGAATGGGTACAGGAACAAATTGTAAAGCGCTTTGAATAAAAGCTGTTATATAAATGCAGCCATTTACCATTTAATTTAGTTTGACAGTTGTTGAAAGTAAATGTCATCTTGGACATTGAATCCTTGCGTTGTGTTAATTACAGCTCAATGAAATGATAAGGTATCAGTCCCTATAAGAGAAGGTGTTGCTGCTATTCTTTCATCTACATCATTTCATGGAGCTGTAATTAACACACCACATGGATCCAATGTCCCCGATGACATCACTGGTGGCCATATTCAAACTCAATAACTGTCAAACTAAAAGGAATGTGTACAAAAATAATTGTGAGTTTTTTTATGTGTGTGCAAAATAAATCAGCATTCTTTTTTGGTGAAGTGCCCCTTTATTAACTATAATCATAAAATAGCCTCATTTGCACCAAAATCGTGTTTTCCTTACGACATTTGGTCCTCACAATGATGGGAAAACATAGACACCCCCCCACACACACACACTCGGCCTGTTATATCACTGCCACCACTTCAGTGCCCGTGGCCCTGATAGAGATTGGACTTGGACCCTGACGGAACGTACAGTATTCCCTGACAAGAGGGGATTTGTTTTCCCTCGTCTCCCGAGCCAAGGTACTGGAAGTGGTATTTTTTTGTTAAAATAAGTGTTAAATAGCTCTACATTCTGACAGCCATCACTGATATTAAGTGTCTCGTCAGTAACATGGGTCTCCCGGTCCCTCCTGCTCTGCAGTAAACAGGAAATACATTTCCTGGTATCCCTTCCCACTTCATCCAATCATGAGAGAGAAGATTTTAAAATGTTTAATTTCTTATTTCAAGAAATCTTACCAAGCCAAAATTCTTTTTAGCACGAAATAGATTTTTGGGACCACCAAAGAATCAGAATCAGATTCAGAAAGGTCTTTATTGCCAAGTAGTTTATACACATACAAGGAATTTGATTTGGCCGTTTCTGGTGCGACATTAACGCCGGACAGACAATTACGGTAGAATAAAATAAAAAGGTAGAGTACAATTATATGGAATATAAATTAAAATGGCACAATAGAATAGAATAGACTTATTATTTTCTTACTAATTAGAATAAAAATAAATCATACCACTGTAGAGCCCTGTGACCTGCTGACTGCCCTCCAAATGCTATCACCCTCACTACTGTCACGTAGGGCTGGATAATGCACCTATATTTATACGTGTGTCATAGTATCGTGGGATTTATCGCAAAAAAATCCATGTTATAATCTAAATTATAACAGAAAGCACCAGTGTTGTAGTACTCGAGTCCATGTCCTGGACTGATTTTCAGGACTCGTGACTCGACTTGGACTTGAGCACTGATGACTTGGACTTGGACTCGAACATTGACTGCATTCGGACTCGGAAGGTGCAGACGAGGACTCAGACTTTTAATTATACTGTAATAAAAAAAATTATTAAACAAATTGAATAGGCCCTAATCATTTGGCATAAGATATTGATGGCTATTGCATTTGTTTGGCTATTGTGTCACAAAGTAAATTGGAATAATGAAAAAGTTTATGAATGAAAACGTTTATTTTTTAACATGAATTCTCCATATTCCTCCAAACAAATCACGGTATCTAGCTCCGTCAAACAGAACAATCATAACAAATATTTTTGTATTATTAAAAAAAGGAACTATAAACAAAAAGTCAAGAGCAATGTATTTAGTTAGCAGACATGTCCAAAAAAATCTTTTTTTGTAATCTTTGACAGTAATTTTTAATTTGGATAAACAGGTTTGCTCGGTGGTTAAAACTCGTTTTTTCCACCTCAGACTCCTGGCCAAAGACCAAAGCCCATCTCTCCCAGAAGGGTCTGGATAGGGTAATCCATGGCCATGCCTTCATTTCAACCCGGCTACATTATTGCAATGCGCTGTATGTTGGCATTGAACAGTTGCTGCTCCGTCGCCTACAATTGGACCAAAATGCGTGACCACATTACATCAGTCCTGGCTTCACTCGAGTCCACTGGCCCCCCAGTGCATTTCCGTATTGATTTTAAATGCTGACTGTTTTTAAAGCTCTAAATGGGCTGGCTCCATTATACCTCACTGAGCTCCTGCACCACAACACCCCATCCAGAGCCCTAAAGTCTGCTGACCAGCTGCTGGTCAGCCTCCCCCATATTAGATCTGCCCAGAGCCTAGACTAGAGGCGTTTAAACCGCTGCTTAAAACACACCTTTTTCCCCTGGCCCTGGACAAGACACTTAACCCCTAATTGCTCCCGATGAGTGAATGAATGAATGAAAACTTTATTTAACAGATTGCAGAATGGGGTACAAATACAGTACGGCTCAATACACACAATTGTTAAGGGGATGCAGACCTGAGAAAGACGTTTGTCTTGTTTACATCAGGGTCCCCCATTTTCAATTCATATAGACATTTATGACATACACAACATACATGACACTTAGGCATAGGGACATATAGGTATTTAGTACTGATACATTTGTGACATAAACGGTATTCAAATATACAGTACTGTTACCCCTAGATCCTGACAGAGTATATACATATGATGGGGAGGGGACTGTACATTAGGAGGGGGTGGGTGGGTGGGAGAGAAATATACATACGGTGGGAAGGAGACTGTCTATTAGGAGGTGGTGGGGTTTTTGGGCATTTACGGTGGCCAGTTTCGAATTGCAGCCTCCCGTAGGTGCTCTTTAAGAGCGGTTTTGAATGTGGGTAGGGATTCACATTCCTTTACAGCTTTGGGTAGGGCGTTCCACATTGATGTGGCATAATTGCGAAACGTGTTTAGTCCCTTGTTTGAGCCGAATCTGGGTTTAACATGATTTGTTGAGCTTCCTCTGGTGTAGTGGTTGTGGTATTCACTGACCTTTGGGAAGTATTTTGACATGTACATGGGTACCTTAGTCGTATAGTGTATCTTGTAGACCAGGCCCATTGCAAGTTGCTGTACTCTGTCGTCTACTCTAAGCCATCCTAGGTTGTCAAAGTGGGCAGGGGTGAGGTGGGTTCTAGGGTTCAGGTCAAGTAGTAGTCTGACCAGTTTGTTTTGTGATGTTTGTAATTTTGTTTTAAGCGCCTTTGAGGTGCTTTGGTACCATGAGGTGCACGCATAGTCGTAGTACCCTTGAATGAGTGCTCCTGCCAGAGTCTTCAGGGTATTCTTGTTTACCAGAGAGGAGATCCGGTACAAGAATCTAGTTCGTTGGTTGACTTTTTTTATTACATTGGATGCCATTTTGTCACAGGAAAGATTTGCCTCTAGGATGGAACCCAGGTAGGTAATTTCATCTTTCCTTGTGACAATATTGTCACCCACTGTAACTGAGAAGCCGTCGGTCTTGCTGAGTTTGTTATTTGAACTGAAGAGAATGGACTCTGTTTTGCCCATGTGTAATGATAGTTTGTTATCAGCGAGCCATATCCAGATTTTGCCTAGTTCCGAGCTGAGGGTTTTTTCAACCTGAAACTTGTTCTTGTCAGAGACCAGCAGGGCTGAGTCATCCGCAAACAAGAACAAGTTGCAGTCACAGGCTGACGACATGTCATTTGCATAAATTAGGAAGAGTAGCGGTCCTAGTATGCTTCCTTGTGGTGTGGAACACCACAGCTCACTGTGAGGGGGGGGGATAGAGTACCGTTTACCTCCACCATCTGTTCTCTCCCCTCCAGGTAGGATTGCATCCAGCTCACTGATAAGCTATCAAAACCAATTGCTTTTAGCTTGTCCATCAGAATGGAGTGATTGACAGTGTCGAAGGCCTTTTGTAGGTCCAGCATGACCATGCCGCAGTATTTGCCCGCGTCCACCTCTTGTTTGATGTGGTCGTTCAAATAGAGGAGGCATGTGTCAGTGGAGTGGGACGTTCTGAAGCCAGATTGGAATTCGTAGATTAGATTTTTTTCCACCAGGTACTTTTCGACCTGTTCGTAGACTATTTTCTCCATGACTTTCGAGATGGAGGTAAGAATAGAAACAGGGCGGTAGTTGCCTGGGTCTAATTTGCTGCCCTTTTTGTGCAGAGGGGTCACTCTCGCAATTTTGAAGTCCTTGGGGACGTGTCCCTGTTTTATAGAGAGGTTTATTATGTGTGTGATGACTGGGGTGATGGCGGCTGCTGCGTCTCTGAGGAATTTGGAGGGGATGTTGTCATGGCCAGTGGCCTTGTTAGGTTGGAGGGCGCTCAATTTTTTTAGTACCTCATCGGTTGTTACCATTTCAAGTTTGAAGTCGTCTTTGTGGACCCCTAGGTTTTTGTAGTATGCTACTATGTGTTCTACCCCATAATGCCCTGAGTGGGAGGGTAGTTTGTTTACCAGTGTTGTGGCTATGTTTGTGAAGAAGATGTTTAAACAAGTTGGAAACAAGACGAAAGTCTTTCTCAGGTCTGCATCCTCTTTTTTTTTTTTTATTATCTTTTTCCCCCTCCATTTTCCTCCGATTTTCTCCCATCCCAATGTTAGTCGTATGCCAATTCCCAGTCCCTTCCTAGTCGCTGCGCACTTACCCCCCACAGTCAGATCATCTGGGAGAGTGGAGGCTACCACGACCACGTGCTTCCTCCGACACACGTCCAGCCAATCACCGCTTCTTTTCACCTGGCAGCGCGGATTCTCATCGAGAGGGCGTAGCGTGTGGGAGGACCACACTATCCCCCTCAAGTCCTATCCGCGCTTAGCAGGCGCCCCGACCGAACTGTAGGAGTCGCTGTTTACAACGACCCGGACCCACCCCGCCAGCTTCTCCCACCCTCTAATACAGCCAATTGTATTAGTGCAGACGGCCAGCCAAGCTGGTGACAACCCCGGAGCTGTGAGCTGGATTCGAACAGGCGAATCCAGCTCACAGCTCCGGGGTTGGTGACGAACGCAATCTCCGCTCGGCCACCTAACCGCCCAGGTCTGCATCCTCTTAACAATTGTATGTATTGAGCTGTACTGTACTGTACCCATTCTGCAATCTGTTAATAAACTTTTCAATCAATCAATCAATCAAAGTAATTGGCTACATCCAGCTTGTCTGTGATGAGCGTGTTGTCCGTCTTTATGTTTATGTTTGAGAATCTGGTTTTAAGTTTTTTACTGCAGCCTAGTTGATTATTGAGTAATTTCCAAAGTTCGCAGGGTTTGTTTTTGTTTTCCTCAGTTTTGTCGTTGATGAAATTTCTTTTTGCGGTTTTGATCATGGTGTTTACGTCATTTCTTAGTCTGTTTCTTTGAATTTTTTGTTCAACCATGTGGGCTTGGAGTTCACTGTTTGAGCTTTTGGAAAGCTTTGTCTGACTTTTATGAAGTTCAGAGCATTTTTTGTCTCTGGTTTTCATAGCGGCCAGTATTTCAGTGTGCATCCATGGCTCAGCGCGATTTTTAACCCTGGTGGTTCTTATGGGTGCCATGTTGTTGAGTATTGCTGTGAATTTGGTTTTGAATCCAAGCCATGTTTCTTCAACCTGTGTACCACTGAGTTCATCTGACCAGTCCAAGCTCCCCAGTTCTAGGTTAAAGGTCTCTCTAGAGTAAGTTTTGAGGTCTCTAGATGTGACTGTTTTGTGACAGCCGGCCTTCTGTTTTAGCTTTTTGCGGGTACAGAAAATCATATAATGATCACTTAACCCGCATGCTATCACCCCTTTATTGGAGATCATGGACTTGTCAGAGGTAAAAATGAGGTCAATGGTGGTTTGTGTCGAATCACATACCCTTGTGGGTTGGGTGATTAGCTGGCTGAAACCGTGCAGATCAGAAAATCTACTGCTGTATCTATGTGTTTACACACCATCCTGCAGCACCTGGAGGCCTCTGCCACTTATGTACGAATTTTGTTTATTGATTTTAGTTCAGCGTTTAACGCGATTGTGCCTTTTAAATTATTTGAAAAACTTAAATTGCTCGGAATTGATGAGTCTCTGTGCTATTTTATTCTAGATTTTCTCTCAGACAGAGAACAAGTGGTTAAAGTAGGTAATTTGTTCTCTAGTTCCAGGACCTTGAACACCGGGGCCCCCCAGGGCTGTGTTCTCTCTCCTCTGCTCTACTGTCTATACACTAATGACTGTGCCTCCCACTCTGATTCTGTCCGATTTTTTAAATATGCGGATGACACAACAGTAGTGGGACTAATTAAGAACGGGGATGAATCGGCCTATAGAGCTGAAGTCGATAGCTTTGCTGTATGGTGCAAGGAGAACGACCTGCTTTTGAACATCTCTAAGACAAAGGAAATTATAGTTGACTTCCGGCGCGGGGAGGCAGTCCACCCTCCTCTGTACATAAACGGCCAGCAGGTGGAGAGGGTGGACAGTTTCAAATTCCTCGGCATCACCATATGTGATCATTTAAAATGGGAAGTTAACACCAGCCTCATAATTAGCAAAGCCCATCAGAGGCTCCACTCCCTGCGCCAGCTTAAAAAGTTTGGTGTGTCCAGGGTGGCGATGCTCAGTTTTTATAGAGCCACTGTAGAGAGTGTCCTTACCTTCTCAATGACTGTGTGGTACGGAAACACCACCGTCCATGATAGGGGACATTTAGAACGAACTGTACACACAGCGTCAAAAAATCATCGGCTGTGAGCTCCCCTCTGTGGCCTCCATTTATGCCACACAAATCCGGCGGAAAGGGGAAAAGGTGATCAGGGACCCGTCTCACCCTGCTTACGACCTCTTTAACCCCCTTCCCTCTGGCAGAAGACTCCAAAGTCTCAGGTGCAGGACATCCCGTTTTAAAAACAGTACATATCCCGAGGCTGTCCGTCACCTGAACTCGAGTACAAATGTACAGGCACTTTGTACAATAAGGGCTAGCACCAGCCAACATGCACTTTAAGGCAATATGCACTTTAAAACTCGAACACTGAGCAATTTATTTTAGGTACTGTAGCATTTTTTCTTTTTAATTGTTTGTGTAAAACTCTTTATTGTGGGGATTGTACTCTTGTGTTTTTATATTGTATTCTTGTGTTTTTATATTGTACTCTTGTGTTTTTATATTGTATTCTTGTGTTTTTATATTGTATGTTTTTAACATTGTCTGTACTGTACGTGGCACCAAGACAAATCCCAATCAACAGTGTTGAAATGGCAATAAAGTTTCTATCTATCTACTGAAGGCCTTGAAGACGGGTGTTGCTTTACGCAGCATATCCGTGTTCCAGTCCCCAATCAGAATTTTTTCTACCCCCTCCACCCCAGCTAAACACTCATCAAGTGTGTCATAAAAGCCACTCTGTTCTGGCGGTCTATAGATTGTGCCTACTAGTACTGGTTTCGCCCTGTCTAATAAGATTTCAATCCAAACAGTTTCAATTTCGTCATGGTTAAGGTCAGTACGGTTGATGTATTTGGTATCTTTGTGTATATGAACAGGTTGGCACCTTGCATGGTTGCCTCCGCCGTCGGTGTGTGAATGGGTAATATGTGAGTAACAAATCGTAAATCGCTTTGGATAAAAGCGCTATATAAAAAAGCAGCCATTTACCATTTACATCCACTACGACTACATCCACTACGACTACATCCACTAGATAGACTGATAAGATCTGGTCCCAGGGCCCCCGTCTGAGAAGATTGTTGCTTGTAGATTGTTGCTTGTAGGATTCCATCCCGGTGTGTTTGTTTGCTTTTTTAGGATCCCCATTTGCTGTCAAATTAATGACTGCTAGTCTTCCTGGGATCCTCACGCACAAATAACACAACAGAATACAAAGACAGAATGTAATTAGTAATACAATTAAAACAAGAGGGAGAAAAAATAAGAAAAAACTGAAAGCATAAAGGAATTCAAAAATGTATATTCAACACTGAAGATACAATGAATGTTCATTCACATTCCCAAAGAAAACTGAAAGGGTAACTGAACTGATATATATATTGAACTGAACTGAATAATTTGAAAAGAAAAACAAAATAGTCTTACATCATACTACATCAGTCTCATTTACACATCAACGGTAACGGTGGAGGAAGTGAAACCTGAGATCAGGATAGTAATACGTTCTGTCGCAGTGATAACTACTTGTGGATTAAATAATGAAATTAAAGGTGCTATAGATATCATTCAGCCACTAGATGTCGCACTCGGACAACGGCATGTCATTTATCCAATCGGGTGCATTCCACATGGGGACATGCGAAGTAGGGAGGGTATACATGCACGCGATATGTAAACAACAACTTTAATTTTGGACCTGCCAACATTTTCTTAATGATATTTGGGGGGGCAATAGTTTTATTCCCCACCATTCTAAGAGCTTTGCAGACGATTAATTATTACATAAAAAATATTATCTATAGCACCTTTAAGCTATTTTTTATTTCTGCTTTGGACCCCTTGGAACCCCTTTGACGAGCACTGGGGGGGGGGTCCACGGACCCCACGTTGAGAACCAGCCCTCCAATGTGCTGTGAGGTTGATGATGTCGTTTTCTCCTCTCCTCCGCAGAGCTCCATCCAGATCACTTTTGACAACAGTCTCCAGCTGGCTGCCTGCGCGGCCATAGAGAGCGTGACCTGCACCGACCAATCGGCCAACAGCATGGTGAGTGAGGTCACTCTTGTGAAGAACTCGATGCACTACAGGGAATCAGCAAGAGGGGGGGGGCGAAATTAAAAACAGATGATTTCGCGGGCCGGACGCATAATAATAGCTTCATCTCATCATCTCATCAACCTTTATTTATTCTTGAAATTACAATTGAGGTCACCCTCATTTTCAATGTAGTCGAGACTTTACAGACATTTCAATGCACACATTTCTACAATATAACAACTATCTACATAGTACTCTCAGTCCAGAGTGCACCACAGCAATTAGTATAATTATTTTTTACATAGGCATAAAATCAGCACACAAATTGACAAAATAAAAAAGGTGCATACATTTCAGACATAACAATACAATAGGTATAAAAGACAATAAAAGTAGTGCAATGTAAACGTGCAGATTTAAGAATAGGCATAAAATAAGTACAATATTACAATGTCTCTCGAAGGCATGTGAACCCCCCCCCCCCCCCCCCCCCCGGAACAGTCAGTCCCCCGAACACCTCACAGATCAATCCCTACCACATCCCCATCCAAGACACACCCCCGATAAAGCACGCCATGACCGAAGGAAAACACAAACAGCTTTAAAAAAGGTGCATATTTCTTTGATTTTGTTTATCTATTTCATTTGTGCATACCAGCTCAATACTTCTGTTCATTCTCTGGTGCCTCAATGAATACAAGCAGTACTGTTTAAAAGGTGGGTAAGGAGGCATCATTTATGGATAATTGGCTTATTATAGATTTATTCTTTACAGATTTAAATTACATATACTGTATTAGGATATAATTAATTATTCACCCACAAGAATAAGATTAGCTTGATTTTCTTATGACAGGCCAGTTGAATTTCTCCCAGGAGAGAGAGGCAGCGTGCCCGAAATGAACCGACAGGCGAATTCAGTCTGGGGGCTGGAGGAAAATACCAGGCGGGCCGGGTCTGGCCCGCGGGCCTCAAGTTTGACACATGTGGTATAGAGACACACTGACTAGATCAACATCAGTAAGTTATTATCTCCATGGTGATACAGGGCTCCAAAGGGCCGCCCTCATTTGACCCTAGTCCTGACGGTTTAGTATGTAGAGTAGACTATTTAGTAATAATAATAATAATAATAATAATAATAATAATAATAATAATAATAATAATAATAATAATAATAATAATAATAACTTTATTTGTATAGCACTTTTCATACATAAGTTGCAGTTCAAAGTGCTTTACAACAGTAAAAAATACAGGCATAAGCGAGCATAAAAAAGATAGAGAGGTAGCAAGGTAAGGTAAATCACAGTGTTCACATTAGGATCTAGCATAGGCCTCTATGTTTACAGTTTCATTCAGTAATACAAATAATAAAAATAGAATAGACAGAGTAAAAAAGTGCGGTTTGATTTAGTTTCAAAATAATAAAATAGAACGGACGTAAAAAATATTTCAATAAAAATATAACAACAGAGCAGTGCAAAGTTCTAACATGCAACAGAGCATCGCTCTTAACACTTTGAGTTTATTTACAAAGTTCATACAACACTGCATCAGTTTTGAATTACAACAGAGCAGCGCTCTTAAAATTACAGTGCATAGGAGGGAGTGAGATAAAATGTGCATAGAACCGACACATGTATTTTATAGGAAGTGTATAAAAGTAGGCAGGGTAAGAAAAGTGCAGGTATAGTACAATTTGTGTCAGGATGTCCCTGATGTTTCATTTAAATGCCTGAGCAAAAAGATAGGTTTTAAGCTGTCTTTTGAAGATGTCTAGCGAGTTGGCCTCCCTGATGTTTTTGGGCAGTTTGTTCCATAGTTTTGGGGCGTAGTTGATAAAGGCTACATCACTGAGCCTAGTAGGCTCTACTAACCAAGATAAATCCTGTGTGGCTCATATTCCCACCCTCTCCTGGGCTCGGAGAGACGTATCCATGCATGCCTTTCCCCAGAGCTTTGTATGACATATGACCAGGAGAAAATAGCGATAGAAACTGTAGGTATTCAACCTGAAACGCCACATCTCTTCATCACACAGGCACATAAACCATGTCCATTTCCTAGATTCTATCGTAAAAGATTTACTGAATTATTCATGTTGGAAAAAAACGCCTTGAGATGTTAATGGGTATTCTATCAATACAAGTAGAAGTGTAGAAGGCGGAACGCTATTCTCGTAAAATACGACTGTAACGTTGTTGGTGTCTGGCTCTGTAAAAGAGGTGATGTAAATCTGCTATGATGCCCCTCTAGCACTGAACACTGGGGACTCGAGACTCGACTCGGACTGTCACTATGATGCCCCTCTAGCTCACAGAGTGAACTCCAACCTTCCTTAAAGCTTGAGATTCTCCCCTCTGTTGCAGAGTTTAAAACCTCGATCTCCAATCTTTGTCAATCAAGTCGTACGTGTTTTAATTGATTTGTTATTCTTGCTTTTGCCTCGCCTTGTTGTCTTATTGTTATGATTTTATATGCTGTGTGAAACCTCGGTTGCCTTTCGGGTTTAAATCAAGGTTTGAAAGGAAATAGTTCTACAGTGGACTTCCCTGACGAAGGCCTCTACTAGGCCGAAGCGTTTAGCAGAGAAGTCGTGACACGACGAAATAAATTGGTGAAATTGAGATTAGTCCACTCTGTCCTGAAGATCTGTGTTTACCTCTTTACCTTTGGGTATTACAGTTTGGAAGACTTTGGTTTTTGGCACCACAGACAGACTATGAAGGTCCATCCTTTCATACATCAAGCTTAGTTATTGGAGCCTCGTGTTTTGGGGCTGTACGCTTGTACTTATTTTGGATTGTACTTGACCCAGCACCTAATGCTCTGCGTGTGTGCGTGTGTGCGCCCGTGTGTGTGTGCGTGCGTGTGTGTGTGTGTGTGTGTGTGTGTGTACTTACTAATTACTAGCTTATGTTTGAGGGCTGCATCATCGTAGTCAATTAATGGATTAAGTGGTCGGTCTGGTCTTAGTCGAACAATACTTTGTTAGTTGCTTAGTTGATTTTTAATACCCCCCCCCCCTCCCATGCTGAATTATTATAGATAACTAATAATAATACATTATAAATTATTGGCACATCTCTGGTAAGTATGAGATTTAAAGTACGTGATTTTGCATTATTGCCCATGGGGAACTCAAATTTGACCAATTTGTGGATTAAATCAGGGGTGTCGAATGATGCAAAAATCTTCAGATTAAAATGTTGAGGTCACGGTTTTATTGAAGTTTCTTTATGCATTAAAATGTATTCATACTACAGAGCTCTAATTATAGATTATATAAATATACTACACAGCTTGGTTTGGCTCAGAAAAACTTTAAAAGTTGTAAACAATGAACATTTGCCTTAAACATGATGCTAATAGCAGTAGCCACACCATACCACCAGTTAAACATGATGCTAATAGCAGTAGCCGTACCATACCACCAGTTAAACATGATGCTAATAGCAGTAGCCGTACCATACCACCAGTTAAACATGATGCTAATAGCAGTAGCCACACCATACCACCAGTTAAACATGATGCTAATAGCAGTAGCCATACCATACCACCAGTTAAACATTATGCTAATAGCAGTAGCCATACCACCAGATAAACATGATGCTAATAGCAGTAGCCATACCATACCACCAGTTAGGGCTGGGCGATATAACTATAACGAGAAATATCGCGATATATTTTAATAATCGATATCGAATATCGAAATAATTTTTTTTCTTTTTTTTTTTGACCTGCAACAGGGCAGTTTTAAAACCAGAGACAGTGGACAGACTTATCTTTCTTGCCTGCAACTTAAAGTAATGGCTTTGCTTGTCCAAATGACAATACTGACCAAATTGAGATTTATTTTTCTCTTGTCCATTTATTTTGTTTGCTTTCTAATTTAAAATACATTTTGAAACCGTCTGTACACAGTAGGCTATGTGTGCTAGCAGAACTAGACTCCAGTCACGAGTCACGGTGCACATGTGCAGTGGTTTGTCCACCAAAAAAGCGCCAAAAGATCGAAAATAAACTAGCAGAGCCAGAACTGTTCAACTCCCCTGGAGCCACAGCCAGCAGAGAAGCCGGTTTACTTTCACTTTTAAACCAGCTGCAGCCTGAGAACTAGAGTGTGAGGGGATGTAACACTAAAGATGGCGGCAACGACAAAGAATTGCTGCAAAATAAACATACATAATATGTTGTTTAAAAAAAAAAAAAAAAAAAATTATACTTATACCAATTTTGATAATTATCGATATCGCGAAATATGATAACATTATCATATCGTTATCGCGATATGATTTTTTTCCATATCGCCCAGTTAAACATTATGTTAATAGCAGTAGCAATAGCATATTTTTTTAGACTCTGAGATTGTAACACACTCAAAATCAACTAAATGGAAGAATGTCTTTAGTCGAGGGCGCCCCCGTCATGTTGTAATCTCAACCCTTCTTCCAGGTTTTACAGTGTAGATGCGGGGTGGACACAGTGACGTTTCCGGTGACGGTCACCCAACAGTCACCCGCGGCCGTTTCCATGGACACCTACCTGGTCACCACGGAGCCCTCGGTAGCCCAGGTACCGTAACAAAACCAGCAGGATGTTTACACGTCGCCCGTCCGTGTGCAAGCAGGCGAAAGCAATAGGAAGAACGCCAAACTTGCATTGTGATGCAAACGTGTCATTTACATGTGTGCGATATAATGATGCTGCCATTGTGACAGATTTTAATGATGAAGGAAAATACTTTTTTGGATTGTTCAAACACAACGTTAATGTCAACACAGTATCAGTACAGGTGTCATCACTGTAGCCTCTAGCTCAATAACTAAACACAAACTCCTGCTCCGCCTCTATCCAATGGAGAGCATATACTGTAAATACTGAAGTAGGAGGGGTACCAAATAACTGAACTGAACATTCAATGTACAACATCTACCGTAAATACTGGTGTAGTGAATACTAAGTGTGTGATTGTCGGGTGTTCTGTCACAGTATAAGTAATTAAAAGTTGGATAACAACTGTAATAATGCTATCATTACCCCTCGCTTTTACCTCTAGTTGTTTTGTTTTCAATTCTTAGCTTTTAGTATTTTAATTTGTATATACCAACTTATGGTGGCAGATAATGAGTAATTATGCCTGTGATTGTCTTGTGATTGATTTGTGATTGTTTTGTGATTGTCTTGTGACTGTCTTGTGATTGTCTTGTGATTGTCTTGTGATCGTCTTATTTGTCTTTTGTCTCATTGGTCCATTGCACAAATTAAGTTCCTGGACAGATAATAAGAGTGATTTGAATAGAAGGGTGTGTCCGTCTCCCCCAGCTGGAGGTGTGTCTGGAGGAGGTGCAGGAGGAGGGTCTGCTGGTGTCCTGGTCCCTGTCCCAGCAGTGTCCCCTGGTCCTCACCGTGGCTCCACGAAGACACCAGAGACAGGTTAGAACTTAAAGGATGGCTTCACTTTTAAACATTTAAAAAATATTATTATATATATATGTAACGGATGGTACCGCGAAGTGCAGTCATGAAGGACTTCAGATGTTGTGAAGTGACTGGGGTGAGTAGCGGTGCTATGGGTTAAACTCACTGTCATCTTCAAAATCACATAGACACGTTACAAAGCAGTGAGTTCACTTCTTGGTATAGCGGTCTGTGCTGTTGCCCGCGGCGTGGGTGACGATATGACAATGGTTACATATATATATATTTTCTTTTTTTGCCAAACTCTATTGAAATGTGGTCTGGCTTGATGTTGACTAGTACAGGCCATAATTTCTGCGGACGATATCCACTTAGTAGGGCTGCTCGATTATGACAAAAATCATAATCACGATTATTTTTATTGATATTGAAATCACAATTATTAAACGATTACTGATTTGAGAACATCATATGACGACGAGTTTTATCTCCGTTTTATGTTTCTTCTCGACCAAAGGCTGCCTTTCTGTCATCTTCTACACGTTACCAAAGGCACACTGCTGTGAAGGAAGGGTGCGCTGAGTTTACAACACAAGACAAAATGAGAGCAACACGGCATGCAGCACAATAATAGTTTTTCTCGATTTTCTTATTTTCATGATCATGGGTAGCCAAAATAATAATTGTAATTGAAACACGACTATTCACCCAGCCCTACTATTTAGTTATGGAAAATCACATGTCGGGTAATCCAAGCGATGTTGATCATATCGGTCCTGCATAGTAATGGGTATTGATCCTGTGGTAATGGGTATTGATCCTTTGGTAATGGGTGTTTATCATATTGATCCTGTGGTAATGGATGTTTATCATATTGATCCTGTTAGGGTTTGTAACCGACCTCAAGCGCAACGGCACAGAGAGAGTTGTTTCAGAGTTAGCCAAAGCAAGGGCGTATTTATTCTCAGAGTCACAAGATTGAATTAGGTTGAGCAATAGAACAAACAGGGAATCTGGCATGTGAAGATTGTTGCGGCTCTGCAGATTCTCCCAGTAGGTGGTGGTGAGGAATTAGCTTGTGACGTCTGAAGCCGCTCTGCAGATCCGCCCAGCTTTCACTCCAGGTGGAAACGGAGAGAGAGAGAGAAATCCGAGTTAGCCCAGCGCACAACAGAAACAGAGAGGTGACTGATCCAAAATAAATATCCAAGTGACTTGATCTTCGGTGTGATACACACAGTTAGCAGAGTCCAGAGAAAAAACAATACGGTAATCCAAAGTGTAAATCCAACACAAAAATAGGTGAGAACAGTATAACAAAAACGGAACCTCTTCAGTGTTTCACAAACACACAAAAAACTGGTGATCCAAAAAGAACTGTTTCCAAAAACTCACCAGAGCGCAAGGCGTAAAGCGGGCAGATAAACGAGGCGCAGCTTCGTACGGGGAATCAGGTTCTCCACAGGGATTACTTCACGAAAGTCCTGGGAAGCAACAGACAGGGAACAGCGACGGGAAAGACGGGCAAATGCAGGAGAATATTCAAAACGATCCAACATCGATATTAGGGGGATCAGGGTATATAAAGCCACAGGGCGCTGATGACAAGCTGTGACAGCTGCGGGATGAAATTGATCATTGCTCCAGAAGCGTGTGGTGGGGAGAGCACCAATCAACACGGCACCTTACAGGAAAGAAGCGTGTGGCGGGGAATGCAATTAATCAACAAAATACCTTAAAGGAACGGAGCGTGTGGGTGGGGAGCGGACCAAACCTCACAGATCCTGTGGTAATGGATGTTTATCATGTTAGGTCTGCATGGTAATGAGAAGTGTGACACAATCAATTGAAACTGGAATTTTCACCTGACATTCTCAAACATTTTGTGAGAAATCTGACTTCCTTTTTACTTTTTTTTTTTTTTTTTACTTTACTTTTTATGTATCTCAATTCTCTCTCTAAATATATATAGACAATATTCAACATATATAATGGATATTTTGCCCAGCCCTACCTTGCTAACTCCTTGCCCCCCACCAGGGTAGTGATGGTGAGGTGGACCTGGATATGATCAGAGCACTAGTGGAAGACACTCTGTACAGCACCCAGCCAGCCATGATCCTCAACCTCAAGACCTGCGTGTCCAGTCCTACAGTAAGCAGCCTCCTCGTCCTCTTCTCTTCAGTCTCTTCAGACACTGGGGACGGCCCACTTTATCACTGCCGATACTGATTCAGAGTCCTGAACTTTCAGGTATCGGCCGATACCAAGTTCTGATCCATCACTTTTATTGAACAGTGTAGAATTGGACCGTCATTTTGGGGTCATTGGACAAAAATAATGAGATACAATTACATTTTCTCTATACAAAATGCAGAGAATCAAGTTGCTTTGCTTTGATTTCTGATTGTTAGATGTGTTTTTTGTATCCGGGAAATCTTCAGATACCTGTTTTAGCCTGGTATTAGACCCATATCTGTTATCATCCATACTGTTTTAGCCTGGTATCAGATCCATATCTGTTATCAGTATCTGTTTTAGCCTGGTATCAAACGCGGCTCAATCAGTTAAAGAATGGCGGAGCTATTTACATTACAAAAAAGTAACTGTACTTACAGTAGATTTCATTCACGTTTTTTGCTGCCCTGTCAGGGGCGCCTGGTGGTACTAAATCCAGATTTACCTCTGCCATTGGAAAGAGGGGATTTGGCCCGATCCATAGATGTGTGACTTGGCCATAATAAGGTCATTTATAGGCCTTATATTCTATAATAAGCGACAGTGACAGTGGCTCGAGAGGTAGAGCAGTCGTCTGGCAATCCGGAGGTTCCCGGTTCGATTCCCGCTCCTCCCGGGCAGCGTGTCGATGTGTCCTTGAGCAAGACACTTAACCCCTAATTGCTCCCGATGAGCAGGTTGGCACCTTGCATGGTCGCCTCCACCGTCGGTGTGTGAGTGAATGGGTAAAATGTGAGTAACAAATTGTAAAGCGCTTTGGATGAAAGTGCTATATAAAAAAAGCAGCCATTTACCATTTACCATATATTCATATTTCAAATAGCATGTGTCAGGATGGCAAAATTCAGTACTGTATCTACAAAACCCCCTGTAAATAATCTGCCCTTTATTCATTTCATTCGATTTTTTGTACACTTGATCTCAAGAAGGTGCTGAATGAGCTCAGTGGCAGTGTTTCACTGTCAAAAATGACAGTGAAAAAGACATTTGAAAAAATATATATATAACATTGATATTCTCCTTTGGTTCGTTACAATGAATCTACTCAAGCCTAATAACAGACACAATATATCTCACACTGGGAATACATTCCCAGAGGTCCATAGATGTCACTAGATACCAAGAACATGCAAATGGACCTTGTAGAAGTGGAGCAATCTTCCCTTTACTTAGGTATGTATTTTTAGGTGAATTTTCTGAAAATATGGCTAGGGCTTAAGAGGTTCAAATGTAATAACACCGGGAAATGGAACACGCCCTCATTCTGTAACAACAATGCAAAACACAGGAACAGGCCATCTTCACAATAGGTCCCATTTAAAGGAATGACCCTGTCATCTGTGTGTCTCGCTCCCAGTGTCCCGTTGAGCGTCTCCCAGCGGGACAGAACCCTCCGTCCCAGAGCCTGCCAGGGGCACAGAACCTTCCGTCCCACAGCCTGCCAGGACGACGGATCCTGCTGCGGAACCTCCGAGCGTCCTGCCACATAGGAAGTAAGTCTTTACTCTTTTTTTAATCGTTTTTATTTCATCAAAATGTATCGGCGACAAATCTCTTTCACCCAGTCAGACAAATAATAGACATATTCTCTTTTGCTGCAAACGTGAAACACAAGAATCTAATTAAAGACAGGAAGGAAATAAGAGCGACGGTGTGGAAACGAGATACTGATAAAGGAGGAGAGCTGGGTGGAGAGGGAGGGGAGAGCTGGGTGGAGAGAGGGGAGAGCTGGGTGGAGAGAGGGGAGAGCTGGGTGGAGAGAGGGGAGAGCTGGGTGGAGAGAGGGGAGAGCTGGGTGGAGAGAGGGGAGAGCTGGGTGGAGAGAGGGGAGAGCTGGGTGGAGAGAGGGGAGAGCTGGGTGGAGAGGGAGGGGAGAGCTGGGTGGAGAGAGGGGAGAGCTGGGTGGAGAGAGGGGAGAGCTGGGTGGAGAGTGAGGAGAGCTGGGTGGAGAGAGGGGAGAGCTGGGTGGAGAGTGAGGAGAGCTGGGTGGAGAGGGAGGGGAGAGCTGGGTGGAGAGAGGGGAGAGCTGGGTGGAGAGAGGGGAGAGCTGGGTGGAGAGTGAGGAGAGCTGGGTGGAGAGCTGGGTGGAGAGGGAGGGGAGAGCTGGGTGGAGAGAGGGGAGAGCTGGGTGGAGAGAGGGGAGAGCTGGGTGGAGAGTGAGGAGAGCTGGGTGGAGAGAGGGGAGAGCTGGGTGGAGAGTGAGGAGAGCTGGGTGGAGAGAGGGGAGAGCTGGGTGGAGAGAGGGGAGAGCTGGGTGGAGAGTGAGGAGAGCTGGGTGGAGAGTGAGGAGAGCTGGGTGGAGAGAGGGGAGAGCTGGGTGGAGAGAGGGGAGAGCTGGGTGGAGAGAGGGGAGAGCTGCGTGGAGAGAGGGGAGAGCTGGGTGGAGAGGGAGGGGAGAGCTGGGTGGAGAGCTGGGTGGAGAGTGAGGAGAGCTGGGTGGAGAGAGGGGAGAGCTGGGTGGAGAGAGAGGGGAGAGCTGGGTGGAGAGAGGGGAGAGCTGGGTGGAGAGAGGGGAGAGCTGGGTGGAGAGGGAGGGGAGCTGGGTGGAGAGAGGGGAGAGCTGGGTGGAGAGGGAGGGGAGAGCTGAGTGGAGAGGGAGGAGAGCTGGGTGGAGAGAGGGGAGAGCTGGGTGGAGAGAGGGGAGAGCTGGGTGGAGAGAGGGGAGAGCTGGGTGGAGAGGGAGGAGAGCTGGGTGGAGAGAGGGGGGAGCTGGGTGGAGAGGGAGGGGCACTGAGTGGAGAGAGGGGAGAGATGGGTGGAGAGAGAGGGGAGAGCTGGGTGGAGAGAGGGGAGAGCTGGGTGGAGAGAGGGGAGAGATGGGTGGAGAGGGGGGAGAGCTGGGTGGATAGAGGGGAGAGCTGGGTGGAGAGGGAGGAGAGCTGGGTGGAGAGAGGGGAGAGATGGGTGGAGAGGGGGGAGAGCTGGGTGGATAGAGGGGAGAGCTGGGTGGAGAGGGAGGAGAGCTGGGTGGAGAGAGGGGGGAGATGGGTGGAGAGGGGGGAGAGCTGAGTGGAGAGGGGGGAGAGCTGGGTGGATAGAGGGGAGAGCTGGGTGGAGAGGGAGGAGAGCTGGGTGGAGAGAGGGGAGAGCTGGGTGGAGAGAGGGGAGAGCTGGGTGGAGAGGGAGGGGAGAGCTGGGTGGAGAGGGAGGAGAGCTGGGTGGAGAGAGGGGAGAGCTGGGTGGAGAGGGAGGGGAGAGCTGGGTGGAGAGAGGGGAGAGCTGGGTGGATAGTACAAAGTACAAACAGAGAATCAAAAGCACTCCTGTAGTCTCGCGAGAGGTGCAGAAATGGGATTTGACATCAGAGGAGACGCTCCAGGCTGCGTTTGACTGCACAGACTGGAACGTGTTCCGCGACACAGATAACATTAATGTCTACACGGAGACAGTGCTGGACTATGTTTGTACTTTGGTGGAAGAAACAATCCCCACTACCAAAATGAGAGTTTACCCAAATCAAAAACCCTGGGTAGACAAATCCGTCCGTGAAGCTCTGAGAGAGCGCACCAAAGCATACAACGACGGCCTAGTGGCAGGCAACATGAATGACCACAAGGTGGCGCGATACAACGTAAGGAGGACAGTGACAGAGGCCAAACGGCGCTACAGGGATAAAATTGAACTCCAGTTTGAACAAGCTGACTCTAGAGCTATGTGGCAGGGGCTCAAAACGATGACAGACTACAAAGGCGCCTCCCTCAAACTGAACAGTGACATCTCCTTAGCAAATGACCTCAATACCTTCTATGCAAGGTTTGATGCTGGTAATAACAACACCAGCCCACAAGCCACGGCAATGGGGGGGGGGGGGGTCTGCTGCTGATGGAGACTCAGTGTTCAGGGTAACAGAGCATGAGGTGAGGCGGACCTTTAAAAAAGTGAATATCAGGAAGGCAGCAGGTCCGGACGGCATCCCCGGCCGCGTCCTAAAAGTCTGTGCCGACCAACTAGCCCCGGTATTCACTGACATATTTAACCTGTCCTTAGAACAGGCTGTCATCCCCACCTGCCTGAAGAAGTCCACTATTATCCCTGTACCCAAAAAATCCAAGCCTGCTTGCCTCAACGACTACCGCCCTGTAGCTCTCACCTCCATAGCCATGAAGTGCTTTGAGAAGCTAGTAAAGGGCTACATCTGCTCCTCCCTCCCCATCAACATGGACCCCCTGCAATTTGCATACCGCCCCAACAGGTCCACGGAGGACGCCATAGCCCATGTGCTGCACACAGCAGCATCACACCTGGACAAGAGGCAGGGGAACTATGTGAGAATGCTATTCATCGACTACAGCTCGGCATTCAATACCATAGTCCCCTCCATACTCATAGCCAAGCTCAGGGACCTGGGCTTGAACTATGACCTCTGCCAGTGGGTCCTGGACTTCCTGACGGGCAGACCCCAGGTGGTGAGAGCAGGCAACTGCACCTCCTCATCCATCACCCTCAACATAGGGGCCCCCCAGGGCTGTGTTCTCAGTCCCCTCCTCTACTCCCTGTACACACACGACTGTGTGGCTCAGCGGAGTAGCAATACAATCATCAAATTTGCTGACGACACAGTGGTGGTGGGCCTGATCTCTGCCAACGACGAGAGGGCCTACCTGGAAGAGGTCAAGGTCCTGGCGGGATGGTGCCAGGAAAACAGCCTCTCCCTGAACGTCAGCAAAACAAAGGAGATGATTGTGGACTTCAGGAGGTCGGGGGTCAAGGACTACAGCCCCCTCAGCATCGACGGGGCACCGGTTGAGAGAGTCAACAGCTTTAAGTACCTCGGAGCCTACATATCCGAGGACTTGACATGGACCACACACATTGACAGTGTTGTGAAGAAGGCACGACAACGCCTCTACTTCCTCAGGCGCCTAAGGAAGTTCCAAGTTAGTCAGAAGATCCTTAAGAACTTCTACTCATGTACAATAGAGAGCATCCTGACTGGCAACATCACCTCCTGGTTTGGGAATAGCACTGCACAAGACCGAAGGAGACTACAAAGAGTGACACGTTCAGCCGAACGCACAATTGGAGGGGGGCTCCCCACCCTCCAGAACATTTACAACAAGCGTTGCAGGGGCAAGGCTAAGAGAATCATTAAAGACTCTAGTCACCCGAACAACTGCCTCTTTGAACTGCTGCGGTCAGGCAAGCGATACCGGAGTCTCAAGGCGAGCACAGAAAGACTCAGAAGAAGCTTCTATCCCCAGGCCATCAGGCTGCTAAACGAACAATGAACACTACACAAGAACAACCATCAAACGCACATAGCACACACATCCACACGCACACACTCACTTTAAACAAACACACTGTAGCACCCACCCCACACACTTTATAGCACACACTCACTTTATATAAACACACTGTAGCACCCACTCCCCACACTTTATATTTATTGATGAAGGATTGCACTACAACTCGTACACCTTACTGTAAATTGTACCTAAATTGTACCTCATCCCATTTCTGCTTTGCACTATATAGTACTGTACATTAGTACACTGCATAGTATTGTATATTATATGGTAACTCAGTTACGTCTATCCTGCATCGAACATTGTACATATGTCCATACTGAACACTGTGACCTCATTTTCTACTTTTCTACTTCTAAATTACATGCTATACTATGTTATTTGATACAATCTTGTCTAGCACAGTCTCTGGAGCGTAACAGTAAGAAGCATTTTGTATGAAAGTATTCTGTACTTCTGTATGACAACTATTAAAGAAACTTGAAACTTGGATAGAGGGGAGAGCTGGGTGGAGAGAGGGGAGAGCTGGGTGGAGAGAGGGGAGAGCTGGGTGGAGAGGGAGGAGAGCTGGGTGGAGAGTGAGGAGAGCTGGGTGGAGAGAGGGGAGAGCTGGGTGGAGAGAGGGGAGAGCTGGGTGGAGAGAGGGGAGAGCTGGGTGGAGAGGGAGGAGAGCTGGGTGGAGAGAGGGGAGAGCTGGGTGGAGAGAGGGAGGAGAGCTGGGTGGAGAGAGGGGAGAGCTGGGTGGAGAGAGGGGAGAGTCAAGTCAAGTCAAGAGTTTTATTTGTCACGGCATACAAGTATACAATGAAATGCGGGTGGTCTTGCCCGCAACGATGTGCAATAACATATAATAGAATCCAATAGAACAACATTGTGCAATAAACAAGTAACATTGTGCAATAAACAAGTAACAAAGTAGGGCATATCGGTATATGTACACAAGTTATTTACAGAGCATGGAGGACATGCTAGGTCCTTTGGTAGTGCAATACACTGTTAGCTAGGCACTGGGTCTTTCTGTACATGCTAATTTATACAAGAGCTGGGTGGAGAGAGGGGAGAGCTGGGTGGATAGAGGGGAGAGCTGAGTGGAGAGGGAGGGGAGCTGTAGGTAGTAGTGCAGGGGTCCAGGCAGGGCTGGGGCAGGGGTCCAGAGTGAGAAGGGGTAGATCAGGCAGGGGTCCAGAGTGAGAGGGGGTAGATCAGGCAGGGGTCCAGGGTGAGAGGGGGTAGAACAGGCAGGGGTCCAGAGTGAGGGGGTAGAGCAGGCAGGGGTCCAGGGTGAGAGGGGGTAGATCAGGCAGGGGTCCAGAGTGAGAGGGGGTAGAGCAGGCAGGGGTCCAGAGTGAGAGGGGATAGATCAGGCAGGGGTCCAGGGTGAGAGGGGATAGATCAGGCAGGGGTCCAGAGTGAGAGGGGGTAGATCAGGCAGGGGTCCAGGGTGAGAGGGGATAGATCAGGCAGGGGTCCAGAGTGAGAGGGGGTAGAGCAGGCAGGGGTCCAGGGTGAGAGGGGGTAGAACAGGCAGGGGTCCAGAGTGAGATGGGGTAGAGCAGGCAGGGGTCCAGAGTGAGAGGGGGGGGGGGAGACAGAGAGGATCTTCTGTGACACAGGAGAAAACATGGGAGTCAGGTAAAAAACAAAACCTGCTGACGGGACAAGAAGAGAAAAAGAGGGCAGAAAGCTGACAGAACAGCTACCAGGAAAAGACTTTAGAAATAAACACCAACTCTGTACAAACCTACGATCTGGCGATGAGTGGACGGAAAAAAACAGAGTACGGTAGATCTTTTGTGCTGCAGATCTTTGAAAATGCAGAAACGCTGCGATTACTCTGCAATTTGGTAGAGTCCTACCTCCAGAGCAGGGATGTTCAGGAGGGGGAGGGGAGGGGGGTCCTGGAGCTTCTGCTTAAACCCTGGTCCCCGCCATGGGAACAGGTGGAGCTCCTCAGACATGTCCCCGGTTCCTGGGGTGGAAAAGGGGCTGATGTCTGTGTGTGTCTGCAGGTCAGTGGTCTTCCAGACCAGCAGAGCTGTGTTGTGTGCTGACCCTGGACCAGCCCTCTTCAGACAAGAGGACCCGCTTCCTACCCGTACCCAGCAGCCCCGGCGCCTCCCTGGACTGGAGCGAAGACATCACTCTGTAAGAAAAGCCATCAGCTTGTCTTTTCTTCTGCGCCGCCCCCTCTTTTTTTTATATAAAATCTTTTTTATTAAAAACATTTTTCAACAACAAACACAACATTGACATCAACAATAATAATAATAATGACAAGCCAATAAAAATAATAAATACAGACTTAAAACTTGAGTAATAATTAAAAAAAATAACTAAAAAACAAATACAAAATATTAAATATTAAATATAGAATATGGAGTACAAAATAAAAAACACTATAAACAACACTGTGCCGCTCCCGGGGCGACAGTGGCTCGGGAGGTAGAGCAGTCGTCTGGGAATCTGGAGGTTCCCGGTTCGATTCCCGGTTCGATTCCCGCTTCGATTCCCGCTTCTCCCGGTCAGCGTGTCGACGTGTCCTTGAGCAAGACACTTAACCCATAATTGCTCCCGATGTGTAGATTGGCACCTTGCATGGTTGCCTCTGCCGTCGGTCTGTGAATGAATGTGTAAAAAAATGTGAGGAACAAATTGTAAAGCGCTTTGAATAAAAGCGCTATATAAATGCAGCCATTTCTTTTTGTTTTGGTTGGATGTGTGGGTTGGAGTTTAGTAACTTATTTGACTGTGGATTTCTCCAGACCTCTCATGGCGGAACCTGAGGTGTGGCCAGCAGTAGCAATTATACCCAGTCAACTCCAACCCACACGTCAGACCAAAACAAAAGCATGTGAACAAAGTGCAATACCAAGCAATAGGTAAATGGCTGCATTTACATAACAGCTTTTATCCAAAGCGCTTTACAATTTGTTCCTCACATGTTACCCATCCACTCACACATTCACACACCGACGGCGGAGGCGACCATGCGATGTGCCAACCTGCTCATCGGGAGCAGTTAGGGGTTAATAAGTCTCTTGCTCAAGGACACTTTGACGCGCTGCCCCAGGAGGAGCGGGAATCAAACCGGGAACTTCCGGATTACCAGACGACTGCTCTATCTCCCGAGCCACTGTTGCAAGTTGCATTACAGATTCTGCCTTAGACTAGTCGTTTAAGTCATTGTCAAGTCAGAACCTCTATAAACGAGACGGCATCCCTACTTATTTTCCGTCTCTAGGCTTCAGTTATGTTACACTGAAGAGTGCCTAGAGTTTGTACTGGACTTGGTAGGTCTGCTCTACCTCATCTGCCCCTATACCTCATGGAATACCCTGCAGGTGTTCTAAACACTCTAGTGTCTATGGGTAGGTTTAGAACCTTGATGACCAATCGGGTCACCACAATATGTAATTGTTTTTAAATGATTACCTTTAAACATGCTCTTAATTGTTCTGATTGTCTGATGTTTCTGTATTTATCAACGTACTATGACACTATGTAACAACTCGACGACACTGTCAATTAGTTTAACTACTCATCATCTTAACTACTGTATTCATCAGGTATAAATAAAGACTAACCTTCTCACTGTCTTCTATCATGCACTCTTCCGACTATACTAATAAGTCTCTACCACTATGCACTCAACACTGCAGTGCCCAAGTTTCAACACTGTTTGATGAACATTGGATAAAAGCGTTCAGCTAAATTACTAAATGTAATGTAAAGATTGAATGAATGAATTTTTCTTTTTGAAAGTCTTTAACGCGGCTGTTCTCCCGTGCATTCCAGGGACCTCGGTGCAGGAAGCAGAGAGGTCAGAGTGAGACTGATGGAGCGGAGCAGCGGAAGAGAGCGTAAGAAACCGCTCCGCAGCACATGACTAGTGGCTCCTGCTCAGAGCCCACGTCAGCAATGCTGCTGTTACTCTGGCAAAGCAAAACGTCCCTCAAGACAGACATACTGTAGATGTTTGCTTTATTTCTGTACACAGAGTACCGTATTGACCTGAATATAAGACAAGCCCCTTTTTACAATACTTTCCCTTTTGTACGATTAAAACTTGATAAAGAAAATAATTATATCTGAGCAGAATGTATCTATAATCCTAACACATTGAATAAAACAAGATAAGCTAACATTTTAAACCACCACCTATTCTGCTGCTTAGTAAGAAACAACAGAATCAAATACTCTTCCCAGTACAGGATTTTGATAGTTCTGTGCATGATTCTAAACATGCGTAGAACCCCTTGTTTCAAGGCTTTCAACCTTGCTCATTTCTGGCTATAATGTAAAGCTATGCTAGCCACCATGGTCTGTGTATTAATGTCCAAGTCGGAGAGAAAACGCTAAATGGTCAAAATGTACTCTTTTTATGTCTTAATTTGAATAACATGATAGAAGAACAAGTTGGACATTACACAGACTGACCATCGAGGCATTCAATGATGCTTTTAGTTAATGCTAAGCTTCCAATAAAGACATTCAACGATCCTTTTAGCTAACGCTAAGCTTCCAATAAAGACATTCAACGATCCTTGTAGCTAACACTAAGCTTCCAATAAAGATATTCAACAATCCTTTTAGCTAACGCTAAGCTTCCAATAAAGACATTCAACTATCCTTTTAGCTAACGCTAAGCTTCTAATAAAGACATTCAACGATGCTTTTAGCTAATGCTAAGCTTCCAATAAAGACATTCAATGATCCTTGTAGCTAACACTAAGCTTCCAATAAAGACATTCAACAATCCTTTTAGCTAACGCTAAGCTTCTAATAAAAACATTCAACGATGGTTTTAGCTAACGCTAAGCTTCTAATAAAGACATTCAACAATGCTTTTAGCTAACGCTAAGCTTCCAATAAAGACATTCAAGGATGCTTTTACCTAACGCTAAACTTCCGATACAGACAGAAAGATTTTGTTTGGGAATTTGCCCGGGAACTCCTTCACATCACTTAAACAATGTAAAAAATAAAGCTTAGCTTAGATGTTACCTCCACGTGGGGCAAACATGCGCTAATATTTCCCTATTGAGCGGTTTTCCTATCAAAGGTTTACACCACCCCTCTCAACCCGATTAAAATGTCCCTCCAATCGGGCCAATCTCTTCTGATTTAGGTGGTTACATGAGGCGTCTTTATTCTGATTAGACTATTATTATAATTTTTTTTATATATGTTTTTGTAGATTATTTAAATTTTTTTTGTACTACCGGGGAGTCCGGGAGAGAGAGAGGGAGAGGAGGAAATGGGAGACAGAGCAGGGGAAGACATTCGGCAAAGGACGCCAGGTCCGGGAATCGAACCCGGGTCGGCTGTTTCGCGACGCAGCGCATTACATGGTGTGCTACTAGAGCGCCCCTGGACTATTATTCTAATTATTAGTGGAATATTAGGGTTCATGTAAACACAGCTAGTGATCTTAAAATCTGAATTTCTCTCCTTCTCTTCTCTGTTAAGTTCGCCAACTTTTAACCTTATGAACATGATGATGGATTATTTGTCATTAACATTATTGTCTTTTGAAGGTCGTAGCAGGCTCAGTTTCTAAGCTAGCGACACCTCCAATCTGTATAGCGTGAATATAAGATGATCTCACATTTCAGGTGTAATTTGCATGAAAGAAACATTATCTTGTATTCGTGGCCAATATGGTATATTTAACATCAACTCTGTGTATATTTGGGTGCAAAGTTTCAAATCTAGTCTTATAGAGTTATATATACACTGTGACTTTTTCTGAGTACCTGTTTACCAATGTTTTTTTTATGAAAATTATGTATAATATATCCTAGTAAATGATAATATGCATACCAAAATGTATTCATAGACTCACTATTCTATATAAGTTGGTATTCATAATGCTTTGTGTACAGGTTTGTTAGGATACACGGCTCCATAAATGAGGCCAAATATCTTTCCTTCAGAATTCTTGCCTGGCCAGGCCTCCATAGCCTTGGACCTCCCCCGCAAAGTTCCGATTGGACAACATGTGCTGTCTGTCGGCCCCGGCCACGGCTTGGCGCCGGTCGCTACGGTCACACTAGAGGTGAGTGACAGACGAGATGTAGGCACCTGACATTCCATTCCATATAGTTGGAGCTACATTGTCGTACCACATCGTCATTAAAGGTGCACTATGCAGTTGAAGGGGGAGGGGTTATAGTTTCCATTTGCAGAGCCTGTGATTAGTGTACAAAACATATGTACTATACATAATTCTATCTTATGTCAGCGACAGTGGCTCGGTAGGTAGAGCAGTCGTCTGGTTATCCGGAGGTTCCTGGTTCGATTCCTGCTCCTCCCGGGCAGCGTGTCGAAGTGTCCTTGAGCAGGACCTTGCATGGTTGCCTCTACCGTCTGTGTGTGAATGTGTGAGTGAATGGGTAAAATGTGAGGAACAAATTGTAAAGTGCTTACTTACTATTTCAGCCATTACATTATTTACAAATAATATAGTATCTGCTTTGGACAGCAATAAACACTGTGCCGCACTTTTTGTAGATCTGTCCAAGGCATTTGATGCAGTGGAGCATCCTTTGCTCTTACGAAGGTTATGGAATATTGGTTTAGATGGAATGGCCTGTGATTGGTTTCAGTAGAGGTACTTATTTGAGAGATATCGGTGTATGAAATCTGGAAGTGTCCAGTCTGATTTCTTGTCTGTATAAAAGGGTATTCTGCAAGGTTCCATTCTTGGTCCAGCCCTTTTTACTATTTATATGAATGATATTGTATCTTCATTGAGTGGTTGTCAAGTTCACCTTTATGCTGATGACACTATTGTGTATTGTATCGCTGACTCTGTACAGCTAGCCATTGAGAACATTCAGGAGGATTAATCTCAAACTAGTACTTAATGCTATTAAAAAGAAAGTTCATGCTATTTAATGAAATATTGATTATGATACATATACACTTATCCACTAGAAATAGATCTAACATTGAGAGAGTTGCTAATAATATCTAAGTATCTTGTTATCTGGCTTGATGAGAAGTTTACGTTTAAATACCATATACTGTAGACGATCTTGTCCACAAACTGCATCATAAATGGCCATTTTCTATAGAATTAGAGCCAACTTCCCCATGTTTAATAGAAAAAGGATTGTTGAAGCAGTTTTCCTATCAGTGTTGGTTTATGGAATGTCTTTTATAGAAATTCTGCTCCTTCCACTCTTAAACCTCTGGACAGTCTATCATTCTGCCCTCAGATGTGTTACTGGTGACAGCTGTGACTCACCACTGTGTCCTCTACGATAAGGTGTGTTGGTCCTCACTGGCAGAGAGGCGTAATGATCACTGGTGTTTGTTTATCTATGAGGCCACTATCAGAAAGCTACCACCTTTATATTGCAGTGATGCTAGAGTGGAATTTTGGACTCTTATCTAACGTGCTCAAATGACTGGCTGGTGCTCACGGTCCTCGTGCTTCAGTCTCGACCTGGAGAGTCTTGTGTTTTAGTACCGACTTCCTGGTATGATCTTCAGCATAAGCTGAGAATGGATTGATGATGATGATCTTAAACCTTCCTGGTACCTGTGTAAATGTTTTTAACATATTTTATCTATGTTTTGAATCTGTGTTTTGCCTGTATTTAATGAGTTATATAAGCTATGAATTTGACGCAATTGAAGATGAGGGCAATCTCAAAGTTTTTTCCAGTGTGAATATAGGTTTGAATGAAAGGGGTCACTTCTCTGGTAGATTTCTATCTTCAGTGTTTCCAGAGGACCCCGTTTTTTTGTCTGAGTTGTGAAAATCTATAATAGACTTTTTTTTTTTTTTTTTTAGTTTCAAATGTCTCTCTTCAAACTACATAGTGCAGCCTAGCCGATAAAATGCCTGGTTGTAGCTCCTAAATGGCCAGCCCGGCTGTTGGGGTACATCTGGATCAGAGTCTTCTTCATACAACATGGGGTAGATCATAGTGAACCAGAGTGGCTATTAAATGAGCTTTACACTGCTGTAGCCACTCACTCTAATATCTCCCCCTCACTCTGTAGGGTTGTTTCTGACTGCATAGGGCTACCCAGTGCCAATTGGAATCAATAGAAACCTCTTCCTTTTATGAGTTTGGCTAAAGCCTGTAGTACCTTACTGCCCTCAACAGCAGTGATGAACGGGGGAGGGCAGCTCGAGACAGATATGCCTCGTGGGTTACATTGGTTACATTCAGACCGGTTTGGACTAGCCGCGTCCCGTTACGGTTCGGTTTGTGCCTCCCCGTCGATTAGCCAGCTGGCCCCACTCAAGTCGAGGTTTGCTTTGAGAGAGGAAACGTAGAATTGGAACGTGCCTGATAGACAATGAGAGAAGCGAGTACTACTACTTACCTGCACAATTGGAATCCAGCTGAAGAGGGGACAGCAGAGTGTAGCGGCGAGCTTCAGAACAGGTAGAGAGCGGAGGTGTGGTTAGGGTTCCATGGATGCGAGGTAATGTTCTACTGGCCCCATGGTCATGTTCGACCGCCCGGAGAATAAAATGGTTCGTTATGAACATTAATGGGTTTTTGATTAAGATCTTCCCTGCCTATCACCGTTGTCTGCAGCCCGTTCACGCTTAAAATATCGAAAATAAAGTACTAATCGGCCACAGGGGGAAAAAAAACGACGTTACTGTTCGCAGGCACGATTTGAGTTGGGTTCAAAGTAATAAAAAAAATTAAATAAACCAATGGACAGTAATACCTTCCGTCAATTTTCTATCCGTTCATTGAGCGATCAATGTAGCTGTAGCCTAAGTGTTTTACATTATTTGACGTGGTCATTAGTACCTACTGTACTTTTTCTGATGAGAACTGCACATGAAAACTTCAAATCCACTTAAAGGGGCTATAGATAATTTCTTTATGTGAAGTAATCATTAAAAAAATATAAATAATAATAATAATATATCCACAGAGCTTTTAGAAAGGTGCGGAATAAAAGTATTGCTTTTCCTCCCAGGAAATCATTGATTAATGAATTTATCATTGAAAAAATGTTGGCCGGTCCAAAATGTATGTTGTTGTTTACATGTTGGGTGCAGGTATCCTCACCTGATTGCAGGTATCCTCACCTGATTGCAGGTATCCTCACCTGATTGAATAAATTACATATAAATGACCTTTTTTATGGTTCTTATAAGTCTGTTTATATCTTTCTTTTGGTATCTTCCAGCTGTGTGAGGAGCCTTGTAGCATCCCAAACACCCTGCCACTGCGCTCCGTTCTCACCCCCACTAAGAAGGTGGATGTGGACCGAACCATCATGCCTGACGGAACCATTGTCACCACCGTCACCACCATCCAGTCCCGACCCAAACTGGACCGCAAGCCAGGTGGGTTTAACCGTATACATGAAATTAGATTAGATAAGATAAGAACTTTATTAATCCTGGGAGGGGGCGGGTTACTTGTTGTCAGCGGTACTGTACATTGGAGGTGGTTGGGTGGGGGGGGGGTTGGGTAGGAGGGGTGGGGGGGGGACACTGTACAACTGTACAAGCATGGGTGGGGGACACTGTACAACTGTACAAGCAAAACTGTACATTGGAATATTGACAAGACCATACTTGGTAATTTTTACTGTACATTGGAGGGGGTTGTGTTAGGACATTTACAGGGGCCAGTTTCTAATTGCAGTCTCCCGTAGGTGTTTTTTGAGAGTGTTTTTGAAAGTGGGTAGTGATTCACATTCCTTTACAGCTTTGGGTAGGGCGTTCCACATTGATGTAGCATAATTGCGAAACGTGTTTATTCCCTTGTTTGAGCCGAATCTGGGTTTAACATGATTTGTGGAGCTCCCTCTGGTGTTGTGATCGTGGTATTCACTGACCTTTGGGAAGTATTTTGACATGTACGGTCGTGTAGTGTATCTTGTAGACAAGGCCCATTGCAAGTTGCTGTACTCTGTCGTCTACTCTAACACACCAACATATGTATGAGCAGAGCAATCGTACAATAAAAAAAAGCATTCGATTTTATTGTTCTTAAAACAGAAAGCATAGAAAGAACAATAAATTAAAAGTGATCTTGATATCTAAAATAAAAAGATTCTAGATTGTCTATGGACAGATTTACAGATGTTGACAGATATTTACAGAGTATTGTGCATAATTGAATAGACGTGTGGAATAAGGTGGGCAAGTGGCGACCTCTAGTGTTCGTGTTCAGAACCGCTCCAGTCACCATTTCATTTTCCCCAAAAGCTTGAACTTGAAAGGCCATAAATACTACATTATTCTGTTATGGACTTTACTACATTATTATATTTCTATGGTTATGGACTTTACTACATTATTATAGTTATATGGTTATGGACTTTACTACATTATTATATTTCTTTTTTTTATCCACTTTTTTATCCTTGTTTTTTCTATTTTTCTCCCATCCCAATTTCGTGTTTCCAATTCTCCCCTCCGCTGTCTTGAACGTTGCTCGCATATGCCCCCCACTGGTCGGTTGTAGGGAGGATAGAAGCCTTGCAACACGTGTCCCCTCCGGTACACGAGGAGGCAGCCTGTCACATCTTTTCACCTGCCAGCGCGGACTCTCATTGGCGAGGTGTAACGTGTGGGAGGCTCACACTACCCCCGCCATTTCCTGTCTCTGCTGTGCAGGCGTCCCCCAACCGACCTGTAGGAGTCGCTGTCCACAACGTCCAGATTACCACCCATCGACTTTCTATGCTTAAAACAGAAAGCATAGAAAGAACAATAAATTAAAAGTGATCTTGATATCTAAAATAAAAAGATTCTAGATTGTCTATGGACAGATTTACAGATGTTGACAGATATTTACAGAGTATTGTGCATAATTGAATAGACGTGTGGAATAAGGTGGGCAAGTGGCGACCTCTAGTGTTCGTGTTCAGAACCGCTCCAGTCACCATTTCATTTTCCCCAAAAGCTTGAACTTGAAAGGCCATAAATACTACATTATTCTGTTATGGACTTTACTACATTATTATATTTCTATGGTTATGGACTTTACTACATTATTATAGTTATATGGTTATGGACTTTACTACATTATTATATTTCTTTTTTTGTATCCACTTTTTTATCCTTGTTTTTTCTATTTTTCTCCCATCCCAATTTCGTGTTTCCAATTCTCCCCTCCGCTGTCTTGAACGTTGCTCGCATATGCCCCCCACTGGTCGGTTGTAGGGAGGATAGAAGCCTTGCAACACGTGTCCCCTCCGGTACACGAGGAGGCAGCCTGTCACATCTTTTCACCTGCCAGCGCGGACTCTCATTGGCGAGGTGTAACGTGTGGGAGGCTCACACTACCCCCGCCATTTCCTGTCTCTGCTGTGCAGGCGTCCCCCAACCGACCTGTAGGAGTCGCTGTCCACAACGTCCAGATTACCACCCATCGACTTCCACCCGCTGACTCTGCCAATTGAGCCAGTATGACGGCCGGCCCAAGCCGGAGGCAACGCCGACAGCCGGATTCGAACCCGGTGTCTCTTGCGTTGGTGACGAGCGCAATGTCCGCTGCGCCACCCAGCCGCCTTACATTATTATATTTCTATGGTTATGGACTTTACTACATTATTCTATTCCTATGGTTATGGACTTTACTACAGTTGTTATGGACTTTATTACATTATTCTATTCCTATTGTAGGAGCCATTATGATGGTGGCATATTATTTTATTATGGACTTTACTACAGTTGTTTTGGACTTTACTACATACATGTACTTTGTGCTGGTGGGCTGCCTGTAGCCTAGGCTGCTACAGGGACACTTATATGCGCTGCGCCGCTGCTGAATTAGGACCGCCGCTGCTATGAACTAGACTATTAAAAAAAAAAAAAAAATAAAGAAATATATATATATTATTTCTTTTTTATTTATTATTATTATTTTTTATCATTTCATTTAGGCTGTGGGGGGTGCTTAATGTAAAAGACTGACCTGAGGAAAAGGCTGCAGGGAGAAAGCACTGCAGTCTAGTCGATTTTGTGTTTTGAGCACAAAGTTAGATCTAGCCTCTTTATTTTGCTCTCAAAGTGCACCAGATTGATGCATTTAACTTTCAAATGTAAAAAAAACACTGTAATGACAATAATTATTACCACGTGTACAGTATCAAGAGTTGAGGTTGCCATGGTAACAGTAATACATTTCAGTAGCCATACTCATGCTTTTTCATAGCTCGTAAATCCCTGTTGGTGGCCTGATGTTGGTTTGGTTGAGGAACAGGGTGTTTCTCTAATGTGGCTCTTTCAAAAAAGAATTGTCAATGTGGCTCCTGAGTTGGTCAAGCCTGAGTCTGAGAATTTTACATTATGGTCATTTTCATTAAATTAAATTTTACCTGGAATTAACCAACCCAAAATGTGCATGTAGCTTGCAAAACCGTCAAAATAAAAGGACCCATAGGGGCGCTCCAGTAGCACACCACATAGCGCGCTGAGTCGCGAAGCGGTCGCCCCGGGTTCGTTTCCAAGACCCGGTGGCCATATGCCACATGTCTTCCCTTCTTCTCCTCCCGTTTCTCCCTCTCTCCTTTGTCGGTCCTGCGTGGCCAAGAAAAGCTGTCGGTCCTGCGCGACCAGAAAAGCTAATAAAGATAATTAAAAATATATATAAAACGACCCATAAACACCGAAAAATGGGCAGAGAGACAGAATGTGTTTTAGTGTATCTTTATATACACTAAAAAATATGAGAATACACACTGAACTAGGAAGAACAGCTTTCTCAAGCTTCGCAGTTTGGGCATGGAATGGGCTATAGGACCATATCCACTTAGATACCCTGGTTTCTCTCAGCAAATTTAAATCTTTATTACATAACTTCCTATAAGAAGAATGTCGCTGCTTTCTGTAGTCTGGTCCCAACTGCAAAACTGCAAAATTACTGTATTACCCTGTATTATACTGTCATACACTTTTACTATTATGTAGACTATTCTGTTTTGTGTATTTGTGTTTACATGTGATGTATTGTATATTGTATACATGCACTTTTATTATGTTCTTGTGTGATGTATCGCACATTTTATTGCTGTCTGATATATTGCAAATGTTATTGCTGTCATCTTGGCCAGGTCTCCCTTGCAAAAGACTTCCTGGTTAAATAGTCAAGTCAAGTCATCTTTATTTTAAATTTTTTATAGCACATTTACAAATGACTAAAGCCAAACCAAAGTGATTCACAGGTACATGATAAAAACACATACACTGCAGTAATAAGTAAAGTAAAAATACACTTTGCAATATAAAAGAGACAAGAAATTAGATAAAAAGTCCAGAGTAACAGCAAACGTTGTGTGCAAGCGGCAGGCGAACTCTGGTCAAAGGCCAGGGAAAAGAGGTGCGTTTTGAGCAGCAATTTAAAAGCCTCTAGACTCTGGGCAGATCTTATGTGAAATAAGAAATAAAGGTTAAATAAAAAAATTTATAGACTCGGGCGGCTGAGTGGCACAGTGGGCAAGGCGCTCGCCACTAACGCAGGATATGCTGGTATCGAGCCCAGCTCTCGGTGTTGCTACCGGCTTGGCCGGCCGTCATACTAACACAATTGGCAGTGTTAGAGGGTGCAAAAGTCGGTGGGTGGGGATTGGGCGTTGTGGACTGCGACTCCTACAGGTCGGTTGGGTGACGCCGGTGCGGTGGAAACAGGAAGTATCGGGGGCAGCGTGAGCCTCCCGCGTCTCTACTTTTTGTAGCTCCATTTCTGCAGACCCCTCTCTGATTGGTTGAGCCCATTTCTGCAGACCCCTCTCTGATTGGTTGAGCGAAGCCCCTCTCTGATGGCAAAAGGCGGATGTAATGTTATCATATCAAGAAGATAAAAAGAAATGTACTACCAGATTCGCGTATAACGTTATTTTGCGTGACTTCACGGTTTATTCATAACGTTATGCACATTTCACAACACAGCCAGCTGTCAGAAACTGTACATTGTAACGTTATATAACATATAACGTTATGTTATTTCGCGGTTTATTCACATAACGTTATTTCACGTGACAAGTTCAACACAGCCCAGCTGTCAGAAACTGTACATTGAGGGGGTTTGAATCACTGTTTAGTGTTTACACTCCCCACTTACTGTAACTGTACCATGACGCACTCCCCACTTACTGTAACTGTACCATGTTCTACATATAACCTCATCTCATGCACCTTGTTGTGTATCCTGTTTCTTTTTCCTCATTATTATATTCAGAGTTAATTATATTGTTTACACTGTCTTTCTTCTATTATAACCCTGCCCATTTGATGTTCCCAAATCATATTCAGAAAGTATCACAGAGACTTCTATTGACCAAGGAATTAGTTATTATTAGTAAGACACAACATTTCCGTAGCAATCCGACATTGACCACCAGACTCTCTCTTAAGGCATTAACTGGGTTAATTAATATAAATGTTATATTGTAACTGTCTAGTTACACATTGGTTCCGAAACATGTATGTTCCAGGCTGCAATTAAAACTTTGAATCTGAGAGAGCTCTGGTCAGCGAAGCCGGCGATGCGAGCGATTATTATTGGTTTTTAATGACAAACCAATTACATAATCCAACATATGTGTAAAGGCACACACAACATATTCCAGTTAACGGTATATTTTTTTAATGATTCGTTATGGCGTAATCAATACTTCCATGCGTATAAATTGCGTTCGCAACCTCCATGTTTTGGGGTTATTCATCAAAAAACTCGGATCCGGGATTCGGCTCCCATCCGTCGGGCAAGAACTGTGGGTTTTCAGCCTCTCTCTCTGGAGCTTAACGGAGTTTCGATTCCTGGCTAGAGGCGCTTGTCGCGGCTCATGCGCATGCGCGCGCTCGGCCAATCAGAGAGGGGTCTGCAGAAATGGGCTCAACCAATCAGAGAGGGGTCTGCAGAAATGGAGCTACGAAAAGTAGAGACGCGAGCCTCCCACGCGTTACTCCTCACCACTGCGAGTTCGAGGTGCTGCAGTGAAAAGATGCGACAGGCTGCCTCCTCGTGTACCGGAGGGGACACGTGATGCAAGGCTTCTACCCTCACTACAGCCGACCAGTGGGAGGCATAGTCTAGCAACGTTCAAGACAGGGGAGGGGAGAATTGGAAATACGAAATTGGGATGGGAGAAAAATAGAAAATGGGGAGAAAAAGTGGATAAAAAGGGAAAAAAAATAATATAGACTATATGCAGACCTTTAATTGTTTTTCTATTCCCCATTGTTCCAGGTGATTCGCCCATGCGCTCCTCCCCGTCCAAGGTGGAGGTGAGGGAGAGGGGCCCCACCATGTTCTCAGACAGCAGCCTCAGCCCGACCTCCAGCTGTGAGTCCCCTCATCCCCATGTGCCCCGAACAGGATGCCTCATGTAGACCTGTTCGCTGTCCACGTCAGACTCAGTGCGCGCGCGCATCAATAATAATAATAATAATTCATTACATTTATATAGCGCTTTTCTCAGACTCAAAGCGCTTTACAACGTAGGGTTAGGGAAATTGCCTCCTTCACCACCACTGGTAGCACCCAACCTTGGGCTACGCAGGCTCAATGGCTACCATACACTGGCACCCGGCACACATCACGCTACACAAATGGCTGAACGGCTCAGGAGACAGGGATTGATATCAGCCAATTAAGGGGAAGGGATGTTAGGTGGCCTTGATGTCAGAGACCAGATTGGGAATTTGGCCAGGAACGTCGGGGAACCCCCTACTCTTTACGATAAGCGTCCTGGGTTCTTTAACGACTAAATTCAGTCAGAACCTCGGTGGGCAAAAGGAACCTAATCCTGGTCAGAACAACGGGGCAGACTACAATATATTTGCATTTGTTAGCCATGCTAGCGATCTAAACAATCAATCCATGCCAAAGCTAGATGTGTAAAAGGTGAAAGACTCTCACTCACAGCCATGCTGATTTGGCAAAATGACATCCAGACGTTTTTGGTTTGAAACAACTTTTAGTCAGGGGAGTGCCATGGTTTCTCCATAGAGCCCTGTTGTACTTTTTTAGCACAGCAGCTCGCACAGGTAGGGGGAAACTTAGTCATGTGACTCAGTTGGTATTGCTGATTGGCTCGAACACGGTAGGTTTGTAAACAGCGAACAGGTCTATTGATCACTAAACAGGCCTCTCTAGGAAATATTTCCACACCAGAGTTTATTGTTTCTGAGAAATTAACAATTGCATATATATATTTATTTTTATTCTTTATTATTCTATTTATTTTTGGGCTTTTCTGTATTTTTCACCCATCCCAATTTACTCATTATGCAAATTCCCTTCCTGGTTGTTGCACGCATTGTCCCACTGTCTGCCTGGGGAGGGTGTAGAACTACCACATGCCTCCTCCGATACATGTGGAGTCGCCAGCCGCTTCTTTTCACCTGACCGAGGAGTTTCACTGGGGGAACGTAACGCGTGCGGAGGTTTGCGCTATTTCCCCCAGACCGCCCCCAAGAAGACGCCCCAACTGACCAGTAGGAGTCGCAGTTTACAACGACCAGGACACATACCCCACCGGCTTCCCACCCGCTAACACTGCCAATTGTGTTAGTAGGGACGACTGACCAAGCCGGAGGTACCGCTGAGAGCTGGATTAGATCCCAGAGTCTCTGCGGAGGTAGGCGAGTGCTTAGTCCACTGTGCTATCCAGCCGCTCCAAAGAATATCTTCTTCTGATGTCATTTCATCCCCCTAGTCTGTCCCACAGTGCAAAGCATATTTTTTCTCTTAGTCATTCGACCTTCATTTAAACTCGAGGGACACCGAGGATGGTGGTTTACAGTGACAGAGTGTACAACTAAAATATATAGAATAACACAAAGATAAAAATCAAGTAAGCAGCACAATAAAATCAAATTAAAGATATCTGAGAGAAGACCTTTGAATTTGCCATGTCACCTGGATGTCAAATCCGTGGCTGCTCTGTATAAAAGAAATTTGCGTGAGCTCTTACTCCCAAATAACGGGGTGCTCGTCTGGTAATCGGAAGGTTCCCGGTTCGAGTCCCGCTCCTCCCGGCAGTGTGTCAAAGTGATGAGCAGGTTGGCAGCTTGCATGGTCGCCTCCGCCGTCGGTGTGTGAATGTGAGAATCAGAATCAGAAAGGTCTTTATTGCCAAGTAGTTTTCTTTTCACATACAAGGAATTTGATTCGGTCGTTTGGTCATGGAATAAAACTAAAGCTTGTTGGATAAAAGCTGCTATATAAATGCAGTATATTAACACATTCAGCGCCAATAATGAGTACACTCGTTATTGGCCGACAAGCAGGGCCGGACTGGGGAAATAATTCATACCGGGAGATATAGCGCGAAATATAGCCCCAATCAGGCCACCTTTTAAGCGGGGGGTCTGGGGGTCCCCCACCAGGATTTTTTTTGTTACAAAGACTTAATTTCCTGCATTCTGGTGAATTTTAGTGCATGTGAATCACAAACTAATGAGCCAACAATATGGACCTCAAATAAAACTGTTGTGGCACTAGCAATGGTACTCTCTCCACCTTCAAAAAGAAAAAAGCAAGAGCACAACATATTTTTCTATTTACTATTATAATACAGTTAACCACTCTCTCCTGTAAGGGCCTTTCTTTTTCTTTGTTTTATCCCTCTCTCCTCCACCCTTTCTCTTTCTTCCACTGTCCATCTTGACATCAACGTTAATTGACTTTCGCTCTACTGTATCTCTCCCGAGTCCCTCACTACCTGGCTCACTGCCTGGCTGTTATTCTGCATCTGAGTGCCGTCTGCCATTCCATTCGCCGCCTCCGCTGTCAATCAGTTGTATCGCCTGGTCCCGCCTCCACCAATCACAAGCGGCAGCACGGCTCCATTGTGTGTGTGTGATCCGCGTGAGGGAGAGTCAGATAGTTCTCCAACTCTGTCGCAGACAGTGAAATCCTGGTTGTTCCCCACCCACCTAGGTTATCTAACTATCGCGCCGCGTCGCCGCCACAACTAGAAACAATGGCCTGGCAAAAAATAAATAAAAAAATAATAAAAAAAAGATTTTTTTTTTTTTTATATATAATTTTATTTTTTTAAATCTGTGCAGGCCAGGCCACCGGGAAAACTCCCGGTGCTCCCGATGGCCAGTCCGGGCCTGCCGACAAGCGTTGAGCGCCAATAACGAGTAAACTCGTTTTTAGATCCTTTGATCTATTTCCTCTGATCCCCGTTCTAAATCATCCGGATCATTCTAGCCATCCCTGGCTCGTTTAACTACGTTGGAATTGCAATGCCGATCGAATATCACCAGGTGGCAGTATCGCCTTCCTTTTGAACTCTGATAGAAAGGCAACAGGAGAGTCTATGAATGAACCGGACTATCGAGGCTCGCTCTGTGGGGGAGGAGCTCTTCATAAACAAGGCTTTTTCTAACGATCGGATTTTCGGGGTAAGACTACCCCCCTTGATGATTTTGTGAAGGTACATATGTACATGTTATATACCTTTTTGATTTGGGAATATTTGGGGTTTCAGGGAATCAACCAGAACGATTCAGACTTATTGCATATAATGCGTCCTATCTCGCGATCTATGAAAAAAGACTGGACTCTTTCGGAAATGGCCGATGTTCAGCGTGTAATAAACTACAAACTACAGTGTGTAGAAACTAACACTTTTTTACATGGACTATAAAGTGTTTGTCAAATGAGCCATACTATTGTCTCCATAGCTATAATATAGCTCCGCAAAGATCATGAAATATCGTGAAAACGGTCAAGAAAAGCTGGCGCTAGTCAGTGCAGATGAGGAAAAGGGCGTGGCCATAAGAGTGGTTCCCAAACTGTGGTGCGCGCACCCCTTGTGGTGCGCGAGCGCCCTCTAGGTGGTGCGTGACATGAAAAGGCTAATGGTGGTATTTTCTTTTTTTTTACAATACAATTTCATACAAATCTTAGTCAAACCTTTAGTATTATGGATATTAAACATGCTGGCAGAGTACATGCATCCATGTTGTCGTGAACATTTTAATTAAATAAAGAAATTTCCTATCCATAGTCGCCGTGGGAAGAGATAAAATAAAAAATTAAATCTGTGCACGGAGACCAGCAACAATTTTTTCTAACAGAAACCCATTGGGGGGTGCGTCAGCTAGGTCGGGAGGTGACAGGGGGTGCACGGCCAAAAACGTTTGGGAACTGCTGAGTTAAGGGTTTATGTCTGGTTAAGAGCTTTTTAGCAAAACTAATATGTAAACCTCATTTGGGGAGCTCAACTTAACATTCTAAGGCTCCGTGAGATGTGCCAAGAGGAAAGTCGCTAAATACTGTGTAGAAGATGACTCAATATAACTATCCTGTAATAACATGTTTGTTTTCTAATTGTTGATTTTTTTAAATGTCATAACAACATGAGCTTATGTTTAACTCATTCAGGGCCGAGGCCTTTCCCCATCATGTTCTAGCCAGGCTAGGTTTCCATTACATATTTTCACTGTGCGTCACCTTGTTTGTAGAACTATATCTATATTCTATATTATAGCTATGGATACAATACTATGGTCATTTGACAGTAACTGTCTTTTGTCCGAGATGCAAAAAAGAATAAATGTTTTCAAGAATACGTTCGCGCATTCTGCCGTGGTGAATATAAGTATAATTTTGGAATGATCCGGGCTAATTCCTGGGAGGCGGGCTATAGGCCGCAACGTGAATTCTACTAAAACCATTGGCGTTTCGTCCCTGGACACGCTACTATTTCCAAATCAAATGTATATAATAGGTATTATGTTTCATCATGAATGCATGAAAGGGGGGGGGGGGTTCTGATGCTTTGATTGCCAGTAACGGCATTCGTTATTACCACAACACACGCCGATTAGCTGGATCGGTATGATAACATTGTTGGATCAAGCTGAAATTGACGTCAGATAGTCCTTACCTGTGGTCAGGGGTATTCCAAAAAGAATATTCCAATTGTTTGATCGCCATCTGGTCCATCTGATGTCCATCTGGTCCACGACATAATCCAGCACAACATATCCATAGATTGTCCCGAAAACGATTCAATGCGATAGAGTGAAGCCCTAGGCTTCCCTGTACTACAAAACTGCACCCGGAGAGGTTTAAACGTAACACCCGGTCTGGAACAGGGTTTACTGCACTCTCGATACTGCCTACTAGCAGGATCTGGCCGGTACTGCACCCTCGGTGTCCCAGTATGCCTTTTAACGGCAACATACGGGTCCGTGACATTGAATAGAATATTAAAATTTAAAAAGCTAAAACTATCCAAAAACGTATATATATGTTAATGGCCCTTAACCGTTGGTGCCCAATAACATATATATAACGTTGTTGGCCGTGAAAGAGGCGACAGTGGCTCGGGAGGTAGAGCAGTCGTCTGGTAATCCGGAGGTTCCCGGTTCCATTCCCGCTCCCGCGTGTCGAAGTGTCCTTGAGCAAGACACTTAACCCCCTAACTGCTCCCAATGAGCAGGTTGGCACCTTGCATAGTTGCCTCCGCCGTCGGTGTGTGAATGTGTGAGTGAATGGGTAAAATGTGAGGAACAAATTGAAAAGAGCTTTGGATAAAAGCCCTTGACCTGGCATATTGTGCAGCAAAGGGAACGGCTCCCGCCTACGGTATCTAACTACACACCCTCAAGACCCCTCCACTCTACATCCTTTGGCTGCTTCAGACCCACTCCTATTTGAGCTCCGGGAGGGTCATCAAAGAGAAGCCGCCTATTATTGGTCCTTGCTCCACAATGGTGGAACGAACTTCCCACCACAGTTAGGACAGCCGAAACCCGACCAATCTTTCTCCGTCGACTAAATCTTCTTCAATCAATATTTGAAATGGAAATAAATATAAATATAAATATATATACTGTGGCGTTGGGGAAACGCCGTTTGGGGCAACACGGACACTGTAGTTATGGGTCAAAACACCATATCCGTTGTCCATAGGGAGAGAGAAGAGGGTTAGAGGGGTTTGCCTGGCCCGTGGTGAACCCCAAGGGATTCCGCGAGGGAAAGTGGCGGGAGGGCAGCCGGTCCAGTCATGTTGTCCCAGCGGTCGTCACGCTGTGGGCAGCCACCAGTCTTCTCCGTCTAGGGCAAAAAGGACATGTGAGCTCTTGCTTGAGGTGAGTCAGACTAACCTCCCCATGTGCTGTCAGGAGCCTCCTTTTGTGTGGCTGCTGACGAGGCCTGATGAGTTCCTGGTGTGGGTGATTCACCAGCTGTGGGTGCTGATTGCCATGCTGCCTGTTCCTCCCAGCTCTCTGCTCTGGGGCGCTATGGCCTGGTGAATCCCTCATCACAATACTAACCTTCTTACTGTCCTCTACAGTCATGCACTCTTCCTAATATACTGACACTCAACACTGCAGCACTCAAGTTTGAACACTTTGTTGAACATTGTTGTGCCCTTCCTGCTGACTTGTCGTGCAAAACTTGTAAGTCACTTTGGATAAAAGCGTCGGCTAAATGACTAAATGTAAATGATAATAGCTGTTGTATAAAAGCACCATTTAGTGTTGCGTTTCCTCTCCTCAGCCGACAGCCCCGTCTCTAACGGCCTGGACCCTGTGGCAGAAGCCGCCATCCGGCAGCTGACAGAATCGGCCTGTAAAGCAGCGAGGAAGACGCCCACCAAGCGGAGCACTCTAATCATCTCCGGGGTGTCAAAGGTCAGGACCTAAGACGTGGTATTTCTTTTTATTTCCTTTTTTATTTAACCTTGAAAGTGTAACAGGGAAAGGGGATGAAATAAAATGTACCAAAATACCGGGGGGGAAAGCCCTGTGATGAGCCAACTAGATATTGGCCCGGTGTCTTTAGGGACACAGAAGAAAAACTGCACATTGTATAGGTATGTACATAGGATCCAGTGCCTTTAAGCGATTCATTAACATGTCTATTTACCATGTCCATTCTAGTAATCTTTATTATTATTACTATTAGGTACTATTGTTTTATTGCACAATCGAAGTGGGCATGGCCAACCGCATTTCACTGTATGCCCTGGTATGTATGTGATGAATAAAACTCTTGAACTCTTGAACCTGAACTTTAACAGGGGTCTCCTAAAATCCCTGTGACCCAACTAGATACTGACCCGGTGTCTTTAACAGGGGTCTCCTGATAGCCATGTAGATTCCATCCACGCCTCCTGCATGTCCACGATTGATTCGTCACCATCCGCACATCTTAAAGCGGTCAGTGAATGTATCTTACCCTGGCTTCATGTGTTGTTCACGCAGCCAGCATAATCTTATGTACGTAGGCATCCCATAATATTACTGTAATTCTCTCAAAACGCAATCAGCTTCATAGAGCAGAACAGTTTTAAGCGTGTTATATATATAGGCGTTTAAATAGAAAAGGAGTTACTGAACTGAATTTGCCACATTTGCCACATTATGTAAAACCAAGTTATAGCCTACATTGTTCCTAATAAGGGAACAATGAAATTAAATGAAATGGCTAGCAGAATGCTATTTGATTCTGCATATGTATATGTTTCCTGTAAAAACAGGAAGCTAGGGAGGGACTTGTTGCAGATATTGATTGGCGTTTACAGTACCCATTAGCTAGCAAGCTAATGTTAGCAACATTACACAATGTTAGCAACTTTAGCAACATACGTTAGCAATGTTACCCAACGTCAGTTGTGTGCTGTAAATGTCATTCTAGAAAGCATTTCATTGGAATGGACGCAAAATTAGTAAACACCCTCATGTGCTCAATGACTTTTATGATTTTCCGGGAAATGGCAAACTCTAAAATACAATTAAGGCTTTTTTTTTCATCACTGGGACAGATACTGGTGTATAGGTGACGATCAATGCAAGACATAATGTGATACAAATAACTTAAAGATCTATTTTATAAGGACCCCCTCGAAAACGAGATAGCATATCTCAAGGGGTTTATCCTTCTAATAAATTTCAATTTTATTTTGATTTCATGGGGCGTCAGTGCAGTATAGTTCAACATTTATATACCGTACTTTTCGGACTATAAGCCGCAGCTTTTTTCCCCATTTTTCGACCCTGCGGCTTATATAACGGTGCGGCTTATATGTGGACAAAACCCGAAAATCGAAATATTGCTTTTTTTACTGCATTGAAATGTTATTTATTTGTTCCCTTATTTGCTAAACTTAATACAAATGAGTTAATTCTTGTTATTTGTCCGACAGTATTGTGTCCCAATGGGAGTCATTCTCTGTAGATGTGGGAGTCATTCTCTGTAGAGGTGGGAACTTAAAACTCAATATAAGAACGGCCATGCACCACCACCCACAGAATCGAGAATGAGCAATCAATCTGTCAATCCTTTCCGTGTCCGGGCCGGGTGAGGTTTACCGTGTTGAGTCAAATTAAGCCGCAGGGTCCACACCTTACATAATATGGTAATTAAACATTAAAATTTAAAACACATGCAGCTTATAGTCCAGTGCGGCTTATAGTGCGAAAAGTACGGTAATATGAATGGACTCTGCATCTCCCTGATGGAGCCACACAGCGCGGGGAAGTTCCGTCCACGTGGGCACTGAGCAGATGAAATGTTATCGCGGTTATACGAACAATTTAGACAAACGGTTCGTATCGTAGGCCTTTATATGTATATGTTGTGTCTGTCCACTATGTTTGTTAATTTGTTATCTCCCCCCCCCCCCCTTATGTAAAGCGACCTTGGGTCCTCTGAAAGGCGCTATATAAAACGAAGTTATTATTATTATTATTATCGGTAATTGCATTTTCTTTTTTGTCATATCGTGACTGAAGGGTAGCTGGTATTACATCTACGGTGCCCACCATCCTGCTTAAGTGCCCTTGAGCAAGGCACTGAACCCCAAAACTGCTCCGGGGGGCGCTGCGCTCTGACCTCTCTGATGAAATGTATATGTGTGGGGGACTGTGTGTAACTAGGAGGGATATGAGGACTGTGTGTAACTAGGAGGGATATGAGGACAGTGTGTAACTAGGAGGTATATGAGGACTGTGTGTAACTAGGAGGGATATGAGGACTGTGTGTAACTAGGAGGGATATGAGGACTGTGTATGTGTAACTAGGAGGGATATGAGGACTGTGTGTAACTAGGAGGTATATGAGGACTTTGTAACTAGGAGGGATATGAGGACTGTGTGTAACTAGGAGGTATATGAGGACTTTGTAACTAGGAGGGATATGAGGACTGTGTGTAACTAGGAGGGATATGAGGACTGTGTGTAACTAGGAGGGATATGAGGACTGTGTGTAACTAGGAGGGATATGAGGACTGTGTGTAACTAGGAGGGATATGAGGACTGTGTGTAACTAGGAGGTATATGAGGACTGTGTGTAACTAGGAGGGATATGAGGACTGTGTATGTGTAACTAGGAGGGATATGAGGACTGTGTGTAACTAGGAGGGATATGAGGACTGTGTATGTGTAACTAGGAGGGATATGAGGACTGTGTGTAACTAGGAGGGATATGAGGACTGTGTATGTGTAACTAGGAGGGATATGAGGACTGTGTAACTAGGAGGGATATGAGGACTGTGTGTAACTAGGAGGGATATGAGGACTGTGTATGTGTAACTAGGAGGGATATGAGGACTGTGTGTAACTAGGAGGGATATGAGGACTGTGTATGTGTAACTAGGAGGGATATGAGGACTGTGTGTAACTAGGAGGGATATGAGGACTGTGTATGTGTAACTAGGAGGGATATGAGGACTGTGTGTAACTAGGAGGGATATGAGGACTGTGTGTAACTAGGAGGGATATGAGGACTGTAACTAGGAGGGATATGAGGACTGTGTGTAACTAGGAGGGATATGAGGACTGTGTATGTGTAACTAGGAGGGATATGAGGACTGTGTGTAACTAGGAGGGATATGAGGACTGTGTAACTAGGAGGGATATGAGGACTGTAACTAGGAGGGATATGAGGACTGTGTATGTGTAACTAGGAGGGATATGAGGACTGTGTATGTGTAACTAGGAGGGATATGAGGACTGTGTGTAACTAGGAGGGATATGAGGACTGTGTATGTGTAACTAGGAGGGATATGAGGACTGTGTGTAACTAGGAGGGATATGAGGACTGTGTATGTGTAACTAGGAGGGATATGAGGACTGTGTGTAACTAGGAGGGATATGAGGACTGTATGTGTAAATAGGAGGGATATGAGGACTGTGTGTAACTAGGAGGGATATGAGGACTGTGTGTAACTAGGAGGGATATGAGGACTGTGTGTAACTAGGAGGGATATGAGGACTTTGTAACTAGGAGGTATATGAGGAATGTGTGTAACTAGGAGGGATATGATGACTGTGTGTAACTAGGAGGTATATGAGGACTGTGTATGTGTAACTAGGAGGGATATGAGGACTGTGTGTAACTAGGAGGGATATGAGGACTGTGTGTAACTAGGAGGGATATGATGACTGTGTGTAACTAGGAGGGATATGAGGACTGTGTATGTGTAACTAGGAGGGATATGAGGACTGTGTAACTAGGAGGGATATGAGGACTGTGTGTAACTACTAGGAGGGATATGAGGACTGTGTGTAACTAGGAGGGATATGAGGACTGTGTGTAACTAGGAAGGATATGAGGACTGTGTGTAACTAGGAGGATATGAGGATGGTGTGTAACTAGGAGGGATGAGGACTGTGTGTATGTGTCACTAGGAGCGATGTGCGAAAAGACAAATTTCAATTGCCTTGTGTGTACACTGACAATAAAGTAATCTTCTTCTAATAAAGCCTTCTGCCGCCCAGGTGCCCATCGCGGAGGACGACTGCGCTCTGTCTCTGAGCTACGCGGCGGCCATGGACGCAGCGCTGCACGACCACCACCAGGGGGCCGGGAGCCACCCGGACGAGACCACCACGCCCTCGGACGCCTCGGAGCGCCCCTCGGTGGACGACGTGGAGTCCGACACAGGCTCCACCGGCGCCCTGGAGACGCGCAGCCTCAAGGACCATAAAGGTAGCCCACGCCGGGGGGGGAGCCCCAGACATACAGCGACTAGACTAGAGGCATGATAAACCGATAACCGGCATTGGATATCGGCACTATACCCGGGCTAAAATAGAATATTTGCATCGGGACGATTTCCCTGAAACTAAAATCTGATGTCGAGAAACAAGTTTTAACATACTGGAAATCAAAGTGAAATGACTTGATTTGCTATCTTTTTGACACGTTAACGCTCTCTAATGAGGAAATTGTATGATATTACAAGTGACTGTTCTCAATAGGAGGGTATATACAAGTGACTATTCTCAATAGGAGCGCATATACAAGTGACTATTCTCAATAGGAGGGTATATACAAGTGACTATTCTCAATAGGAGCGCATATACAGGTGACTATTCTCAATAGGAGCGCATATACAAGTGACTATTCTCAATAGGAGCGCATATACAGGTGACTATTCTCAATAGGAGCGCATATACAAGTGACTATTCTCAATAGGAGCGCATATACAGGTGACTATTCTCAATAGGAGCACATATACAGGTGACTATTCTCAATAGGAGGGTATATACAAGTGACTATTCTCAATAGGAGCGCATATACAAGTGACTATTCTCAATAGGAGCACATATACAAGTGACTATTCTCAATAGGAGCGTCTATACAAGTGACTATTCTCAATAGGAGCGTCTATACAAGTGGCTATTCTCAATAGGAGGGTATATACAAGTGACTATTCTCAATAGGAGCGCATATACAAGTGACTATTCTCAATAGGAGGGTATATACAAGTGACTATTCTCAATAGGAGCGCATATACAGGTGACTATTCTCAATAGGAGCGCATATACAAGTGACTATTCTCAATAGGAGCGCATATACAGGTGACTATTCTCAATAGGAGCGCATATACAAGTGACTATTCTCAATAGGAGCGCATATACAGGTGACTATTCTCAATAGGAGCACATATACAGGTGACTATTCTCAATAGGAGGGTATATACAAGTGACTATTCTCAATAGGAGCGCATATACAAGTGACTATTCTCAATAGGAGCACATATACAAGTGACTATTCTCAATAGGAGCGTCTATACAAGTGACTATTCTCAATAGGAGCGTCTATACAAGTGGCTATTCTCAATAGGAACGCATATACAGGTGACTATTCTCAATAGGAGCACATATACAGGTGACTATTCTCAATAGGAACGCATATACAGGTGACTATTCTCAATAGGAACGCATATACAGGTGACTATTCTCAATAGGAACGCATATACAGGTAACTATTCTCAATAGGAGCGTCTATACAGGTGGCTATTCTCAATAGGAACGCATATACAGGTGACTATTCTCAATAGGAGCACATATACAGGTGACTATTCTCAATAGGAACGCATATACAGGTGACTATTCTCAATAGGAACGCATATACAGGTGACTATTCTCAATAGGAGCGTCTATACAAGTGACTATTCTCAATAGGAGCGCATATACAGGTGACTATTCTCAATAGGAGCGCATATACAGGTATACAGGCTCTGCATATGTACAACAAATCCCCTACCCCCGGGGAAACTGCGCAGTGCACCTTTTCCTCTCCTCTAAGTGTCCGTCTCTGCTTCCTGTCCCCAGTGGGCTTCCTGCAGAGTGGCACCAAGCTGTGGTTCCGGCGGCGGCGCCGGCGGGGGGGGGGGGACACGGACGGAAGCTGCTTCAGCCACTCCCACGACGACGTCTCCAACCTGGGCAGCGACGACTCCGCCGTCACCTCCGCCTCCGCCGCCGCGACGGGCGAGCGGGCGAGCGGCGGCCGCAAGAAATCCGGCAGCTTCTCCCGGCGCCTCATCAAGCGCTTCTCCTTCAAGCGTGACCCGTCGGGCAAGTCGAAGGGCAAAGGCACCGCCGGTACCGGCACCAACGGCGGAGGAGTGAGCGCCGCGTCGGACAACTGACGTTAAAGGGTAGGGGGACGTTTATTTTGGGGAGGGGGCTTAAACGAGCTGCGCAGGGCTTGTGTCGCCCCCCATCCTCCCCTCGGGCTTTGATTATTATCGTCAGGTGAACTCGGGTATCCAGTCTATGTGACGGGTAGAGGACGCTACCCCAGGTGGGTGGGCGTCATCGACACGGATCTCTTTTTTAAAAGGACCCCCTCTGGGAGGGGTGTTTTCCTACGGAGAGAAATAATGCACTGGGCTCAAAGAGGAGGAGGAATGCTGGATAGTAATAATAATAATAATAGTAATAATATATCAAACCAATTAGCTTCAAGGAGATCAAGTCTCCCGCTGCTTGACAGATGAAAGGAGGAAGACGTGGGATAGAATAAACTTGAAATGGTATGAAAACAAAATGCTGTACATGCTGTTTGCGCCGTGGAGCACAAGAGGTCAGTAGAGAGAGGGAGAGAGAGAGTGTGTGTGTGTGTGTGTGTGAGCCTCCTAATGGAATTGCTTCTAAATTATTTAATAAAATTAAGAACAACTGTATGATTACTAATGTTTGCACTTTGGAATTTGTTTTAGTTATTTTTTTTTACAAGCTTCTTTGTGTTGCATATAGGTACTTTTATTGTTATTTAAGTATTTGCTCTGACGTACACACAGAGTCATGGTAGTTGCATCATACTGTATATTAGAGGCATTGCTATACGTGCTTTCTTTAAGTAAGGGTGCATTTAGATGATCCTTTTTTGTAAGTGAACAGAATCAACCCTCAAGTCTTAAAATTGGTAGAAATGTTGACTCGTAGTGGTTTAAACATTGTCGTGTTGTTCATAACAGTCATTTATATAAGGATGAAATACAATACAGAGTTTGTTATATGTCATTCCATGAAGGAATATGCGTCGGGGTGCAATTGCTGCCTCTGGTTCTGAAACTCGGATCACTCTCCTACTTGCGTACAGCCATGGTTCTCAGCGCGGGGTCCGGGGACCGGCAGGGGTCCTTCAGGGTTCCGGGGGGCGTGTAGCTTTATGCCAAGCAAGCAGTGCAAAAATTTACCGTAGTGGCATGCAGTAATGCGCCTTTCATTTTCGCGGAAATAGGCTGTCTATTGCCATTCTCTTTGACAAACTCTAACCTTAACCAGCTCCTTAACAACGCCTAAACTTAACCGTTCTAACCTTAACCAACTCCGAAACAATGCCTAACCTTAACCTTAACCTTAACCATGCCTAACCTTAACCATAGAAATTATATTGCCATTCTCTTTGACAAACTCTAACCTTAACCAGCTCCTTAACAGCGCCTAAACTTAACCGTTCTAACCTTAACCAACTCCGAAACAATGCCTAACCTTAATCGGCGAAAGAATACACGTTAAAAAAAAATCACGTTAAAAAATATTTTCGATGGGATTCGAACTCGCCAGCAAACAAGCCATAGGATCCACAGCCATGTGTCCTTGCCAATTGAGCTATTTGTTGGATACTGAATAAGGGGCGGTGACTTATATATATTGAGCTCCGCTCGTGTCGCATGCGCGGGCACCTCGCGCGAGCACGCACGCACCTGAGCGAGCACGCCGCCGCCGGTGCACGCACGGTAGCATTTGTCTGAAAAGAAGGGCGCTTTACCGCACTAGCGTGCGGTGACGAATGCGGAAGCATTTTTGCACTGCTTGCTTGGCATTAACGTACAGGCTTCCGGGGGGTCTACTTTCACGACTATTCTCAATAGGAGCGTATATACAAGTGACTATTCTGAATAGGAACGTATACATGTGACTATTCTCAATAGGAGCGCATATACAGGTGACTATTCTCAATAGGAGCGTATATACAAGTGACTATTCTGATCATATTAACCCTTTCTCCACTGCTATCTCCTCACCTACACTATAGACGGCTATTGAATTATAGACTTAATTCTAAATAACAACCAACATCTGTTAAGATGGAGGTCGGTCCCTGAGACAGAATCTCAACAGATGGCGGCCCACTGTCTAATGTGTATCGATCGGGGCGTCCTTGGCGCGACAGAAAGGTTGAGACCCATTGCCGTACAGGACCTGTGTCCTTACGGAGCATCCTTGACTGAGCCTCCCCTCGTGTTAACTTGAGGTCACTTAAAGAAAAAAAACTCCTAATCAAACTAAAATGACTAAAATGTTTTTTTCAACAAAAAAAACACCCCGTCTTGTTTCCAGTTGTCCTCTCCCAAAGACCCAAGAGCACCTGATGACTTTTTGTGAAAACATTGTACTCACTAGAGCACCTAGTTGAACGCTACATATATATATAGGGATGTTTGATATTGGCTTTTTTACCGATATCCGATATACCGATATTGTCCAACTCTCCGATACCGATATCAACCGATACCGATATATGCAGGGTCCCCCCCCCCCAAAAACGGAATAATTTCAGGTAATTAACATTACATATCTCTTGTCGTGGAATTAACACAACGTTATGCATACTTTTGACAATAAATAAAATAAGAATTTGTTCTTACTTGCTTGCCTGGGTAAATAAAAAAAAAATATATATATATAATAATCATTTTGAATACCGATCATTTCCAATATTACATTTTAATGCCAATATCGGCCGATAATATCGGACATCTCTAATTTTGTATATTGTATATATATTGAGGCCACCTTTCCCCTATTCCTACAAAAAAATGTTAAGTGCAAAACCAAGCGGGGCTCTTTTGCCTAGGGGGTCACTGTTTGACAACATTACAGATTCTAAATTCTACCTTTTAAATGTTAGAGTTACAGAATTTGTTTGACCTCAATAATGAGGTCACCTGCCCAAAAATAAGGTTGGTAGTCGTCCCACCCCGCCTTTCAGAATCCCACACTGGTAGCAATGTGATGTTTCGCCACGCTAGAGCATCAACACTGTTTCCATGTCGGTCCCACTGAGCGGTCTTTTGGCTGGGGTTGTCCCTCCTTTCACTTCCATTGTTTGACAATCTTATGCCTCATCTCCACTAGCCAGGGTTTACAAGATCTCCTTTGCAAGTTGTTGTTATTGTTGTAGGAACGGTTTGTGAGAGGGAGGTAAGGGGTTTTAGATTGTGTGTTGTGAAGTTTAGACTTCAGAGAGGGAGAGTAAAGTACAGAAAAAAAGGTACCGTTTGGTACCGGTATCGATTCCCAGGTAAAAAGAAACATTTTCAGGCTCAGTGTCCCGAACAGACCCACCGCGTAGGCCAGATGCAAGCCGTTTACAATAAACCTCTGTGGGGCTGCTTACAAATAATTATAATTATAATCGCAAATATAATCGCAAACGCAATATCTGTCAGAAAAATCGCAATTTGATTATTTCCCAAAATCGTACAGCCCTAGTGCTAGACTGTGGCTAGCCCCAGCCAGGCTGAACATTGACACAAACCCAACCATACCATACCATGCTAGACCGTGGCTAGCTCCAGCCACGCTGAACATAGACACAAACCCAACCATACCATACCATGCTAGACCGTGGCTAGCTCCAGCCAGGCTGAACATAGCTAATCAAGTGAAGAGTCAAGTCAAGAGTCACTGTATTTATTGTCCCATCAGCTGGGAAATTACACTTACACTCATACTGCACCCACAGACACATACATACAGACATGACACAACTGACTCCAAACAGAGGAGATAAACAATATAAAAGATACAATAAAGTACCTGCACGGCAGGATGTCTGGCAACACAACATAATAGTATAACCAAATGTCGATTATCGAATATCTATAATATAACGACCAAATATCGGTTATTCGATAATTGCCTGCCATTTATCTAGCACTATTTAAAGGTTTAACTGAGATCGGGATAAAGGAGTTTTTAAACCTGTTTAGTCTAGAGCGTGGAACTCTAAACCTCCTCCCAGAGAGAGTAGCTCATACTCGGCATGTAAAACATGGGAGGGGTCCGAGACAATTCTATTGGCTTGCCTGTTCAAAAATAGACTGCAGGGATGGGTGACCTTTCACCCCTATGATCTTCCATGAAGTCTGCATCAGACGGACCAGTTTGGACTTTACTTGTACAGACAGGTTGCCGAACCAAGCTGTAATACCATATCTGATGAAACTCTAATACAGATTGGTAAAAAAGTAACATAAACTTTTGATCTACACCGTGAAATCTAAGGCCTAAGGCGGCGTAGAAAGTGCAGTTGTTGTTGTAGTCTGCTACACAGGCTGTCTACATGGGTGTTCCAGGTTAGCGTGTTATCAACAAAAATCCCAAGATACTTATATGAAGAGACCTAATGGAGACAAGATGTCTAAAAAGCCATACAAACTAGTCACACTGATCCAGACAAGGAATTATTTCAAGCTTCTGTTCTGTATTCACATCCTGTGACATTATTACTCAGGGTCTGGGGAACAATTAAAAAGAAAAATTGTAACTGTAAATGCAAACAAACATGCATATTTTTTTTATAAAAGAATATGTGACAGAAAGTTTACTTTTTGTGTGGGGGGTTCTGCATTACTGTGATTCATAATCATATAAGTGTTCGATGTGTGGTTTTTAGACTTAATTCTAGTTCTTAGGGGACAACTCTTGTCTTTGAGACTGGAGGTGATGTGAACGGTGATGTAAGTGGTTAGTCTTGTTCATATAAGTGCTCACATTCCGACAGCCATCACTGATATATAGTGCCTGGTCAGTAACATGGGTCTCTCAGTCCCTCCACTCTGCAGTAAACAGTCATCACTGATATAGAGTGTCTGGTCAGTAACATGGGCCACTCTGCAGTAAACAGCCATCACTGATATAGAGAGTCTGGTCAGTAACATGGGTCGCTCAGTCCCTCCACTCTGCAGTAAACAACAGCCATCACTGATATAGAGAGTCTGGTCAGTAACATGGGTCTCTCAGTCCCTCCACTCTGCAGTAAACAGCCATCACTGATGTAGAGTGTCTGGTCAGTAACATGGGTCGCTCAGTCCCTCCACTCTGCAGTAAACAACAGCCATCATCACTGATATAGAGTCTGGTCAGTAACATGGGTCTCTCAGTCCCTCCACTCTGCAGTAAACAGCCATCACTGATGTAGAGTGTCTGGTCAGTAACATGGGTCTCCCAGTCCCTCCGCTCTGCAGTAAACAGTCATCACTGATATAGAGTGTCTGGTCAGTAACATGGGTCTCTCAGTCCCTCCGCTCTGCAGTAAACAGTCATCACTGATATAGTGTCTGGTCAGTAACATGGGTCTCCCAGTCCCTCCGCTCTGCAGTAAACAGCCATCACTGATACAGTGTCTGGTCAGTAACATGGGTCTCCCAGTCCCTCTGCTCTGCAGTAAACAGTCATCACTGATATAGAGTGTGTGGTCAGTAACATGGGTCTCTCAGTCCCTCCTCTCTGCAGTAAACAGTCATCACTGATATAGGGTGTCTGGTCAGTAACATGGGTCTCTCAGTCCCTCCTCTCTGCAGTAAACAGTCATCACTGATATAGGGTGTCTGGTCAGTAACATGGGTCTCCCAGTCCCTCCACTCTGCAGTAAACAGTCATCACTGATATGGAGTGTCTGGTCAGTAACATCATGGGTCTCTCAGTCCCTCCGCTCTGCAGTAAACATTCATCACTGATATAGTGTCTGGTCAGTAACATGGGTCTCCCAGTCCCTCCGCTCTGCAGTAAACAGTCATCACTGATATAGAGTGTCTGGTCAGTAACATGGGTCTCCCAGTCCCTCCGCTCTGCAGTAAACAGTCATCACTGATATAGAGGGTCTGGTCAGTAACATGGGTCGCTCAGTCCCTCCGCTCTGCAGTAGGGATGCACCGATCTGACTTTTTCAGTCCCGATACCGATACCTGGGTTTGGGTATCGGCCAATACCGATACCGATCCGATACCCATTGTCCAAATATCCCCCCCAAAAAAGTAAAAAAATATATATATTTATCCATGTTTTTATTTTTTATATATTAAAATATATTTTGTTTTTAAGAATTGTAAAGGATCACAAGTATGCGTCACTGTGTGGAAGAGACTGGGATCATTCTTTTGTGCAAGGCAACATCAGGCTTGACTTAAACATTACTTTCCTAACTTAGTGAAACTAAATGTAACAAATTAACACATAGATATAAATGTACTGAATGGTTATTTCTTATTTAAAAAAATAAATCCGATATATATATTTTTTTTGTCGATACCCGATCCAGCTATTTTACTGATATCGGCGGCCGATACCGATACCAATATCGGATCGGTGCATCCCTACTCTGCAGTAAACAGCCATCACTGATATAGAGTGTCTGGTCAGTAACATGGGTTGCTCAGTCCCTCCACTCTGCAGTAAACACGAAACAAATGTCCTGGTATCCCTTCCCACTTTATCCAAGAGAGAACTCCACACTGCAAAAAAGATTCTGACAAAAATAAGAAATACAACTTAGTTATAAGCAAATATGTGCTTGAAACAAGTAAAATAATCTGCCAGTGTAGTAAGCAGGTTTGGCTTGGCAAGATTTCTTGAAATAAGTACAAATATCTAGGGTTCTCTCTCCTGGTTGGATAAAGTGGGAAGGGATACCAGGAAATGTAATGTAAATGTAATTTTCCGTTTACTGCAGAGCGGATACCAATGTTACTGACCAAACACTATATTAATGAAGGCTGTCAGAATGTAGAGCTATTTAACGCTTATTTTAACAACATAAATACCACTTACAGCACCTTTAAGTAGTGTTAATGTTCTACCAAAGTGAAATATAAATTTAAAACATCATACTGGTATTTTCTCCTCACCACTTCTCTCTCTCTCTCTCTCTCTCTCTCTCTCTCTCTCTCTCTCTCTCTCTCTCTCTCTCTCTCTCTCTCTCTCTCTCTCTCTCGCTCTCTCTCTCTGTACATTACATTACCCATGTTTACAATTGCAGCTCATTCAAAAGGCAATATTTTATTATCGTGTCGACGTAATAGCCTTCATTGCTATTTGCAATCGAACAGCGCCTCTAGAACGCCCATCAGTTTGTGTGTGCATGGTGTCGCCATTACAAAAAAAAAATTACAATTTTGTACAGCATGGACTTGTGTGTTTCATGAAAGGAGGAAACGTGCATGAGGGAGGGGGGGGGGGGGTTAACATGCAGCTGATATGAGCTTTTTGCTAGCTTTTACACATCGCATAGGACGGAAATGCAAAACTAAGCCCATGTCAGCATTACAGGAAAGCGAACAACAGGGGTGGCTGGGTAGCGCAGCGAACTGAGTCTCAACTAGGAGGTGGTCTGGAGGGGGGCTGAGTCTCAACTAGGAGGTGGTCTGGAGGGGGGCTGAGTCTCAACTAGGAGGTGGTCTGGAGGGGGGCTGAGTCTCAACTAGGAGGTGGTCTGGAGGGGGGCTGCGTCTCAACTAGGAGGTGGTCTGGAGGGGGGCTGAGTCTCAACTAGGGGGTGGTCTGGAGGGGGGCTGCGTCTCAACTAGGAGGTGGTCTGGAGGGGGGCTGAGTCTCAACTAGGGGGTGGTCTGGAGGGGGGCTGAGTCTCAACTAGGGGGTGGTCTGGAGGGGGGGCTGAGTCTCAACTAGGGGGTGACTAACACATTGCAATAAAGAAAGCCATTTGCTGTAATTTCCTGCAACATAAAAACACAATTTCAATAAAACAGCAAGCACAAAGGTAAATTCCAAATAACTTATTTATTTAAGTACAGTGTATACGGTTGCACAATAGTTTAACGTTGAACATGAAAACATGTGCACACACACAATGGAACAGAGGACAGAGCATCACGTATTAGACAATGATGCGTCTGTTTCTAAGCTCCAAGCTTTCACTGCAAATAAAATAAATAATAATATATATTATATATGGTGGCGCTGGTACGTTGTCATAGTGGTGCCCTATACCATTGTTTAGGGAAAGCCCTGCATTGTTGATGAGCTACTATAACCAGCTCTGATATCAATTACAGATGTTGAGATTTACTGTTGCACCCATTGACTCCCATTCATTCCAACAGCGATCCTGGTCCCATGTAGAGGAGTCCCTCTGCGTAGATACTGTGCGATACATAGCAACTGTTGTCAACAATCTGCTTCTTTTTTGGATGTAACGTGAGAATTCCTTCTCCAGAACTGTGAAACTAGAGGCGAGAGATGCGATTGGTCTGCCGTTTCCGCCTGTACTTGATGGGCGTGAATGTGATCCAATCACAACAGGGAAAGAGAAAACACTAACCAACGCTTGTTTTTTTTTTGCTACTTTGAGAAATCAATGCCTATGTGTTCTATTTCTAAATACTGTCTACTGTAATTGTATTCTTTGGCCCCTGTGGCTCATCGCTCATGTTGTTTTATTGGCCCCTGGCGCTCCACGTCAAAGCAAGTATAAAACCACAAGAGTGAAAACGTTGTGGTGGCGGTGATACGTCTTACTCGAATGAAAAGCCACAAGGTGAGTCGATAATACGTTCTGAGTACCTGATGAGGTCATGGACGGAGCTAATGTTATCAACTCAAAGTAAGAAACCATTTGAGGCGATGTTGCCTTCGTTGTGTCCTTTGAACAAGCAGAACCAATATGTAAAAATGTACATAAGAGATTTTCTCTGGCTATGTGTTTTGTTTTGTAAGAAAAATAAACTGTCAAAGATCAGTGTATACCATGTGTAGGGTATTAAAAAATAAGATATACACACAACCCACCCCATAAACAATATGTAAATCATGTTGGTAATAGGTGAGGCTTAAATAACATGTACCGAATGTCAAAGAGAAGCAGCAACAGGTTGTTCATTTTAGATATTCATTCTATTTGGTCCCTGACCTTGTGATATTTGAAATGTCTAATTTATTTCAAATAAATTATTTTTGAACCCTCATTCGGTCTGAACTTCATTTTTGTGACAGGTGTGTTTGATTGAACTTTGACATCTGAACAGGCTGTTTTATTGTATTGCTAACAGCTGAACTAGAGAATGTGACCTTATTCACCAATTTCTTTGTGTCCATTTTGTAAGAGGCTTGAGATTATATGAATTACATGTGAATTGTTTTAGGAAACCTGTAGAAAGTATTTCTGTTGCATTAAGGTCAGGGCTTGATAACTACTACATATTTGTGTGTATTTTATGTCCACAAGTGTTGATCTCTTGTTGGTCCTAATGACTGCTGTATTAAAACCATACTGACAACATAATCGTTTCACATTACGATTATGGTAATCATCTGTCCTTGATTAGCTATCATCAAATTATTGATTTCGATGATAGCTAGATTGATTTGATTGTTGATTAAAATGATTGATTAGCTATCATTACCAAATGAGTATTCATTATATATTCCATTTAATCACACTGTATTGTTAATGCACTTTACTGTTACATTTGCACTTTGGTTAGATGCCAACTTCTAGATTGAAATACATTTGAATCTAATCTAATTGTCAAAGTGTGAAACTAAACTATTGACAGAACAGTCATTCTTATATGTTGTGTTAAGTTCAAGTCAATAGAATATTAGTGAAACTAAACTATTGACAGAAGTTGAACAGTCATTCTTATATGTTGTGTTAAGTTCAAGTCAATAGAATATTAGTGAAACTAAACGATTGACAGAACAGTCATTCGTATATGTTGCGTTAACTTCAAGTCAATCGAATATTAGTGAAACTAAACGATTGACAGAACAGTCATTCTTATATGTTGTGTTAAGTTCAAGTCAATGGAATATTAGTGAAACTAAACTATTGGCCATTTTCTGGGGACCCCCTTGAACGCTCAAGGACCCCAGAGAGTCCCCGGGCCCAACTTTGAAAACCACTGCTTTATTGCATCACCAAGTAGGCCTTCCGGAAACAATTGTTAAGTGGTGCGTGCACGCACAGTAAACACTCGACACCAGCTGTCAGCTGCAGGCATTAATGTTGTTGTTGGTGTAAAAGTGACGTAGAATAACCTGCTCTGTAACCTTCATTCTTGTAACTAACAGCTGATCTGTCACAAATCCATCCAAAAACCACCCGCACTGGTATTTATTATCACTTTTTAGGTTGTTGGAAGGAAGCAAACTCTTTAGTTAGTAACATGGTGGAAGTCAATAGGGACATGAATAATTTCTCTTAATAAATTATGTTGCCAGTCTCCTGTTTCACATCCATTATTGATAAGAATGTGGGATGATTTTTATGTCAATAGTGTGATTATGTATTGTACAACCCACCGCATGGACGTGGGGCCAGGTTAACCCACCTAATCTCATTTGTTTTTGGACACAATGTATTTCAGACTTTGTGATAAGCACCCATAGTTTATCCATCTTGTATTTGACCTTATGACTCAGTGATGTCTGGGCTGTAGCTAATAGACAAGGGGGGTCAGTTATACATGTAACAGTGTTAACAAATACTTTATTATAGTTCAATTATGTTAAACTTGGGACACAGCCATGGCTATTTATAATTTATTTCGTTTTGTACGTGATGCATTTTACCTTGAAGTTGTAGTGTTGCATTGTGGGTCTTCAGCACACATCATGAATCATTTGCTGATGGAGATGACCCAATGCTGTCTACTACAAATGTCTCCTTACAAGCTGTGGTTGTGTGTTCCAAATTGTGTACAGACAGAATAAAACCACACTCTACTGCTCCAGCACCTGATTCCGTGTCGGTCCTTGATGAGACAGCAGGCAGGACAGAATAGGAGAGGTCACATATACATGGATTGTTGACCGCTAAAATATTCCTATTTTTTATTACTTACTATATAAGTGCTAATCTAGAAGCACAGCTTTTGTTAAATCAAAGACCGCAATACCATCTCATTATCGTCTTGACTAACTCATTTTAGCTGTAGGCCTATTGTGCTTTTGCTGTATCAAGAATCAAGAGGTTTATTTGTCACATACATACCAGGGCATACAGTGAAACGTGGGTGGTCATATATATGGGTGGTATGTGGGTCATGTGATGTGGGTGGTATAAGGACAATCAATATGAAGTAGACATGTATTTTTAAGTCAGGTGATATAAACCTGTCTTGGGTTGCTATATATATATAGTACCCTAGAGATGTATCTTGATTGATTGATTGATTGAAAACTTTATTAACAGATTGCAGAATGGGTACAATACAGTACAGCTCAATACACACAATTGTTAAGGGGATGCAGACCAGAGAAAGACTTTCGTCTTGTTTACACCAGGGTCCCCCATTTTCAATTCATCAGGATAATCTCATAGTATAAGGAGTGAATGGAAAAAATAAGCCAAAAGCACCTCTGGAAACATGGTCCAAACTTACTTTAGTCAACGTTCCAATTCACATTGGGACCATCATGTTGGTGGGAGTTGTATCAGCCCCTTGTAGATCTGCTGTCATAAATGTCCAGATACAACAGTACTGTCTACCTGTATGTCATTTATGTTATGATGAATTGAAAATGGGGGACCCTGATGTAAACAAGACGAAAGTCTCTCTGGTCTGCATCCCCCTAACAATTGTGTATTGAGCCGTACTGTATTGTACACAACTAAAATGTTCAATCAATCAAACTATGGCCCAACAAAGTCCCTAGCCCCTTTCGTGACTGATGAACCCTGAACCGGTTTTATAGTTAAACCCTGACAGTTAAAACAACCGATTCCAAACACATGGATAACAACAAATGAATGGCCACATACTGAGTCATCTGATCACAATCGTATCCATGTATATCCACTCAAGTCTCCTCTGTAACCCCTGTATTTATGATGAATTGAAAATGGGGGACCCTGATGTAAACAAGACGAAAGTCTCTCTGGCCTGCATCCCCTTAACAATTGTATGTATTGAGCTGTACTGTACCCATTCTGCAATCTGTTAATAAAGTTTTCAATCAAAGCCGTAACGTGGAATTGAATAAACGAGCAGCTCTGTAATGCTATAGCATGAGAAACGTTAGCATCGCCCCACAACAACAACTAGCTGGTGTAACCAGCAACAACATGAAGACGTTAGCTAGCTTGTAGCCAACTACACTCAAAAAAGGAAACGGGAGGAAACTGTTATTAAAAAAGAAAGACATTTATTGAGCAAAAAAAACAGCTAGCTAGAACGGCGCAGTGTATATATATAATATCATCCTCATCATCATCGGGTAACGTTTTGTTATCAATAGAAAGTTCTGTTCATCGTGTCGATTAGCCCCAACGAGCTAATACTCCTGAGACTGCGACGAGGCCTTCTTTCCCGCCTTGCCACCGGAGCTCGCGGCCGCCTGGCCGCCCGTCTTCTTGGGCAGCAGCACGGCCTGGATGTTGGGCAGCACGCCGCCCTGTGCGATGGTGACGCCGCCCAGCAGCTTGTTGAGCTCCTCGTCGTTGCGCACGGCCAGCTGCAGGTGGCGGGGGATGATGCGGGACTTCTTGTTGTCCCGCGCGGCGTTGCCGGCCAGTTCCAGGATCTCGGCGGTCAGGTACTCCAGCACGGCGGCCAGGTAGACCGGGGCGCCGGCGCCCACGCGCTCCGCGTAGTTGCCCTTGCGCAGGAGCCGGTGCACGCGGCCCACGGGGAACTGCAGGCCGGCGCGCGAGCTGCGGGTCTTCGCCTTGGCGCGAGCCTTGCCTCCGGTCTTTCCTCTTCCAGACATGGTGGTGGTGGTTAACCTGAAACGACGGAGGGTCCGTTTGTTGCAGTGATGCGGATGCGAGTGATGCGGAAACGTAGAGCCACGGTGGGAATATAAACACAGCGATAAGCACCGCCCCCCGAATTTGATTGGTTTTCGCGGTTGAAGAGAATCGGCGACTATTGGATAAGGTTGTTAACCCTTAAACCAATCGCCATATTCTGTCTTGACAGACGGTGAATGAATGGTTGGCGTTTGTTTCTCCCCTGTTGTGATTGGATCACGTGTGTGAGCTCGTCATGTATAGCCGGAAACACAGCACACACCAATCGGGTATTTTCCCTCTAGTTTCAAAGTTTTGGAGCCAAAACTCTCACTTGACATGGGGTCACAAAGCCATGATGAAAGCACAAAGCAGCAGTTTTGTTGTCATTTTTTTTCTCACATAGTCAGTATCATTCAAACACTACTGTAAAATTAAGCTAATTTGGGTATGAATCGAAAACATTTATTCTACTATCTCTTGTCCCTCCATGTCAAGATGTTTTGGCACTGCTGCCCCCTGTAGGGCTCCTAACCTCCTGCACATGTCCACTCACTACGGTGGTGTAGTGGTTAACACTGTCGCCTCACAGCAAGAAGGTCCAGGGTTCGATTCCCGCTTGGGGACCAGGTTTCCATAATGCCAGGTACCCAGGTGGGGTATCTCCCAGGCCCATGTTTTCCCCGTGCTCGCAAGGGTTTCCCCCCCCGATAAGATAAACCCAATGGAACATTTGTGATGTCACAGATGATGTCATAATAGAACATTCTAGAGCATTTTTGATGTCACAGTATCAGGTCATAATCAAACATTCTAGAACATTTGTGATGGCACAGTATCATGTCATAATAGAACATTCTAGAACATTTGTGATGTCACAGTATGATGTCATAATCAAACATTCTAGAACATTTGTGTATCTATTCAACAATTCTCTCAGAAGATCTCAGTGTGCATCTTGAAACAGTACTGAACAGTACTCAACAGATAGACTAAACAACATAGATTGAAGCTTGCATTTCTCAACCAAGGTGCCTCGCCTACCTGTTTCCTGTAGAAAGGTGAGTGTCCACAACGGCTAGCTAGCTGTTCTACTTGAATACTGAATGTTAATATTGAATCAGACAATATTGAATACTGAATGTTAATATCAGACCATATTGTATACTGAATGTTAATTCAGGTTGACAGTTGACATCATTTGACAGTTGACAGGGGGCTGGAAAGTTGATTTAACATGCATTATAAACGATTTTTGTCTGTGTTTAGCATGGTTTTATAGTAATACAGGTTAGTATCAATGGGTCTGTGTCTCTAATTACCATATTGACTCATCAGTCTAGTCTCGAGTTCACGAGATCTTCCCTCACTCAACTAAACTGTTCTGATTTGACGGTTTCTGTGACGTCGACATAGCATTGATCTGCAGTAACGCCCCCTCTATGGTAGTGCAGTGTAACCCGACACTTCCTCAAACGGGTTTTCACAAGTTTCAAGTTTCTTTAATAGTTGTCATACAGAAGTACAGAATACTTTTATACAAAATGCTTCTTTCTGTTATGCTCCAAAGACTGTGCTAGACAAAAGATAAGTATGAAATAAAATAAAATAGTATAGCATGTAAAAATAGAAGTAAAAATAGAAGTCACGTACGTAGACAGTGTTCAGTATATACATAATTATGTACAATGTTCGATGCAGAATAGAAGTAACTGAGTTACCATACAATATACAATATACTATGCAATATACTAATATACAATACTATATAGTGCAAAGCAGAAATGGGATGAGGTACAATTTAGGTACAATTTACAGTAAGGTGTACTGAGGTATGGGTTGTAGTGCAAATCCTTTACCAATAAATATAAAGTGTGTTTAGGTGTTCTAAAGTGTGGAGAGTGGGTGCTGCAATGTGTTGTTTGTTTAAAGTGAGTGTGCGTGTGGATGTGTGTGTTGTGAGTGCATTTGATGGTTGTTGCATAGTGTTATTGTTCGTTGAGCAACCTGATGGCCTGGGGATAGAAGCTTCTTCTGAGTCTTTCTGTGCTTGCCATGAGACTCCGGTATCGCTTGCCTGACCGCAGCAGTTCAAAGAGGCAGTTGTTTGGGTGGCTGGAGTCCTTGATAATTCTCTTAGCCTTACCCCTGCACAGGCAGAGAACGAGCGAGAGGGAGAGAGAGAGATAGAGAGAGAGACGGCGGGAGGGACTGCAGAAGTGTGTGTAATGTGTGTGCGCCATCTCTCTCCCTCGTCGGGGACACACGCATACACAAACCTAACTGCGTGTGTGTCGGGGACGTAGGCATAGTGTGACCCGACACTTCCTCAAACAGGGTTTGACAGGCAGAGAACTAGCGAGGAGAGGGAGGGAGAGAGAGGGAGAGAGATAGAGAGAGAGAGAGTTTTGAATTAATTGAATTGATTGATTGATTAATTGATTGATTGATTGATTGAAAACTGTATTAACAGATTGCAGAATGAGTACAGTACAGCTCAATACATACAATTATTAAGGGGATGCAGGGGTGGGTAGGAGGGGTGGGTGGGTGGGGGACACTGTACAACTGTACAAGCAAAACTGTACATTGGAATATTGACAAAACCATACATGGTCATTTACTGTACATTGGAGGGGGTTGGGTTAGGACATTTACAGGGGCCAGTTTCGAATTGCTGTCTCCCGTAGGTGTTCTTTGAGAGTGGTTTTGAAAGTGGGTAGTGATTCACATTCCTTTACAGCTTTGGGTAGGGCGTTCCACATTGATGTGGCATAATTGCGAAACGTGTTTAGTGCCTTGTTTGAGCCGAATCTGGGTTTAACATGATTTGTGGAGCTCCCTCTGGTGTTGTGATTGTGGTATTCACTGACCTTTGGGAAGTATTTTGACATGTACATGGGTACCTTGGTCGTGTAGTGTATCTTGTAGACCAGGCCCATTGCAAGTTGCTGTACTCTGTCGTCTACTCTAAGCCATCCTAGGTTGTCAAAGTGGGCAGGGGTGAGGTGGGTTCTAGGAGTAAGGTCAAGCAGTAGTCTGACCAGTTTGTTTTGAGATGTTTGTAATTTGGTTTTTAGCGCCTTTGAGGTGCTTTGGTACCATGAGGTGCAAGCATAGTCGTAGTACCCTTGAATGAGTGCTCCTGCCAGAGTCTTCAGGGTATTCTTGTTTACCAGAGAAGAGATCCGGTACAAGAATCGAGTTCGTTGGTTGACTTTTTTTATTACATTGATTGATTGATTGATTGAAAAGTTTATTAACAGATTGCAGAATGGGTACTGTTCTGAAGGATCAGATTAAACCGAATATATATATTTATTTATATATATATATTTAATTGTATTTGTATATCCCCTGATATCCCTTGTATATTCCTTGTACAATATGCATTGAATATCCCTTCTAGTCTACTGAACACCCCATAATAGTCTCCATTCTACCATTGGACGAGACCTTGGTGCCAGGTCGCCATACCCCTCAGACCAGGTTCAATCGTACCGCTCAACATGTATGGACAAGTCCTAGTTCCGTGTAGGAATATGTCTACCGCACCACTAATGGTACTATTTGTTCATAGTGCGTATATATACTGCGCTATTAAAGTAGAGCTTTCTTTTAGTCCAGTTCCTTACCCTCCAACAGAGTGACAGACGCAAAAGCCTCCCCGCGAACCACGTGTGGGCAGTAAGGCCAATTCGGCCCAGTATCGGCATTGAGACATCGTGTATATTAATATTTGAATAGTCATATTTGGCACTATATCGTCGAGTTGGACGTATTCTATTAAGCTAATAATAGTCTATTCATATGTAGTGCCTCGTGCGGTAAGAGTTCTATAGTAATCAGCACCCCCATCGTTTCGGGCATCAGCTGGACGCTTATCCAGGGTGGTTGACCCCACGTGAAGCTGCACCCGAGGAGCTCCAGGCCAAAGAGCGAGTGGACCTGTATATTGGATTATTCTACCGACGACGGCTAGCCTTCCCCGGCTTGGATTATGCTTTGAGTACTTTGATTATTCTATGGATAAAGGCCAACACTGCGGTGTGTTGGAAATACCCCCCCCCGGAGAGGATGACAGGTGAGAAGACACTCTACACGACGAGGTCGCCTCACGTCTCTCCATCGTGGACCGGAGGACGCCGGCCACAGAGAGTCCAACTGCTTTCATCTGTGGATCGAGGATCGCTGGGCACCGGGTCGCACGACTGTGGGCTCTCCCAGGATACCCTCGGCCAGACGGGATACAGCCAGACTCTACCCCCCCCCTCCAGCTGTCCTACAAGCAGTCGGAACCTTCCCCTAGTGTATCCAGCTATATAATCATTCAAGTATCATTGCTATTGTTCCCTAAATATTCCAGGTTGTATATTTGCTTCCTGCGCAATCAGAGATTGGACATTCGATATTGATCTACCTACGAATACTCATTTGCCATAAAAGTGCATACTATTTCAAATCATAAATGTAATTAAGTGATCGTTGTACATACCTTTTGCTATGTATTATTATTAAACGCAGACTTTCGAATTGGTACATTTGTGTTGGATCCGTTTCATCAGGTGGGAGTGTTTATCATAATTATTTATACCTAGTACTGGGTGTAAAGTACAAGCCTCTTCAACTCATTCAAAATGCAGCGGCCCGCCTGATCTCAAACCTACCGAAGTCAGCCCATGTCACCCCACTTCTTAGGGACCTGCACTGGCTCCCCATTGCTGCACGTATCCGCTTCAAGGCCCTCGACCTAGCATACCGTGCGGCAAAGGGAACCGCTCCCGCCTACCTCCGGTCAATGGTCTCTAACTACACACCCTCAAGACCCCTACGCTCTGCGTCTTCTGGCCGCCTCAGATCTACTCCTATCCAAGCTCCCGGAGGGTCATCAAAGAGAAGCCGCCTATTCTCAGTCCTTGCCCCACAATGGTGGAATGAACTACCCATCCCAGTTAGGACAGCCGAATCCCGTCCAATCTTTCGCCGTCGACTAAAGACTCACTTCTTCAACCATTATCTGAAATGATAAAAAAAAAAAAAAAAAATCTAACCCCGACTAACCTTAATGTCATGCACTTGTCCTAATAAACTAACCTACACTGTAACACGCAACACTTTGATGAACATTGTTACTCAGCTGATAGAGTTATACCCTTCTTGCTGTCTTGTCGCACAGAACTTGTAAGTCGCTTTGGATAAAAGCGTCAGCTAAATGACTAAATGTAAATGTAAATGTAAATGGGTGGCCAGAGTCTAAAGTACAAGAGGTAGTGGTAGTAAGTATCATATCTAACCATACAGTCAGGGAATTGTACCCCTCAGTTACAATTGGTCCTTCGAGCCGGAGGGTAATCAGTGTAATATTAATATAGTGTTATTAATATTAAAATGGCCTATGATGAACACTCCACGAAACGATCCTCCTAACCAACAACGCCCGCGGCGCAAACGACAGCTCCCTCAGTACCTAGAGGCTTACGCTGTCAGTCAACAACCTAGTCTTCTACCAACAGTAAACGCGGTAAAACTAGAAAGTAAAATTATGTCTAACCCTAACGACCAGGCTACCCCGACCATAGAGGCCCCTATGGGTTCTAACGTAACTGACCCAGCTCACGGTGGGGACCAGGGGGAACCAGACATGACTTTACACCCCGCCAATACCGAAGAAGTAGTCCCCGACGAGTCCCGGGAGGAAGACAACACTACCGAGAGAGAACTCGGCACGGAAGAAGATGAGGAGAGCACCGTGGAGATAGAGCTCCAAGACTCCGCACGGAGTACCCCAAGGGACGGCTCCCCTATACAACCGTCTTCTCCCAGCGAGGCAGAGAGGACACTACAGCAGGCATTCCTCGTCAGCCTGAAAGCCTCTACTGAACGCGATAGACTCCAGGGTGAACGCGATCGATTGCAGATACAGCAACGGAGCGAAGAAGAGCACATACGCCTGGAAATAAGACGCATTCAGATGGAAGAGAATATGGCAAGAGACCGGGCCGACGCCCAGCGCGCCGCCACCGGTGCCCAGAGAGAATCGGATCTCACCAAGCGCGAAGCCGAGCGCGACAGAGCACAAGCGCAACTAATAGAACAGCTGATCAGAAGGACAACACCCCCTCCCTCCACCAGAGGCTCCAGGAACTCGTCTAGACATCACTCCAGGGCGGCATCCCCTAGCCGAGTAAGCGACCCTGAACTTGACCAACAGACGAGGTTTATACCCCCCGCAGACCCCCTTCCCCAACCGGTCCAAGCGAGACCCAGCCACCGGGAAGGAGCAGCATACACTGCGGAGAGGCTAAATCAGAGACTACAAGCCCTGGATGACCTAACGGAAGACGAAGAGGAAGAGGAGGAGAACCACGCCCGACGACAGCACAGTACTCTACCGGACCAGGAGGTCCAGTACAGCCCAGGCTATACCCCCGCGGAGCTGCGCTACAGACCCCCGACGCTATTCACGGGTGAGCACGACGCACGACCCGCACCGAGGAACAGCACCTGGACCAGCGGGCCATGGTACACAGCCGGTACCAGCCCACGCCAAGGAGCAGGAGGAGACTCGCCTAGGAGGCCTCTCCCCCAACGCTCGCCGATGTATCAACAACCCGCGTCATACATTGGCACACCTATGGTACCAGACTTCACCCAGGAGAACCGGGCCCAGTATACGGAGCTCCGCATGTGTCTGGAGACAATGTTGGTGGATGTCATTGATGAACGCCATAAATACGCGATACTACTGAAGCATTTAAAGGTACCCCGCGCGCACAACATAGCGCTCGCCTACGCCACTTCCACGACCCCATACACCGCAGCGCTGGTAGCGTTGGACCAGAGATATGGACGTATATGGGATTACGTGATCCAGGAGATCAGGCACATCGACCGCCTACCCCCAGCAACAGACAATCGAGCACTGGACGACCTGTCCATCAGAGTGCAGTCCCTGGTAGGGATGCTGGGAGCGCAGAGGGAAAAGGGTAGGCATGAACTATACGCCAACTCAAATGTAGAGAGGATCTTGGAGAATCGCTCTGGTGGTCATGCATTTGAATACAATACCCCACCGCTCCCGACAGGAGCGCTTTAGGCGGCAGAGAGACCACCGAGACCCTAATGGCCCCGAACCGAACCTCCTCGATCTAGCCGACTTCCTGGCGAGAGAAGTCAGCAGCTTACGGCTAGATACATTCGGACGGAGCACCCCTGGCTCCAGAGAAGGAACCAGGAGACTAAATGATGGAAGAAGATCGGTGACTGTCATGCACCAATCGGAGTCAGTGCCAAGCAGTAGGAGCCACAGTACCCCCTCAAGAAAGGAGAAGTGGAAGATAGTGTGCCCCTACTGTGAGAAAGAACACTGGCTGTCACAATGTGACTCATTCCCCAAGATGAATGCGGACGAAGCGAGTCAATGGATAAAGTCCAACAGACGCTGTTTTCGCTGTGCGCGATCACACATGGCAGCCGAATGCCGCTTAAAGAAAAAGTGCAGTCGGTGCGATGGAGCCCATCTGGACATACTCCACGACAGTAACAGACGGCGGCCTCCACCCGCACCATCAAGCAGCAAAGCAAGCGTCATGTACATCGACCCCGCCAGCAGCAGCGGAGCCAGAGTGCTCTTAAAGGTAGTCCGTGTGACATTGAGCTACCAGAATAAAGTCATGGACACTTACGCCGTCCTTGATGACGGGTCAGAGAAGACCCTTCTGCTCGCGTCCGCTGCGGCCCAGGTAGGGCTGCGGGGGAGCGAAAACCAAATGACAATTCGGACAATAAGAAGAGATTTGAAAACGATAAAGGGCGAGAATGTCTCATTCTCTATCGCAGCAAGCGGCCAGCCCGAGCGACGGTACAGGATTACAGACGCTTTCACCAGCCAAGAAATGGGACTCTCGCGGTACACATACCCCGTAGCCAAGCTGATGGAGAAATATGTACATCTACGCAAGCTACCGATCCCACTCATAGACGGTGCTACCCCGACACTGTTGATAGGCTCCGACCATGCAGACCTCATTGTCCCGATAGACCGGGTTCATACCGGACCCAGAGGCTGTCCTGCAGCAGTCGAGACCCGCCTAGGATGGACTCTCCAAGGCCCACTCGCCAAATCTCTCAACCGAACCACAGCCACTAGCTGTCTCCACTCCCGAGTCACAGAGGGAGACACCGCACTCCTGCAGCATGTAGAGAGGCTATGGACCTTAGAACAAATGCCCTTTAAGAACGAAAAGAAAGACATTCGCTCTAAAGACGACATCTACGCCATTAACCTCCTCGAGACGGGAACAAAGAGAGTCCCAGTCAGCGGCGTGTTGAGATACGCCACGCCACTCCTGCGGCGGGAAGGGATGCCTACCTTTCACGCAAAGAAAGACGCCACAGAGCGGTACCTACTAAACACAGAGCGGCGCTTAGCCAAGGACCCCGCCCAAGAAAGTGTATACCGCGCTGAGATTGAGAAGCTCATCACAGCGGGACACGTCACAAAGATTGACATTAAAGAGGCCGACCAGACGACTGAATCGTGGTACGTGCCCCACCACAAGGTTCATCACAACGGCAAAGACCGCATCGTGTTTAACTGCAGCTACCAGATCGGATCCCAAAATCTGAATAAAGAGCTATTGCCCGGTCCTACACTCGGCCCCTCCCTACTAGGCGTACTACTCCGCTTCCGCCAGGACAGGGTGGCTATCAGCGGGGATATCAAAGGGATGTTCCTGCAGGTGAGATTAGTAGAGGAGGACAAGCCCCTGTTGCGGTTCCTATGGAGAGAGAGGCCAGGAGATGAGTACCCAGCCATCTACCAATGGGAAGTCCTCCCTTTCGGAACTACATGCAGCCCATGCTGTGCTACATTTGCACTACAGAGACATGTCGCAGAGGACCCAGCAGCGGACGAAGAGGTCCGACACAGTGTGAAGAACAGCTTCTACGTAGATAACTGTCTACAAAGCGTTTCGACCCAGGAAGAAGCCGAGGCTCTCCTACTTAAACTCCGCGCCTCTCTGATCAAAGGCGGCTTTGATCTCAGGCAGTGGGCCAGCAGCGATCCGCACGTACTGCGCAGCCTCTCCTCCGAGGACAAGGCAGCGAGCAGCGAGACCTGGATGGCCACAATCCCAGGAGAAGCCCAAGAGATGACACTAGGACTAGTGTGGCGCTTCAAAACAGATTCGCTCCACTATAGACACAAACCCCTGACCACGGAGCAGGGAAGGTCGACGGCAATACCGACCACCAGACGGAGTGTGTACAGAACACTCGCCCGACAATATGACCCGTTAGGATGTATACTACCGTACACCACCAGGGCAAAGATGATTGTACGAGCATTGTGGGACAAGGACCAGGGCTGGGACGACCCCATTCCCGCACACCTTGCATCCACCTGGAGAGAGTGGGAGATGGAACTCCACTCACTCCCAGGCGTTAATATACGCCGAAGCTACTTCCCACCCACGGTGAGGCCAGAGACATGTAAAATGGATCTACACGTCTTCAGTGACGCCTCCGAGGTCGCCTACGGATCAGTAGCCTACTTGCGGGCCCAAGAAGAGGGGGGAGAGATCTACACAGCATTCATCCTCGCCCGCTCGAGAATAGCCCCACGCAAGCAACAGTCTATCCCACGTCTAGAGCTCTGCGCAGCCCTCGCAGGAGCGCATCTAGCCACGCTCATCCAACGTGAGCTCACCATTCCGGTGCATAGAACAATCCTGTGGTCAGATTCCACGACAGTACTCGCCTGGATCAAATCGGATTCATGCAAATACAAAGTCTTCGTGGGAGTCAGAGTCACTGAGATTCAAGAGTTAACCGGAGAGTTAACAGGAGAAGCAAACTGGCGCTATGTTGATACAAAACACAACCCAGCTGACGTCATCACCCGGGGAATGTCCCTAGATGACTTAACCCGACGGACCAGCATTCCTCAAGCTCCCGGAAGGAGATTGGCCCACGCCCACCCCGAGGGAAGCAAGTGACGAGGAGGCTGAGAATAAGAAACCCATGTTCTGTGGATTGAGCACTGTTGTCTCCGCAGACCCCAACATAGACGATTGCATTACCATAGAGAGTGCGCAGCAACGGACATTCCTGCGGCACCACCCAGAGATTAAGTCCCCCGCTGATATGTCAGCAGCTGACTACGAGGAAGCAGAACTGCTTCTACTGCAACGAGCCCAGAGAGACTCGTTCCCCGATGAACTAGACTGTCTACAGGGAGGAAAGCCCGTCCCATCAGACAGCAGATTGATTCATCTGGCCCCCGAGAGTGACACACATACCCTCATCAGAGTGGGTGGTCGCCTGCGGAGAGCCCCCAATTTACCGGATGACATTAAGTACCCGATCGTATTGAACAGCCGACACAAGGTCACAGAGCTGATTATAAAGAAATACGACGAGGATGTACACCACGCAGGAGCAGAGAGAGTCTTCGCGGAAATCAGACGTCGTTACTGGATACTTCAAGGAAGAGAGGCGGTGCGACGCTTCCAGCGAACCTGTCTAGACTGCCGAAAGTGGCGCGCGCAGCCCAGCATACCACGGATGGCTGACCTACCTCCATGTCACCTCCGACTCGGCGACAAGCCATTCCACTCAACAGGCATGGACTGTTTTGGCCCGCTGCACATAAAGAAAGGAAGAGGCACCGAGAAGCGGTGGGGTATTGTATTCAAATGCATGACCACCAGAGCGATACATATCGAGCTCCTTCCGACCATGAGCGCAGACTCATTCCTTATGGCCTTCCGAAGATTCACATCACGGAAAGGAAAACCGTCTACATTATTGTCCGATCACGGGACAAACTTCAAAGGCGGAGAAAGAGAGCTGAGGGAGAGCTTCCAAGCTATGGGCCCAGAACTTAAGACCCACCTCGCTCCAGCCCAGATTGACTTCCAATTCAACCCCCCAAACGCACCCCACTTCGGTGGAACTTGGGAACGAGAAGTACGTTCTATAAAGACAGCCCTGTACGCAGTACTTGGGGCCCAGACTGTGGTGGAAGAAGTCCTAATGACAGTCCTCACGGAGATTGAGGGAGTATTGAACTCAAAGCCCCTCGGTTACGTCTCCAGTGATGTAGCAGATGTCGACCCAGTCACCCCCAACACCCTCCTGATGGGGCGGCTAGATCCCGCGTTACCCCAGACAATGTACCGGCCTGAAGAAGCGAACGGCCGACGAATGTGGAGGTACAGCCAAGTATTAGCCGACAAGTTTTGGAGCAGTTTCCTACTGCACTACCTACCGTCTCTACAGACCCGCCAGAAGTGGGTAAAAGAGAGAGACAATTTGACGGAAGGAACAGTCGTCATGATTATTGACCAGTCACTACCCAGAGCTATGTGGCCGGCTGGCCGCGTAAGCAAAGTGATCACCGGTGCCGATGGCAAGGTCCGAGCAGCTGAAGTACTCGTCCAGGGGCGCATTTACACCCGTCCTGTGGCGAGGCTCATAGAACTGCCCCGACTCCCAGACACAATCGATGATGACCATGACCCTATGACTTTGTGAGTTGACTGACCCTTACAGCGAACCCTTGAGTGGTAGACAGTGCGGTTAATCTGTCTCTGTTTAACTAATTGGGTTGGGACCAATTAGGGGGCGGCTGTTCTGAAGGATCAGATTAAACCGAATATATATATTTATTTATATATATATATTTAATTGTATTTGTATATCCCCTGATATCCCTTGTATATTCCTTGTACAATATGCATTGAATATCCCTTCTAGTCTACTGAACACCCCATAATAGTCTCCATTCTACCATTGGACGAGACCTTGGTGCCAGGTCGCCATACCCCTCAGACCAGGTTCAATCGTACCGCTCAACATGTATGGACAAGTCCTAGTTCCGCGTAGGAATATGTCTACCGCACCACTAATGGTACTATTTGTTCATAGTGCGTATATATACTGCGCTATTAAAGTAGAGCTTTCTTTTAGTCCAGTTCCTTACCCTCCAACAGAGTGACAGACGCAAAAGCCTCCCCGCGAACCACGTGTGGGCAGTAAGGCCAATTCGGCCCAGTATCGGCATTGAGACATCGTGTATATTAATATTTGAATAGTCATATTTGGCACTATATCGTCGAGTTGGACGTATTCTATTAAGCTAATAATAGTCTATTCATATGTAGTGCCTCGTGCGGTAAGAGTTCTATAGTAATCAGCACCCCCATCGTTTCGGGCATCAGCTGGACGCTTATCCAGGGTGGTTGACCCCACGTGAAGCTGCACCCGAGGAGCTCCAGGCCAAAGAGCGAGTGGACCTGTATATTGGATTATTCTACCGACGACGGCTAGCCTTCCCCGGCTTGGATTATGCTTTGAGTACTTTGATTATTCTATGGATAAAGGCCAACACTGCGGTGTGTTGGAAATACCCCCCCCGGAGAGGACGACAGGTGAGAAGACGCTCTACACGACGAGGTCGCCTCACGTCTCTCCATCGTGGACCGGAGGACGCCGGCCACAGAGAGTCCAACTGCTTTCATCTGTGGATCGAGGATCGCTGGGCACCGGGTCGCACGACTGTGGGCTCTCCCAGGATACCCTCGGCCAGACGGGATACAGCCAGACTCTACCCCCCCCTCCAGCTGTCCTACAAGCAGTCGGAACCTTCCCCTAGTGTATCCAGCTATATAATCATTCAAGTATCATTGCTATTGTTCCCTAAATATTCCAGGTTGTATATTTGCTTCCTGCGCAATCAGAGATTGGACATTCGATATTGATCTACCTACGAATACTCATTTGCCATAAAAGTGCATACTATTTCAAATCATAAATGTAATTAAGTGATCGTTGTACATACCTTTTGCTATGTATTATTATTAAACGCAGACTTTCGACTTGGTACATTTGTGTTGGATCCGTTTCATCAGGTGGGAGTGTTTATCATAATTATTTATACCTAGTACTGGGTGGCCAGAGTCTAAAGTACAAGAGGTAGTGGTAGTAAGTATCATATCTAACCATACAGTCAGGGAATTGTACCCCTCAGTTACAGGTACAGTATAGTACAGCTCAATACATACAATTGTTAAGGGGATGCAGACCAGAGAAAGACTTTCGTCTTGTTTACATCAGGGTCCCCCATTTTCAATTCATCATAACATATATGACATACATGACATACAGATAGACAGTACTGCTACATCTATGCATTTATGACATATCAGATTTGCAAATACAGTACTGTTTGTGATACAAAAGTGTCCAGAAAAGGAGTGTTTATACATTTGGCGTAGAAACTGTACATTGGAGGAGGTTGGTTGGGTGGGGTGGGGTGGGGTTGGGTGGGTTGGGTGAGGGCTGTACATTGGAGGTGGGGGGGGGGGGGGGGGGGGTTGGGTAGGGAACACACACACATTTTACACTGTACATTGGAATATTGACAAAGCCTTACTTGGTCATTTACTGTACAACTAGGTTAGGACATTTGTAGGGGCCAGTTTCGAATTGCAGTCTCGCGTAGGTGTTTTTTGAGAGTGTTTTTGAAAGTGGGTAGTGATTCACATTCTGTTAGAGCCAGTATTTTGATTTTCATAAGAAAGCCACTTAATTGTGACGTCTGTAGTCAACGCACTACAAAGGACTACAAATCCCACAGCGCCTTGCGCTAAAGCCGCATTGAAGGCAACCTGTTGAGAGACGCGGTCGGGAAACAGTTTTTAACCGTTTCATATCGTTTCATACTTTTTCCTACCTTTTCACAACGTACCTTTTCGTATTATACGTACATACAACTTGTACAAATACCCTTTAAGTTATAAAGTTATATAAGCATTACCAAGAAAGAAAGAATACCTAAGTTGTTTGTTATTTACTTTGAGTTTTGCATATTTTCTTTTGAATATTGTAAAGGCCTATTTTCTTTGTTGCATGTGCAAATGTTTGGTACTTTATTTTGAGCAAACACATCGCAACATCATCGAAACCATCGGAGGCCAAGCAACACTTCGAACTGTGAGTAATCTAAGGAAAGAAACGAGTTAGAACTGTCTGTTTAAAGCGTCTATTGGCTTGATGGAAAGACTGATCGATTGATTGATTGACAATGGAAGGAAGCCACGACATTGTTAAAAACTCTCGAGACGGACAAATCCGTGTGGAATTAAATGGTTGCCACCATAAATAGAAGGAATTAAATACTATTGGAAATTATTAATGAATCAATGGAGCGGATGTGAATCGTGAGTTTACAAATCACGGACTTCAGAATGAATAAAAGCATGGGACCGCATTGACTTTCTGCATTGTGACAAGTGGATTTCTCTTTACCTGTCTAACAACCAGAGCGGTGCACTTGGAAGTAGCTCATTCGTTAGATACAGATTCGTGCATTAATGCCTGCAGACGTTTCATCAGCAGAAGAGGACAAGTATTGGAGATGAGGTCGGACAATGGAACTAATTTCGTTGCCACTGAAAGAGAACTGAAGGAATCTATAAAAGAGTGGAATCTGAGCAAAATAGAACAAGCTCTCCAGCAAAATGATGTCAAATGGACCTTCAATCCTCCTTACGGAGCACATCATGGCGGAGTATGGGAAAGACTAATCCGGCTTGTAAGGAAAATTCTGCTATCTATCACAAAACAACAAACACTTGACGACGAAAGCCTTTCAACAGTTCTGTGTGAAGTTGAAGGAATTCTCAACAGCCGACCTATAACTACAGTGTCAAATGATCCAAATGACTTGGAACCTCTCACACCAAACCATTTGCTACAGCTCAAGGTCAAACCTTTGTTGCCCCCAGGCGTATTTCATCAGCAAGATATATACTCAAGACGCCGCTGGCGACAAGTGCAGTATATAGCGAATTTGTTTTGGACCAGATGGATCAAAGAATATCTACCACTTTTGCAAGAAAGACAGCAATGGAATCGCGTCAAAAGGAACTTCATACCTGGAGACATTGTATTAATTATGGATTCAAATGCACCTCGTGGATCCTGGTTAATGGCAAGAGTTATGGAGACGCGTCCTGGATCTGGAGGACTGATTCGGAGGGTTCTTCTTAAAACAAAAACCAACATGCTGGAAAGACCAATAAGCAAAATATGCCTACTGGTGCCTGCCTTAGAATAGGGAAATAACTGAAGATGGACAATTAAGACATCCTGTCTATCTCAAATAGAATATGAAGACTTTACTTTGTCTGGCTCTTTTGAATTTTTGTTTATTGTTATTAAAGATGCCCATAACAATAGGGGCCGGTATGTTAGAGCCAGTATTTTGATTTTCATAAGAAAGCCACTTAATTGTGACGTCTGTAGTCAACGCACTACAAAGGACTACAAATCCCACAGCGCCTTGCGCTAAAGCCGCATTGAAGGCAACCTGTTGAGAGACGCGGTCGGGAAACAGTTTTTAACCGTTTCATATCGTTTCATACTTTTTCCTACCTTTTCATAACGTAACTTTTCGTATTATACGTACATACAACTTGTACAAATACCCTTTAAGTTATAAAGTTATATAAGCATTACCAAGAAAGAAAGAATACCTAAGTTGTTTGTTATTTACTTTGAGTTTTGTAAAGGCCTATTTTCTTTGTTGCATGTGCAAATGTTTGGTACTTTATTTTGAGCAAACACACCGCAACATCATCGAAACCATCGGAGGCCAAGCAACACTTCGAACTGTGAGTAATCTAAGGAAAGAAACGAGTTAGAACTGTCTGTTTAAAGCGTCTATTGGCTTGATGGAAAGACTGATCGATTGATTGATTGACAATGGAAGGAAGCCACGACACATTCCTTTACAGCTTTAGGTAGGGCGTTCCACATTGATGTGGCATAATTGCGAAACGTGTTTAGTCCCTTGTTTGAGCCGAATCTGGGTTTTACATGATTTGTGGAGCTCCCTCTGGTGTTGTGATCGTGGTATTCACTGACCTTTGGGAAGTATTTTGACATGTACATGGGTACCTTGGTCGCGTAGTGTATCTTGTAGACCAGGCCCATTGCAAGTTGCTGTACTCTGTCGTCTACTCTAAGCCATCCTAGGTTGTCAAAGTGGGCAGGGGTGAGGTGGGTTCTAGGAGTCAGGTCAAGTAGTAGTCTGACTAGCTTGTTTTGAGATGTTTGTAATTTGTTTTTTAGTGCCTTTGAGGTGCTTTGGTACCATGAGGTGCAAGCATAGTCGTAGTACCCTTGAATGAGTGCTCCTGCTAGAGTCTTCAGGGTATTCTTGTTTACCAGAGAGGAGATCCGGTACAAGAATCGCGTTCGTTGGTTGACTTTTTGTATTACATTGGATGCCATTTTGTCACAGGAAAGATTAGCCTCTAGGATGGAACCCAGGTAGGTAATTTCATCTTTCCTTGTGATAATATTGTCACCCACTGTAACCGAGAAGCCGTCGGTCTTGCTGAGTTTGTTATTTGAACCGAAGAGAATGGACTCTGTTTTGCCCGTGTGTAATGCTAGTTTGTTGTCAGTGAGCCATATGCAGATTTTGCCTAGTTCCGAGCTGAGGGTTTTTTCAACCTGTAACCTGTAGAGAGAGAGAGAGAGAGAGAGAGAGAGAGAGAGAGAGAGAGAGAGAGAGAGAGAGAGAGAGAGAGAGAGAGAGAGAGAGAGCGAGCGAGAGCGAGAGCGAGAGTGAGAGTGAGAGTGAGAGTGAGAGTGATAGAGAGAGAGAGGGACGGCGGGAGGGACTGCAGAAGTGTGTGTAATGTGCAGGGGCGGACTGGGACACAAATTCAGCCCGGGACATTCAGACGCACCAGCCCACGCACCGGCCCCGAAACTGGCCCACACAACGGCCGTTATGAAACACTCGTCCAGTATTAAACAACCCAAGGCTGTGGCTAAGGAGTCAACATCAGGGAGACCAATCTACACCCCACACACACACACACGCACACACACACACACACACACACATGAACATATTGAAGCACTTTGAACTGCAACCCCTGTATGAAAAGTGCTATACAAATAAAGTTATTATTATATATACCGTTACTTCCTGTCATTGGCATACGTTTTCTTTTTTTTAGCCTAGGGATAGTATTCTACACCATAATAATATTAAGGTTTTGATCCATAGAAAGGTCTGTGCTACACAATTTCAGTTAGATTCGATTTATTGTCCTTTAATTTTGCACTCATGACATTAGTTGCTTGCCGTTTAATCAATATCGAAAGACCCCCCACTTCCTCCCAGACACCCATTTCAAGAGCCTGTTCGCTGTGTCTCTCTCTCTCTGTGTCTCTCTCTCTCTCTGTGTGTGTCTCTGTCTGTCTGTCTGTCTGTCTGTCTGTCTGTCTGTCTGTCTGTCTGTCTGTCTGTCTGTCTGTCTGTCTGTCTGTCTGTCTGTCTGTCTGTCACTCTCTCTGTCTCTCCCCCAATTAAACTGTTCTACTCTACATCACCAGCATGTTTCGCAGCAAGTCACTTGTTGTTTTTGTTTTTTAATTCTAGCTTTTTCAGCTCCACCATTTCTTTTTTTACAGGGGCCAATTTCGAATTGCATATCATTCTTGGTTGACACTGAAGTTAGTAAAATACCATCCAAATTATGAAAAAGCTTTCTTGATGGAGAAACAGTGTCAAAAATCTGAAAGAAGGAAAGATAGCCTACTGTTTGAAATTCTCAGTTGTTAGATTACTGCTTCCCTCTGCTGATCAGCTCTTCCACCTTAGAGCTATATCTCCAGGCAGCCTCACGTTGTTCACTAAGCACAACATTTGACGACAAGGGCTGTCCCCGACTAAGGATTTGGATAGTCGACTTTGATTGGCCGAAATGAGCCGATAGTCGACTATTAGTCGACTGAGACAAAAAAAGTTGAAAAAAAGAAAGTATATATATATTTTTTTTATCGTTCCATTTGGGCTGTGGGGGTGCTTAATGTCTGAAGGAGTCGACGAAAGGCTTCTTGTCCTCTGCAAAAGCATGCAATTGGTCCACTGATGGATACATCTTGATATTTGTCTAGTCTAGTGTGTTCATTAGATGGGTGAAATCCTCTTTCAGTGCCTCTGTGCCTGTTTTCTTAGGCAGTTAGCCTCTGGTATGCGTGCCATTAGTGTTAGCCACACTTCTAGGCCTCTTTTCTTTTAGAAAGAATGACAATTTTTTTTTAAATAAAATAAAAATTCTAATATTTTTTTTTTCATTCGACTAAGAGGTTGGCAGTCGACTACGGCTCCTTTCGATCGATTAGTCAACTATTTGACTAATAGGGGTCAGCCTTAGACGACACAGAAACAAATCTTCATTCAAACAGCAATGGCAGGCAGCTCGCACAGTAGAAGCAATCGTCCGTGTTATCTGATTTGGAGAGTATTCCTTCATTAAAAGGACAACAAAAAACGTTTCTGAAGGCTTATATTGTCAGAGAATAGGCTACGGTGTCAGAGAATTAGGAGAATTAGGCTACGCTACGGTATGCTCCAAATGGCATTGAGTTTCTCTCGTTCTATGTCACGGATAGGCTAGGGGACACAAATTCAGCCTGAGACGTTCAGAGTCACTCCGGCCCGCGCGCACACACGCACACACACTATTGTCACCTATGTGTGTCGTTGCGCTCTGGGTAGTGTATCTGTAGTAGAGCGCTGTGTAGGCTACATCATCTGGACGGACTGTTTCTGTGCGAGCAAGCATGCGTACTATGGAATTTAATCCTGCCGGCACCACTGCCGGCCCACACACCGGCCCACATACTGGCCCACATTAGTGGCCCACACACCGACTCACACACTGGCCCACACACTGGCCCACACACCGCCCCACATTAGTGGCCCACACACCAACTCACACTAGCCCACACACCAACTCACACTGGCCCACACCGGCCCGCCGTACAGACCATGTAGCCTGGGAGATGACTGAAATCACTGCAAGAGCTAGTAGGCTATTTTTACGCATCTTTCTGTGGCAATTTTCATTTTTACATCTAACTTTCTCAGCCCTATACCCTACCAAAGTGGGCTGATCGGAGTGGACTAAATGGGCCAGTCGAACCCCCCCATAAAAACAAAAAAATTACAAAAAAAAAGATTTTTTTGTTTTTGGACCAGCCCACTAGCTTGTTTGCCGACAGGAATCGGGAAAAGTTTGGTCCGTTCGGAGGCAGCTTCCAGGGGAAGTACATACACCGGAAATTCTACCCCATAGACACTTTCGGCAGTAGTTCTTTACCAGGCTTTATCTCACGGAGATAAAACTAGGAATGGAACATATACTGTAGCGAATTTGGGATTTGGGTGATTGGTTAGCCGAGCTGTCACTCTGCACACTACCAACCTGGGGCTGGCAGGCGACGCTATTGGTCGAGCCCAGGGTTGGTAGAGGGGAGGGGGCAGGGGCTGACCTGGGGGAATTTCTAGTTTGAAATCATCTTTGCGTACCCCTAGGTTATTGTAGTAAGTAGGCTATGATGTGTTCTACCCCAAAATGCCCTGAGTGGGAAGGTGGTTTATTTACCAGTGTTGTGGCTATGTTTGTGAAGAAAATGTTTAAAGGTCAACCTCCACGTTGTATTTTTGTTCAATAAACAATGTGGACTAGGCCAACAGTGGCTTTCATGAAGAAGGGGAAAAAAAGTATTGAAATTGACCCAGTTTTAGTGTTTTTATCAAACATTTTGTCTGCCCAACACAATCACCACGCACATGCATATTTTAATCAATGGTTCATAACGTGCGTGTGTAATCGAAATGATCGTCACAACAGGTGCAGGACAACAGGGGGCTCACCAGGGGACGCTGAGAGTCACACAGCTAGTGGCAGGCAGAGAGCCTTGCTACCATAGATATATGCTTGCTACTACTAGCCGAATGGAAATGTATCTGTTTCACCTCACTATTGCTCCGTGATTATAGCCATCCATCCATCTCTAAAGCTAACCACTATTTGTAAAAGCCACAACCACGTTACCATATTTGTAATAATGTAAATCATTGTGTCGTTGTACACATATTGTGTTTATAACGTTAGTAGATAACATAGCTTAGCTTGGTAGCTATTGTGCTAACAACATATCCCGACATCCGGCTCGCTGGCCGGCATGAACGGCCGACCCAAAATGGTTCTCTCCTCTCTGTACACCCCGACCCGTCCCCACGGGTGCCCTGCCGGGGGGCCCATGGACGCGACGGCGGCGGCAGCCGCAGGGCGCCCGAGCCCGCAAAGGCTAGTGTTACACGATAGCTATGAGCTAACTAGCGCTGCGGGCTCCGGCGCCCCGCGGCCGCCGCCGCCGTCGAGTCCACAAGCTCCTCCGCGGGGACGGGGGCACACAAAGAGGAGAGAACCACCCGCAGGGACGGCGGGCTATAGGCTAACGTCAGTGAGTGTAGTGGTCCCGACTGCGTGTAGCAGGGACGGCGGAGATATAGGCTAACTGTGATGCACCGAGTGAGCCACCATTGATCTAGTACTATGACCCGGACGGACATAAGGCATACGTTTCCTGAAGTGACGTCACGGCCGTGCTAGGTGCTAGCGTCTGATAAGCTTTTAGATTCGGCTCATTAATATGCACCTGTTGTCCTGTTGACCTGTTGTGACGTCGGCGTTTGATAAGCTTTTTTGATTCGCGCGTGCATGTTATTCGTGCATGGACCTTTTTAACTCTTTCAGAGTGGCATTTCCGGTGTCAAATGGAAAAAAATAAATAATGAAATGATATACCAATGATGTAAACTACCCATAATTGATCAGTAGGGTTTAACCTGGAGGTTGGGCTTTAAGTAATTGGCCACATCCAGCTTGTCTGTGATGAGCGTGTTGTCAGTCTTTATGTTTATGTTTGAAAATCTGGTTTTAAGTTTTTTACTGCAGCCTAGTTGATTATTGAGTAATTTCAAAAGTTCACAGGGTTTATTTTTGTTTTCCTCAGTTTTGTCATTGATGAAATTCTTTTTTGCAGTTTTGATCATGGAGTTTACTTCATTTCTTAGTCTGTTTCTTTGCAGTTTGAGTTCACTGCTCAAGCTTTTGGTAAGCTTTGACTGACTTTTACGAAACTTTTTTGTCTCTGGTTTTCATAGCGGTCAATATTTCGGAGTGCATCCACGGCTCAGTGCGATTTTTTACCTTGGTGGTTCTTAGGGGGGCCAGTACTGTTGAGAATTTGGTTTTGGGGGGAGGAGGGGTAGCCTACAGGTATGGCAGAGTAATAGTAGAAATACATAGATAAGCAATACAATTAGATCTGACTATAAAAATAAGAAAACCTAAACAATGTAAACAATATAATTAACTGAATATAAAAACGTGATTATTGAAAGGTGTTTTTGTGCAGGAGATAAGTTGTAAAATACGGCCTCGCTAGAGCGTTCGCAAATGGGGGACTCGAGGAGGGACAGACCAGACATTCACACCTTCAACGCAACGGCTGCATACCAGAATATTAACGAACAGTTCCCTGCTCTTTACTTCATTGGTTCATCAAAGTTTCATTAGTTGCATTTCTTTGTCTGTGTTTATTTTCTATACGTGAATTAGCCAATAAATCACACACATGAAGTCAAGTATTCCTGTATTAATCCCCTTCGAGGAAATTCAAGCATCATAGGCAAGTAATAGTGATAACAGTAGTAGTATTACTATTAGTGAACAGTAGCCTACTGAGTGGAAGGATTCAATCAGACGTTAGTAATAGTGATGATGGTATGTATACATGGATAGTAGCCTACTAACAGTTCTCAAAGTTCACCATGAGCTCTCCAGCAATTGCCATGTAAGGACTGGAGACTGTAATGAAATTACATTACAGGGGGACCCTGATGGAAACAGGGGGACCCTGATGGAAACAAGACAAACGTCTTTCTCAGGCATAGGCGTAGTTTGAACCTCACGCCCGGGGGTGCGACTGCGTGTTGAACGATTTTTTTTGACCTTTATTTTATTATTTTAGCGTTTTTACAATGCCCTAACCCCTAATTTTTTATTTTATTTAGGTAGTACAGCAGCACACACACACACTCACACACACAGCACTACGGGGGATCATTTTTAACTGACTTGAAAAATGGAGGCTCTAATTATTATTATTCATAGAGACTCTCGGTCTCGAGCAATAATAATTATTACAGCCTCCATTTTTCGTGGACGAAAAATATACCAGACTATAGATATCAATTTTCCCGAAATAACGCTACCTGCCTCGACAAAATCCGTGCATTGGTTATCCAGATACATTAATTATCATCTCAGAATAAGTGGCTTTGTACAAGTGTTACAATCTATCGCGGGGCATTCTGCTGCTGCTGCTTGGTGCTTGGCCGCGCGTTAACCCTTTCACTGCCACACTACAGAAGGTTCGCCTTATAATGTGACATGATTACTACTATAAAATGAATGTATTGTAAAACAAAACATAATAGAATTCAGATTTGTTTCTCACAATTATTATAATTTTAATAAAATAAAATAAATTTTTTTTAAAGCAATTTCACCCCCGGCCACCAGGGGGTGCAATGCACCCCCTGCACCCCCATAAACTCCGCCCATGTTCTCAGGTCTGCATCCCCTTAACAATTGTATGTATTGAGCCGTACTGTATTGTACCCATTCTGCAATCTGTTAAATAAAGTTTTCATTCATTCATTCATTCATTCATTCATTCATTCATTCATTCATTCATTCATTCATTCATTCATTCATTCATTCATGTTTTCAGTTTGAAGAAATTGGCCGTGGAGTTACCTCGTCTACGCTAAGTGCAGTTCGCTTGATTGTCCAACAGATGGAGCCAGAGCTCCTTGTGTATCTGCAACGTGAGACAACATAACAGAAAAACAGGGAGAGATTGGATCGTAATAAAGTGAACTTGATGGCACCCGCTGAGCGTTCGGTTAATGTTATTCGTTTCCTTTGTCTATAATGATTCAGATTAGTAGAACATATTATGAAACTCTTCCTCTTTTAGGTGTTTTTGAGTTTAGATATTTTGCTCGTATCCTATTGGAGGGCGGCTGCCACGTGACGAGGGCGTGTTGGGAAGTCAAATTTAATATCGTTACATTGTTCTTTAATAATTCCTCCACGGTTACATTTGTATAAATGTAGACATATCCATATATCGGACGCTACACGCATGTTGTCTGAGAGTATTTATCTGAAACATTAAGAGACATTATGCATGAGAGTGAGCTTTCCGGGAACGACGCCGCTCCGCTTCTCGGCCTTTTTTTTTATCTAGACTGAGAACCGTTGTCATGGATACAGTCGGTGGCATTTGAGGAAGTGTAATAATAACAGCTAACGTTAGTTTTTGTTGGTTAAATGTTGCACACCACTGTTTGACCGCACATGATCATTCATCACCGCACTAATTTACAGGTAAGTAATTTTCTACATAGGTTTTCCAATTAGCTAATTAGTTAGCTGTTCTTCCTTGCGCTACCGTAATTTACAGGGCGCAGTCCACGTTAACGCAACATGCTAGCTGTATAGTGCCTGCAAAGGTTCTCAAACGATTATGTCAGATAGTTACCTAAAAACAAAACGGTAATGGTTTTCGTGTGAGACAGTGGTGGAAAAAAGTAACGTCACCCACCCAACCTTTGACAGGGTCGTGTCCCCACCTGCATGCAACTGGGGTAATTTGACAAATCCCTATCATCAATCTTCAGTGAGAGTATGTGGTCATCCTTAGAGTGAATAGAAAATAAATAAATACGATTTTTGTCCTAACAAGTTACAGGTTGAAAAAACCCTCAGCTCAGAACTAGGCAAAATCTGCATATGGCTCGCCGACAACAAACTATCATTACACACTACAGAGTCCATTCTCTTCGGTTCAAATAACAAACTCAGCAAGACCGACGGCTTCTCAGTTACAGTGGGTGACAATATTGTCACAAGGAAAGAAGAAATTACCTACCTGGGTTCCATCCTAGAGGCTAATCTTTCCTGTGACAAAATGGCATCCAATGTAATAAAAAAAAGTCAACCAACGAACTCGATTCTTGTACCGGATCTCCTCTCTGGTAAACAAGAATACCCTGAAGACTCTGGCAGGAGCACTCATTCAAGGGTACTACGACTATGCTTGCACCTCATGGTACCAAAGCACCTCAAAGGCACTAAAAAACAAATTACAAACATCTCAAAACAAACTAGTCAGACTACTGCTTGACCTGACTCCTAGAACCCACCTCACCCCTGCCCACTTTGACAACCTAGGATGGCTTAGAGTAGACGACAGAGTACAGCAACTTACAATGGGCCTGGTCTACAAGATACACTACACGACCAAGGTACCCATGTACATGTCAAAATACTTCCCAAAGGTCAGTGAATACCACGACCACAACACCAGAGGGAGCTCCACAAATCATGTTAAACCCAGATTCGGCTCAAACAAGGGACTAAACACGTTTTGCAATTATGCCACATCAATGTGGAACGCCCTACCCACAGCTGTAAAGGAATGTGAATCACTACCCACTTTCAAAACCACTCTCAAAGAACACCTACGGGAGACTGCATTTCGAAACTGGCCCCTACAAATGTCCTAACCCAGTTGTACAGTAAATGACCAAGTATGGCATTGTCAGTATTCCAATGTACAGTGTGTCCCCCCCTACCCAACCCCCCCCCCCCCCCCCCCCCCCCACCTCCAATGTACAGCCCCCCCCACCCACCCAACCCACCTACCCAACCTCCTCTAATGTACAATTTCTACGTCAAATGTATATACACTCTTTTTCTGGACACTTTGTATCACAAACAGTACTGTATTTGCAAATCTGGTATGTCATAAATGTATAGATGTAGCAGTACTGTCTATCTGTATGTTGTGTGTGTCATATATGTTATGATGAATTGAAAATGGGGGACCCTGATGTAAACAAGACGAAAGTCTTTCTCTGGTCTGCATCCCCTTAACAATTGTATGTATTGAGCTGTACTGTACTGTACCCATTCTGCAATCTGTTAATAAACTTTTCAATCAATCAATCAATCAATCAAACGGCGGCAGCATCAAGGACCCATCAACGCAGGAGCACTCCTCAACCAACATTTTGACTGCACATAAGACAGTACAGATGCCACGCGTTGCAGATGTTTTTGACCCTAATAGTAAACATATGTACTAACCAGAACAATGGTGACAACATTTCCATGCAAACTATAAACATTTCTGAACCTTACATAGGGTCAGCTAAAATGGCGGTGTGGTCCAGGTTGATGGCTTCCTTTTGCTGCCTGGCTTTAATACCTGATTGATTGATTGATTGAAAACTTTATTAACAGATTGCAGAATGGGTACAGTACAGTACAGCTCAATACATACAATTGTTAAGGGGATGCAGACCAGAGAAAGACTTTCGTCTTGTTTACATCAGGGTCCCCCATTTTCAATTCATCAGGACATGCATGACATACAGATAGACAGTACTGCTACATCTATATATTTATGACATACCATATTTGTAAATACAGTACTGTTTGTGATACAAAGAGAGCCCAGAAAAAAAAAGTATATACATTTGCCATAGAAACTGTACATTGGATTGGGTAGGTGGGGGGGGGGGGGGGGCACACACTGTACACTGTACAAACAAAACTGTACATTGGAATATTGACAACCATACTTGGTAATTTACTGTACATTGGAGGGGGTTGTGTTATGACATTTACACCTAGCTTTTATATATTGCATGTATTGTAAGCAAAACCCTTTTAATTAAAACATTAATATTAGCATACTTGCAGGTGTTATACTTGAATATAAAAAGTTGGATTTTTGTATGAAAATGTATAGTAGTCTAACTTTCTCTAACAATGCAAACTGAATTACAGTGTAACTAGCTTATATCAAAAACGTACTTCAGTACAGAACTTAAGTCAGTGTACTAAGTTACTTTCACTCTCTGGTGAGAGTGACACAACTCAAAGGCGCTAAAAACAAAATTACAAACATCACAAAACAAACCGGTCAGACTACTGCATAATAATAATAATAATAATAATAATAATAATAATAATAATAATAATAATAATAATAATAATAATAATAATAATAATAATAATAATAATAGATTGAATTTGTAATGCACTTTTTGTTTGCTGGGATCCCAAAGTGCTACACTACAGGGTTAAAACATAGTTTAAAAAAAATGAAATAGTTATTAGTAAAACAAATAAAATAAAATACAGAATAAAAATAAGATAAAAATAGAACATAGTTAATTAAAAACATAGTATAAACAGAAAATTTTAAAACAACAGCACAAGAAAATTAAAAAAAAAAGCTAACAGTCAAAGGCCTTTTTGAACAGGTAGGTTCTCAGGCCTGCTTTAAAAGAGTTCAGGCTCTGTGGTGCCCTCAGCTGGATGGGGAGGCTGTTCCACAGGCGTGGTGCAGCCGCTTGACCTTACTCCTAGAACCCACCTCACCACTGCCCACTTTGACAACCTAGGATGGCTTAGAGTAGACGACAGAGTACAGCAACTTGCAATGGTCCTGGTCTACAAGATACACTACACCACTCAGGTACCCATGTACATGTCAAAATACTTCCCAAAGGTCAGTGAATACCACGACCACAACACCAGAGGGAGCTCCACAAATCATGTTAAACCCAGATTCCGCTCAAACAAGGGACTAAACACGTTTCGCAATTATGCCACATCAATGTGGAACGCCCTACCCACAGCTGTAAAGGAATGCGAATCACTACCCACTTTCAAAACCACTCTCAAAGAACACCTACGGGAGACAGCAATTCGAAACTGGCCCCTGTAAATATCCTAACTCAACCCCCTCCAATGTACAGTAAATGACCAAGTATGGTTTTGTCAATATTCCAATGTACAGTTTTGCTTGTACAGTTGTACAGTGTCCCCCACCCACCCCTCCTACCCACCCCTGCATCCCCGTAACAATTGTGTGTATTGAGCTGTACTGTATTGTACCCATTCTGCAATCTGTTAATAAAATTATCAATCTAGTAGCACACCATGTAACACGCTGCGTCGCAAAACGGCCAACCCGAGTTCGACTCCCGGACCCGGCGTCCTGTGCCGAATGTCTTCCCCTGCTCTGTCTCCCATTTCCTCCTCCCCCTCTCTCTCTACCGGACTGCCCGGTAGTACAACCAACAGTCATGCATACATTATAAAACTTGTGGAGGATATCACAATTTCCATTGTGGTCTTAATTTAAAAGACACAATGTATAGACAGGCATGACAGTGGCAGGTCTAACATGGCTTGAATCATAAAACACGTATATAATAGAAAAACAGATAATCTAATATAAAATGAGCTCACAGTTCACATCGGTTAAAATGTGTAGTGACCTCCTGAGTGTAAAATGAGTGGTTCACCTTGCCATGTTACACAACATCCACCTCTTCACCTTCAAGTTGAAAGACATCAGGCTGACTGTTTGTAATCTGCAATTCCAATTTATTTCCCTGTTAGTATCTTTTTAAATCTGTAGATTTAAATACAATTGCAATAGGTATGGTGTATATATATACCAGATATGGATAAATGTAGGCCTATATACAGTATGTAGTTATTATTATACATTGTTATACAGTGTTATATGGATAGACTATAGATTGGATATAGTCATACAATGTAATAGGTACGAGTACAGTGTAAGACAGTAGGCAGTGTTGTAGGCAGTAGATGGATTATATGCAACAGAGTTCATAGTTTATGTATGGTAAGGGTTGAGTATAGGCAACAGAGTTTTATAATACAGTATGGATTGAGTATAGGCAACAGCGTTCAGAGTTTATATGGTTTGGATTGTGTATAGGCAACAGAGTTCAGAGTTTATACAGTATGGATTGTGTATAGGCAACAGAGTTCAGAGTTTATACAGTATGGATTGAGTATAGGCAACAGAGTTCAGAGTTTATACAGTATGGATTGTGTATAGGCAACAGAGTTCAGAGTTTATACAGTATGGATTGAGTATAGGCAACAGAGTTCAGAGTTTATACAGTATGGATTGAGTATAGGCAACAGAGTTCAGAGTTTATACAGTATGGATTGTGTATAGGCAACAGAGTTCAGAGTTTATACAGTATGGATTGAGTATAGGCAACAGAGTTCAGAGTTTATACAGTATGGATTGAGTATAGGCAACAGAGTTCAGAGTTTATACAGTATGGATTGTGTATAGGCAACAGAGTTCAGAGTTTATACAGTATGGATTGAGTATAGGCAACAGAGTTCAGAGTTTATACAGTATGGATTGAGTATAGGCAACAGAGTTCAGAGTTTATACAGTATGGATTGTGTATAGGCAACAGAGTTCAGAGTTTATACAGTATGGATTGAGTATAGGCAACAGAGTTCAAGAGCTCAGAGTTCAAACAGAGTTTGAACAGAGTTCAAAAATTGGCTATACTGCCCAGTCTGCCCCTGGTGTTATTATTGTGATTATGATTGTGTAATTCCCAAGATATATTGGAGCATTGTTATGAATCTTTCTGTGAACCATGCACAATTTAAATTTGCGTGACCCTGAACAAGGAGTCAATGAAGTTGTTGAAAATGGCTCCTGCCCACATGTCCACAATGCCCCAACCTCAAAACAACCCTGATTCATTTATTTTCTAGTTTATTATTTGTAGTTGGCTTGCATTTTACAATATGACAAGGTTGTGTGCCTATTTCATAATTATCCTTTATTTTTTTTATCTTTCTTGCTCAATGTTGCCAAACCCTCTCTCCTAACATCCAAGTAGGCCCTCACTCACAAGGAACAGTGTCACCAAATCCTGCCTTCCGTTTCCTTGTCACTTTTTTTTTTACACTTCAAATCCAAGCCTGGTTCCTGCATTGAGCCCCACCCACGTTTCAGAGCAGTGGGGATTGTTGTGTCAGATGCTGTAAATCTGTAAACAACCAAAAGAGCCACCGACTTGGTTTAATTAGTTTCTCATGCCCTTACAATCCGTCTGTTTGTGCACGGTCATTCTTCCATACTCTCTCAGAATCTCCTGCTTAATGTTTGTGCTCTGCTGTGTGGCTCTTAGGCCATGGAGGAGGACGACAGACTGATGGACAGCTTGCGGCTCCAGTTCCTGGCTCTGCAGGAGAAACAGGAGAAGCGTCTCCAGAGAAGATTTAATAAAAAGGGAGAGAATGCGGAGGGGCTTACTACTACCGGTGGCCCACAGGAGCCCCTCCGAACTCAGGGTGACTTGAACCTGTCTGAGACAAACACTGTTCATACAGACCATGTCAAAGAAAGGTGAGCTTTATAAAAGTTGAAATAATAATAATAATAATAATAATCTTTATTTACACTACCGTTCAAAAGTTTGGGGTCACTTAGAAAATGTCCTTATTTTTTAACACATTGGGTGCCATCCACGTAGATCTACGTGTCTGTGGCCCGACCGTTGAGTGCCAGAAACGTAGATCTACGTTTCTGTTTCGTTATTTCTTTTATTCGCTATTGCCATTCATAATCCACTGAGGCACCTTGTACATGCTGTCCTGAATGTGTCTGAGATCGCAAACGGCAAATACCGCCGCCTAACGCCTTGCGGCCGCTATTGCACTCCATTTGAAACTATGTGGTTTGTTTTCTTGGCCGAGCTGCGGCGTGGGGGCGGGGTCTAAACACTCCGGCAAAACAAGCGGTCACCACAGTTCCCTCGACGAGGATCCCCGCCCGCCAGATCATCTGCAATGCTGGATAACGTTTGACAAACGATCGCGATGAAAATTTGGAATGGCGATCAGATAATTGGATTATTCTTTTTGCAGTACATCAGATACAAGGTAAGGACTATATGTCATAGCTGTCAACATTGGGATTTGAAAAAACAGGAGATTTCGCCCCGTTGAAAAACGGTTGTTCATTGAAAAGTGGCGCTCAGGTCGCGAGTGGCTAGGATATGATCCAAAGCAGAAGTTCATGTTCTGCATTGATTTGTCGTATGTATGGCACTGACAAGTCCAAAAGCTTGTCGTTTGTTATTGTCACAACCAATTTCAAATTGGAAACGATAAAGGATCATGAAATATCAAACGGCCGGGCCACATACATACTCTAGCTACCAAGCGGGCGAAGACTGGTCTGTTAGTCAGAGGAGAGTGTTGCGGTGAGATCCCTGGTCTCAATGAAAAAAAAAACGTATTTTTCTGTAAAAACACATCCAGTTGATGAAAGATAGTTTTTTCTAAGACCTTGCCCAGAAAAGGGAGATTAGAGATAGGTCTATAATTACTCAACACAGAGGGATCAAGGTTGTGTTTCTTTAGTAAGGGCCTAACTACAGCCGTTTTCAGTGAGTCTGGAAAGACGCCTGATTGGAGAGAACTGTTTACAATTTTAAGGATATCTCCAATCACACTGTCTAAAACCTCTTTGAGGAAGGGGGTTGGAATAGCATCCAATGAACAGGAGGATGATGACATTTGCGATATGGTTTTGCGGCGTTCCTCTTCATCAATTGCACGGAATGATGTTAGACTTCCCCTGGAGTGATTTACACTGTTGCATATAGCACAACTAGCGGCATTTGCAGTTTGAGAGTTTGTGCTAGGAGCATCACTCATAATACTAGCGCGAATGTTAAGAATTTTGTTATCGAAAAAGGATGCAAACTCATTACACTTAGCTTTAGTGGCAGCGAGCGACTGCTTGTAGGACTGGGGGGGATTTAAAAGTCGTTCAATGGTGGAAAATAAGACTGCCATTTGTCTTGTTCTCATTAATAATGCCTGAGAAATATGCAAGGCTTTGTTGTAGGCAACTGTAGATTGCTTTAAAATCTGTAGGTGGACAGTTCGCCCCGCTCTACGACGTTCCCATTAAGTGAACGCATATGTTCGGTGATCCAGGGTGTTACTCTGGCGTTATGTCTCCTCTTGGTTTTCAAGGGAGCCACTTTGTCGAGAGCTGACCTTACTTTAAGACTAAAGTGTTGAACCATATAATTTACTGACTAGGGAACTCACTGGCTGCTGACGGGCTAAAGAAACGTTTTTTAGTATAGTCTCGTCTGTACTGTTTTCCTCAAGATCAGGGACAGTCATACTAAAACACAGCAGATGGTGGTCAGTTAGCTCAGGCCTTTCAATAGTTCTGTCAACAGTGATACTCAGACCTCTAGAGATCACCAAGTCCAGGGTGTGGCCGTGTTTATGTGTTGGGCCGACAACATGCTGAATAAAATCAAAAGAGTACAACAACTGTAGGAAGCCCACAGCCTCAGCATCCGAAACATTATCCACATGAAGATTTCTGTCGCCTGTTATCAGGGTTCTGTCATAGTTAGTGGAACAGATAGATAGAAGTTCTGCTATTTCTGTTAAAAATAAGGCTTTACTGAGCTTTGGAGGACGATAAATAGTAATCATTAGCATAGGGGATTTACTCTCAAGTATGGTGGCCTGATATTCAAATGATGAATAGCTGCCAAGAGTCAGAGGTTTACATTTAAAGTGTCTGAAAAATTATTTGCCAGCCCACCTCCTTTCTTAACCTCACGTACGGAGTGCATAAAACTATAGCCCGCGGGGCAGGCAGCGGCCAAAGTTACCACTCCATCAGAGCCAAGCCATGTCCGTTAGAAAAATAATATCTAACTTCTCATCGCAGATGATGTCGCTCACCGATGAGGACTTGTAAAGAAGTGACCTGATGTTAAATAGGGCCATCTTTATCCCATGACATTTGACTGGACGGTAATATTTTAAAGGTCGGAGGTTTGCCAAATTTGCTTTACCAGATGCTCTATTATGATGTCTATTGCTAATTATTGTTGGAATGGGATGGAATAGTAGAGGTAACTTTGATGATAAAATTGAAGATGATATTAGCGGGGCACTATATTCCTGATTACTAAACTGCCCAAGCCTAGACTGGGGAGAGAGTTGAATGGGGTAAGTTAATTGAGCTACTGTAGAACTTGGACATACAAAGCATCAATTTACAGGCATTTGGAGAAATGAAAAGAGGGCTTGCAATGTATCAGAAATATTCATAGAGAGCAGCTTGGCTCCAGACCTGTTTAAATGTACTCCGTCCCTATTGAAGAGGTCGTATCTGTCATAAAAAAGAGTGAAGTTATCTATGTAGGTAATTTTATCTATGTAGGTAATTTTCCAGAACTAGCAGTGTTCCTTCAGCCAAAGATGTAATTGGCGAAGGCGACTGTATTTCATATCCCCACGATATAGGCAGGGTAAGGGCCCTGAGATGGCTATGGTCTTACCAGTCTCCCAGAGAGTGTCCAGTAATCTATTAAACTCCTCTTTTATCAGTTCTGATGCATCAGCTTTGATATCATTGGCTCCAATATGAACCACCAGGGAGTTATGACACACCTCGGACAACAGACTAGGTATCATAGTGTTAATGTCCGCCACTTTAGCACCAGAGTAGCACCTTGTCTCGCAACCCTTCACAGAGACATAGCGGACAATTGAGTCACCTATAATAAGAGTGTCCGAGACAATAGGGGACAAAGTAGGAACAGGAACAGCTCTGTCGCACAGAGCTGCAGCTGAGTGCAGCGCGTCGCTGGGGGAAGCCCCATTGACGATGCTGGCAGCAGGAACAGGGATTTCCTTGATGACGTCACGATTAGCCTCAGCTGTGTCCAATACTCCGTTGGTCAGTGGGGGCGAAAGCTGCAGCCGGCTAGTTGAGGGGACTAGGGCTGACCTTCTAAGCTTTTTTTGGCCGTCGAAGCTTCGGGCCGAGATTCGATTTTAATTCGAAGCTTTGAGATTAAAATCTTTTTTTTATTTTTTTATATTATAATCTTATTTTATATTTTTCATCTTATGCTGTGGGACTTGTACAGCACTTTGGTCAACTTTGTTGTTTTTAAATGTGCTCTATAAATAAAGTGGATTGGATTAATTAATTAAATTAATAATGACCTGCGCCGCCTGGGTGGCTGCTCTCCGTTACACAGCCAACAACATTACATTACATAATTATGTTGCAACCTTTGTCTATAAAGCAAACAATTATATAAATATTTATATGTAGTTAATAGAGACAAAGGCAGAATTCGACTTAATTTATTATAAAGACATGTTTATAAGACACTATAAAAAAGACTATAGAGAATTGTCAGTGCTGTAAAGTTTAAACCTTTTAAAAATCTGGCGGCTAGGTGGCGCAGTGGGCAAGGCGCTTGCCACCAACGCAGGAGATGCTGGGTTCGAGCCCAGCTCTCTGCGTTGCTATCAGCTTGGCTGGTCGTTCATACTAATAGAATTGGCAGTATTAGGGGGTGGGAAGCTGGTGGGTGGGGATCGGACGTTGTGGACAGCGACTCCTACAGGTTGGTTGGTGCGCCTGCGCAGTAGAATCAGGAAGCGACGGGGGCGGCGTGTCCCTCCCACGTCCCACGCAGACCCTCGCCGCTGAGAGATCGCGCTGTGCAGGTGAAGAGATGCGATGGCTGCCTCCTCGAGTACCGGAGGGGACGCGTCTATTCGAAGCCCAAACAATTCATGCGTCCGCGTTCGAGTTTTGCGCTCTGATTGGCCACTGACCTACGCTAGTTACGCCCCCCTTATCTACGCCCAGCCTGCGTAAAGAGAGGCAGAGTTAATGAGGCGTATGACGTTTGTTGCATTGGAGGCGCAATATTTTGCAGGTGGGAATCCCGTGCCCATCGAACAAAGATTGGAAGTATTTAAGACAGCCCTAGAGGGGGACACACTCGGACAGTAGGACAACAGGGGGCTTTCCCCAGTGTGGCCGTAAATAACTTGATGCTCTGCTTCAAAGAAGCAATTACCCACATGAATGTGTTCTGTGCTCTTCAGTGGCATAAGTGTGACACATTTATTTTTATTTTTATACTTTATTGTGTCAATAAAGTCACTCTACATTTAGAGTACACACACGTATACATAGTCACACATACATGTATGCATACATACATACATACATACATACATACATACATACATACATACATACATACATACATACATACATACATACATACATACATACGTAAATACACACACAAATGTACATACGTATATTGTAAATCTTGACACTTTTTTTTGTAATCTTTTCTTTTTTACCCATCACCCATACAAAAACAAAAACACATAGACAAAAGGGTGAGTACCAGTATAGATGTTACTGATCCTGGACTGGTAAACCTATACATCCAATATTCATCCCTACTCGTCCCCACATACATATAAAAATAAAAGTAAAAAAATAAATAAAAAATTTAAAGGGAAAAAGGACTTGAATTTTCATTATAGGTGTAGGCCTACGGAATATTCCCCAACAATTGAGTAGTAGATCAAAGATAACTCTCTTCCTACTACTACTGCTACTACTATTCTCGTTTTCTATTACTGTTTCATGTTACTTAACTCCTCATCTCAAAGCCTGATCTGTCTGTCGTCTAATACCTTTCCATAGTTTAAATAAACCCCATCTTTTTTCCAGCATATTTCCATTCTTATTAATTTTGTAAGTTACCTTTTCCACACTGTATATGTCCTCTACATTTTCTAACCACTTGTTTACTTTGGGAGATTCAAGTTTTTTCCAATCTCTTGTTATTTGCTTAAGTGCTGCAGCTCTCTCTAAAAAAAAAAGTATAATTCTTCTTTTTGTAGGTTTTTGGGGCGTGTTCCTAACAGTATATCTTGTTTTTCTAGATACCCCACTTTCTCAAACATCTGTTCCATTATATGTAAAATATCTGACCAGTAGATTTGTATTTTTCTACATGTGAAGAATATATGTGTATGGTCCGCATTATTCTCCCCACATTCCCTCCAGCAACCGGGATTATTTTGCGTGAATTTGGATATATTCGATGGTGTTCTAAAGTACCTCATATTTATTTTCCAAGCATACTAAATTCAACTCAATTGACTTCCATTTGGGACTCATCTCATTTTTCATCCATATTACAATCGGTTTTACCTGTGCTGCGTAGGGCTGGGCGATAAGCGATAATTATCGCAATATATTTTAATCGATATCGATTGATGATTAAAAAAAAAATTGTTATCCATGATAGTGGCTATTGCAGTTTTTTCTTTCTGTTTCTTTAGTTTAAATGCTAATCTTTTCAGTGCTTTTGGACTGTTATCATAATACGTTTGCCTACAGAGCATGAGATTATTTTCAATGTTATGTATTTCTATCGTTTCCAATGCTTTTTTAGCTACGTTCAATTGTATCTGTACTTCTTTGTTCCTTCCCTTTCTTTACTTTGTTTTCCAGTACCATCTTTTCTCTTTTCTTTTTTATGGCCATCTTGGTCTATGTCATTTGTTAAGTAATTGGTAAAGTATATTATTATATACTTATTGTTATGTGTCTTGTAAGCCCATATGGGCTGGGCATACATCTGTATGTAAGACACGAAAATAAAAAATATCAAATCAAATCAAATCAAACCATCTTTTCTCTCTCTTTGTGTGACACATTTTGTAAGACTAGTCTCCACCTCTTGTGATGAATTGGTTCGGCCTATTTCATATGTTGGTTTTGTTTCTCCACAGACTGTTACAGGATGAAAATCAGCACCTGGAAGGCCAGGTGAGGGGGCTAAGGGATGAAAACGGTCGCTTCTTCAAACTCCTGAGTGAGAAGGATTTTGAAGTCAAGCACCTTAAGAAGAAAAGAGAGGAGGAGAGACTGGCCTTAGCAGGTATATAACGCAACAGCAACTGAGAAACAAGAGAGAACATGAAGCCTACAATCAACAGAGTGATGAATACGTTCTCTCATTCTGCTGACTTGTAGTGAATGAAAGTACACTGTAAAAAAAAATGTATTCACGGGAAATTCACTGTATTATTTTACTGATTACTTTTGTTTTTCTACTTTAATTGTAAATGCCATAAAAATACAGTAAATTACCTCTTTTATCTAAATATTAACCACTAAATAAAGGTTGTAATCTGTAAATGTATTTGATTTTACACTGTAATTTGACAGTAAGTATTTGGCAGTTTGACAGACATTTACCGTTTTCTTTTTTACAGTGAGTGTAGGCTATTCTCTGTCCTGGTTCCACTGTGGTGGAATGAACTTCCCACCACGGTCAGGTCAAATGAAACGCGACCAATCTTCCACCATTGACTAAAAACACACTTTTTCAAGAAATATATGAAACATTTATTCTTACTAACCTTCTTACAGTCTATACTACTATGTACTATGTACTATGCCTATACTAGTATTATGCTACTATGTCTATACTACTATCTACTATGTCTATACTACTATGTACTATGCCTATATTACTATTCTACTATTAAGTCTAATTTAGGGGTGGGAATCGCCAGAGACCTCACGATACGATACTATCGCGATACTTGCGTCACGATACGATAGTATCGCAATACTAATACTTTTTTTTGATCAAATTTTATTTATTACCTTTTTTCAACTGCAAAGTTAAACTTTGTCAACATGTTTTATCTAATAAAATAAAGTTCAGTCTGTTCATCTCACTTCAATAATTTTTATTGCAGAATATGGTATTTTCTCAAGCAGACGGATGTAAACACTGTAATCTGTGTTGCATATACCTGACAAACTGAACTGTTTGTATTAGTCATATTCCAACTTAACTGAATGCACATGTGTGTGTGTGGACTACTGTACTATTACAGGTATTGAAATGAACAATGCAACTTCCTTATACATTTTGAATAATTAAATATCGATACTTGGCGTCCCTGTATCGATACAGTATCGCCACGCAAAGTATCGCGATACTACTACGTTACTATCGATTTCCCCCCCCACCCCTAATGTCTATACTACTATCCACTCAGTGAAGTGAAGCGCTCAAATTGCACTGCGATACTAACGATGCCACTTTCCCTTAGCCACCAGAGGTGTACCCCTCTTGCTGACTTGTTGCACAGGATTTGTAAGTTGCTTTGGATAAAAGTGTCGCCGAAATAACTAAATGTAAATGAATGTATTCCTCATTTTGCTGGGGGATCCCCTTGAACCAACTCAAGGACATCTGTGGGCCCACAGACCCTACTTTGGCAACCACAACTCTTAATTCATTACAGCTTTGTTGTGACCCATTCATGTCCTCTAGGCACATCGGGCATGGCGGGGGACGCAGCCGCCACCAAGATTGTGGAGCTGGCCAAGAAGAACAGAGAGTTAGCTGCTGAAATAGAACACGAAAAGGTTAAATCCAAGCAAAGCATCAACAGAGTCAAAGTGCTTGAGAAAGAGGTAATTGTTTTGGAGTTATGATGACATTTGATATGGTTTTCAAGTGTAGGTCTTCATCCCTTTCATTCATTTATATTCATAATTGAACACATTCATAGATTGAGATCAATTATGAAATCTGGCGGAGAAACCCAATAGTAAATGTTTTGGACCAGATTACATTTCAAACAACTATCTATTTGTTGTAATATATCCATTACTGGCTGACAGACAAGTGATTATTAGAATTAGTAAGGCTATTTGACACTCCCTATTATAGCTCCAGGCTGCTTCATCACTGTCTCCTCTCGGTCCAAAGACGGACACAAAGACACAGGACATGGGCTCATCTGAGGACTGTGAGGTAATTGTGTTTTTGTAAGAACTGACTGAAGATGACTGACAGTGCCAATGATTCCAACTGCTCTTAGCAATTATAATGAAGAGAATTCCATTAAAATGATATGGATTTATTTTTCTTCCTTCAAACAGAACAGCCCAATGGTGAAATCTCTGCAGAAAAAATTAGCTGCGGCGCAGTTAAAAATGACAGGATATCGCAACCAGATGCAAGCTATCAAACAAGAGCTGAAAGTAGCTCAGAAGGTAATGTGGGGACATTTTGCCGGCTTTTCACCTCGTAGTTTAAAGCATCTCTATAGTTTTAAGGAGAAATTGTTGAGAAGCGTTCATATCCGTATAGATCTATATGATTATACAGTAGGACTTCATCTTATGTTCCACAATTAATGATAGAAGTAATGAGGAACTATACTGTATGTTATATTAATGAAGCCTAATAACAAATATCTAACTGATGGGTAACTTTAAGAATTAGAGGTAAGCAGGTAGAAAAGGAGGATTTGATAATTACATATACAGTTGGTCTTTGAATTTGTCATTGGGAAGCTGAATAGAAGCCATTCTGGCAGAATTTCCCTGGAGATATCAGCTGTGAGACTCGAGTAACAGTTTGTTAACATATACTGTTGTTCCTTGTTAATTCCTGTGTGTGCTTAATCATTATTATTGTAATCAAAGTGTTACCACTTACCAACCAAACCATACTCTTACCCTATAAGTTGCCTAATATACAGTATTTATAACTAGACAATTCCTGTGAAATTGTGAAAAAGTGTGGTTGCGGCCAACGTACCGCAGTTTAGTGTGCTGAACGCGACAATGTCGGAACCATGTCTATGATGTGATCATGTGATATGATCTTCAAGTAAGGATCTTCATTCATTCATTCATAATTGAAAACATTCATAGATTGAGATAAATTATGAAATCTGAGGAGAAAGCCAACAATAAATGTTTTAGACCACATTCCATTCCAACCAAAGATCTATTATTGTAATATATCCATTACTGGGTGACAGACAAGTAATGAGATGGAAGCAAATGAGGAGAATGACTACATTCCGCAATTCATTCCTATGGCCACCGCCAAAAGTTGATTTGACACCTTTCTCTTGTGTGTGCCGCTAACACTGTGGGATGATTCTGGGCAATAGTAGCCTTGAGGCAACCCCACTAACTATCTCTGTAGCCAGGCTCATTTTGTTCCCTGTTGTAGGTATTGATCAGCGAGGTCGGAGAGGAGGTCAACCTTCAGCAGCTACTGGGCTGCCCAGGGAACTTTAGAGGTCGCTCCCAGCAGATACTGGCTCTTCAGACCAGGGTGAGCTGGCTGCATTCACTGACCGTTCATTGGTATCATGGTATGGTTTTATTCTTAATCCCGGAGGGGAAACATGGTTTGCCACCAGAGCGAATACAAATACACAAACAAGAAACAATTACACACAGTACAAGCAGGGATGTAAAAAGTACCCAGAAATTATACTTAAGTGAAAGTATGGGTACCGTCTCAAAATCGTACTCAAGTAAAAGTCAGAGTATCTGGCTAAAAGTTAAAAAAGTTTCTAAAAAAGTAAAAACTTTTTCTGACTGTTTATTCTTCTGATAGCAGGTGTTTAATCAAAGATCCCTGCTTTCTAGTCTTGCACAAGGACTAATCAGCATGGGTATGGCGGGTTAATTTTCCATTGGTGGGGATTTGATTGGCTGTTTTTAAATAAAGTGCGGCCGCAGGATTAATAACGTTAATGTTAGTTCGGCCAGAGAAACAAATATACTAATTAAAATGGTTGGACCTGCGAGATTTGTACTTTGTACTTTGTAGGTCTGCATTTTAAACGTTTAAATGTTTTTTTTCTCTGAAATGCAATTGAGTAAAAGTACAAGTATACAAACCTAATAATACTTGAGTAAAGTACAAATCCCCAAAAACAGTACTTAAGTATTGTACCGAAGTACAATTACTCAAGTACTTTACACCCCTGAGTACAAGTTACATAACACAGTAAAAGGACGAGAAGAAGAGAGCCTCTCAACACAGAGCTAGCGGTGTTCGTTAAAGAATTTAACTGCAGCAGGATTACCAACTGGACTGTCCCCTCAAGGTCATTTCTGACACACAGAGGAAGTTGAACCCTCTCCTGGGTGGTGCTGGGTGGTAAACCAGAGGGTCACTATGTGTAGTGTGATGAATAACGTCTATTTTGTTTACAAATGTATGTAACGTTTAATTTGTGCCACTGCTGATTGTATTTGTAACCATTTCCTGCCTGTCTGCCTGCCTGATCTTGTGGCCACAATGAAAATAAGTCACGTGATTTGATTGTGCTATCCTGATAATCATTTTTATGTGATATGCTTGTGGGTGTATTGTATTTTAATTCTGTCGAATAAATTCATTCAATCAATTGTGTTCTTTTGAGCCCAGGTACGGGACCTTGAGCAGCAGCTGAACCAGTCAGCTCAGCGGATGCGGCCCAGTGGTCTGAGTGTGGAGGAAGAACTTCCAGGGGTCCAAGTTCTGCAGAAAACGCCACCTCAGGACAAAAACCTCAGCTATATCCGCACCATGGAGAGGGAGAAGAGGGACGCTTTAGAGGTACAAGACAGGTCCAGTGTATTCATTATGACAGGGAGAATTATTCTGACAAAGAATACAGTGGGTGGTGCTCACTCTAAACTAGGGTTTTAACAGCAGGTAACCTACGCGATGTAAAATGTAGACGCTAGGGCAGGGGTCAGCAACCTTTACTATCAAAAGAGCCACTTTTCCCCCCTCCCACAAAATAAAATGCTCAGGTAGCCGCACAACCCATTTACCCTTAAAATGAAGATACCAGTGTATAACGTTTTATATATCCCCAAGCATACCCCACATTTAGCATAAAATGCCTGACAATTGCATACCCAAAGTAATTTGCAATTTATTATACTTTATACTTATAGCACACAGTTTGTTGCATTAATGGAATTATAAAGCAACAAAAAGAAAAATGCTGTTTTTACCTGTTATAACAAAGGAAAACCTCAAACTCTTATGAAGAGGAGAAAAATACTGGCTGTGTAGACCTACTTAAGCATTACATCACGCGCAGGAGTGGTTTGTGAACAATAAACCATGCCTAGGGGTGGTCGTTAGACCCCCCTAGGCATGGTTTATTGTTCACAAATCACGACTGCAAGTGGTGTAATGCTTTTATACAACTGCCATATTCATCCAACCTTATTGCTATACAATAAACACAATCGAAGATTTATTGAAAAAACCATCCGCCAGATAAAGTAGTTCCCACAACTACAAAAAAGACATGTTGCCTCCATGTGAAAGCAGCTTGAAGTGCATCCAACCAACTAACGCATCCAACTGTGTATTATTGGAATGATTGAGAGAAGTTGCCTCATGTGGAAGCAGCTTGAAGTGCATCCAACCAACTAACGCATCCAACTGTGTATTATTGGAATGATTGATTGAAAATTTTATTACCAGATGCAGAATGGGTACAATACAGTACGGCTCAATACACACAATTGTTAAGGGGATGCAGACCTACTTTCTATAGAACTTCATTCTTAGATGCTTCTATAGAAAGTAGGTAAAACAAATTAAAACGTTTTCTTTGCCCTATAGGAAAAAAAAGTTTTCTTCGCCCTATTTTTTTATTAATTTTTTTAAACCTACTGTAGAGGGCCTAAACTTAACCAGTTGGAAACCAAGCGTCAATAGGCCATGCTCACTTAGAACAGCGCAGCACCCAGCTCTCTCTCAGTCTGACTATCCCCTGCGTAACGTTGCAGACAGGTGTGTGTGTGTGTGTGTGTGTGTGTGTGTGTGTGTGTGTGTGTGTGTGTGTGTGTGTGTGTGTGTGTGTGTGTGTGTGTGTGTGTGTGTGTGTGTGTGTGTGTGTGTGTGTGTGTGTGTGTGTGTGTGTGTGTGTGTGTGTGTGTGTGTGTGTGTGTGTGTGTGTGTGTGTGTGTGTGTGTGTGTGTGTGTGTGTGTGTGTGTGTGTGTGTGTGTGTGTGTGTGTGTGTGTGTGTGTGTGTGTGTGTGTGTGTGTGTGTGTGTGTGTGTGTGTGTGTGTGTGTGTGTGTGTGTGTGTGTGTGTGTGTGTGTGTGTGTGTGTGTGTGTGTGTGTGTGTGTGTGTGTGTGTGTGTGTGTGTGTCGGACAGTGTGAGAGTGAGGGCTGCAGAAAAAAAAATTGAAAAAAAATTGAAAATTAATCAATCAATCAATCCGCGATTTTTCTTTTGTTACACAATGTTTCAAGACCCATCAATTACATCATCCAACATTGTTTAAAGGACTAAGCCATTCGCTGTGACAGAATCGCTTGATATTTAGTCGTTTAGTCGTTATCAACATATCCATTTGTTAAATTATTATCCGGCATCTTGTGATCCGGCGGAGTGATGTGATGTGATTCGGTTGTGGGCGGGTCCTGGGCCAGCAGCGTGGAATTGTGAAGAATAAACATGTGTAAAATGACTGTTTCAGCCAATCAGAATCGAGAAATTTGCATGCCGTTGTATAATTTTAAATAAAACACAGAAGAGGAGACAAAACACTGGTGTCTGTAGACCGACTTTGAAATAAAACCCTGAACTATTCAGGTATATTTGATTGATTGAATTGCTTGTGGATCCTATGGTCCCAGGTTAAAATCCACTCAGTTACCAAAAATATGAACATGTTCTTAAGGTCCTCTTCCCTTTACTGTGTACTGGACAGAAGGTCACTGGGCAGTATGACGCCCTCCTGAAAGACCAGGAGGAAATTAAGCTGAAGCTGGATGGTTCCAGGGCTAGGAACAAGTCTCTGACAGCTGAAATCAAAAGCCTGAAGAGCCAGATCTCAACCCTCATGGATAAGAGCAAACATGACAACGAGCTGGTGGACGCCCTGCTGGTAAGACATGACATCAGAAGAGAAATCTCACTCACTCACTCACTCACTCACTCACTCACTCACTCACTCACTCACTCACTCACTCACTCACTCACTCACTCACTCACTCACTCACTCACTCACTCACTCACTCACTCACTCACTCACTCACTCACTCACTCACTCACTCACTCACTCACTCACTCACTCACTCACTCACTCACTCACTCACTCACTCACTCACTCACTCACTCACTCCGTCCGTCCGTCCGGTCACGTCGTCTGCTCTGTCACGTCTCCCCTGACCAGGAGCAGGTGAGCCAGCTTCAGGAGACTCTGTGTCGGCTCAGCGAGCAGCAGGATGCACAGAGCAAGGACCCGCATCCGGTCCTGAGACAGCAGCTGACCGAGCAGCTGAGGCAGAGAGACCAACTCATCCAGCAGCTGAAACAGATCATTTCTGAGAAGGAGAACAAGGTCAAAGAGCTGGAGAAGGAGATCCAGCAGCTCTCCATCAAGGTAAACAGGCTTGTAAAAGTGCCACCGACGTCTGACTGTGGACCTGTTTCAAACACAAACAGGCTTTGGTTAGTCCAGATGGAGGTGTAGGCTCCACGTAGTGGCCTCGCCAGAACCAGAATTCAGGAGAGCTGGATTCGTAAATAGCCTTTGTTGTTTTACTTTCTTCACTTTTTGAGGCATGAAAGACAATTAAATGATGGCTTGAAGACCGGAGGATTGATGCAGAGGAAACACCGGTTACTAAATACAATCGTGAAAGTCTTTGCGACAGACAGCTATATTTGGAGAATTTCATCTCTGATCAGGAAGTGCTGGTCTGTTTGCATACTGGATTCAGATTTCCCCTTGGTTGGCGACTTCCTGTTGACTAAAACAGAATTGAACAATGATGGGTTTATTCATGCACTTGACTCAGAAACATCTCAGGGGAGTCTTCTGTTTGGGATGGGTGTTGCAGGTGTTGCCTATGTTGGCGTAGCATACACTCGCCTGGGGAGGAGGTTAGTCGAGATGAAGATGCATTTCACCTCTCAGCAGTTATATTTCGTATTGCATCGCGTCCCGCTCTGAGCCTTACGAGATACTCCTATCTCCTGTGATACCTAATGTATCTCCCACGAACAAAAACACATGCACCCCACCTGTATGGGGCCCCGCCCCTTATGGTGGTACCGCCCATATAACCATGACCCTGGTCATGAAACACCCTTCCTCTATTTTCGTCCCAGCGTATTGGATGCGTGCACCATACGAGCTAGCGGAATGAAAAGATTAAGGAAGATTAATAATGTTGGAAGCTTACCGGAGGTTGCTGGCCCCTGGCATCTTCGACGCATGTTTTCGGCGACACGACGGGCCTGTGATGTTCCTCGTTTGATGACTGCACATCGAGGTTCAGCTGTACAAGGCTGGCTGTCGGGCCAGCTTGTACTCAGGTAGGCCCTGTGTCTTCAGGCATGGGTATTAGTGTTAGTAATGCTGGTTTGTGTTGTTAACACAACCTTGTTGTGTGTTGGCGCCAGGGGCAAGATGGTTTGGTGAACGTTCTCTGCAGGGAACGGTTTCCAAGCTGTCTTGGGCGTGCTGCTAAAACATCTAAAGCTATGCTAACATGCTATCGCTACTGCCGCATGCTATCACTACTGCTAATTGCTATGCTGTTTTAATGTCTCCGCCGTGAGATGTTGTCACTCTCCCGCCTCTTGCCCGGTTCATCAATGAAGGTCAGTCGGTAGCTGTTGTGGGGTTTTGAGTTCTATTTACCTTTTTCGGGTAAATGGGTTGACAACGGGGTAGGTCGTGGCTAGGTTCTAGCCAGGTATTACCTTGTGTTCCGGCGGGGTTTGTTGAACGGTGTTCCCATCTGGGTTGGCGTCGGGTAGTGGGGCTATGGGTCCAGCCGACATGGTAAACATGTTGCGTGTCTGTGCACAGGCAATTGTTGTCTTGGGTTCCACATTGCCTGGCGTTAGGCTGCAGTAGTATAAGGGCAGGGCCGCTTGGGAGAAATGTGAGGCCCTGTGCGTTTTTAGACGCGAGGCCCCCATCTCCTGGGGCGGCCCTGTGTAGGGGGCTATTGTTTCATTTAGTCACTCTGCTATGAGAAGGTCTGTCTTGCTACAGCTTTCTCTCCTCTCAAACCATTCATACTGACGGTCAATCGGTATACTGGGGGAGTAGTGCGGGGGGGGGGCTTTGTTTACCTTTTTTGGTAAATGGGCTAAACTAGGGCTGGTGTTCTGTTGTGAATATTTTGAATGAAGACGGGTCTGGTCCGTCTCCCCTTAAACTTTGTGTGTATGGGTTTGCTCATTCTACAGTTTTTGTGGTTTAGCTCTTTTATTCATTTAACCTTTTCATGGTCCACACCACAGTGGAGGGTGCTGTTTGCAATCACCACTGGTGCTCCATGTTAACGTCAGTCCTTTGTTTTTGATATATTGAAACAATGCCCCGCCCGGCCGACACCATGGGTCGGCCTGGCGAGTGGCTGGTGGGCTGTTAAGGCTTGTACCGCCACGGTATGGAATTGGCAACGATTAGAACTGTGTTCGAATTGGTGTTTTTTCTATAAAAAAAATGGTGTCTGGTGGAGGGGCCTTGAGGGCCAGCCGACGTCGACACATCGCGCGAGGTTGTTGACGTTATTAGCTTTGACCCAGCCGCAAGCTATAACCGCTCAGGGTTCCCCTCTCCGCAGGGGATTTTGGTCTTCTGCTGGAGCGCGGGCGGTATTGTCCTAGGCCCTACACCGCCTCACACCGCGCAGCCAGAAGAAGAGAGAGCACGGCCTCGTCAGCGGCGATGACGGGGCCCTCGACAGGCGGCCATGTTTCCCCCGCCAGTGGTGCCCTGGTTGGAGAATCGACAGGGTATCGCGAGGCCGACAGTCTTGGCGGCCGAGGGATCGGCCATTTTGGGTGATTTCGGTGTTGGTAAACCACTCCGTCGTAATTTTGCCGCGAGCAGCCCGCTCCCCGCTCAGTCCGCTTTCTGTTACCCTCAGAAGCGGGGCTCTGGGTGTGTTCCTTTGGCTGCGGGCCGCGAACCTTCTTGAAGCGTATGCGGCCCCATTCTTCGCTTCTCATGGAGACAGGGGCTGACACCCAGTTGATGGCTGAGCCTGGGTCTGTCCGTGAGAATGTTGTGCTGTCAAGCGGCTCCCACACCTTGAACTGTGTTGGTTGAGCCTGGTGTTACGTCTGTCAACTTAAGTGTTGTCAGCAGGGGGGCTCGAAACCTTTTGAGGCACACAGTGCGGGCTTCCCCGGCCTCGCCTTCGCCAGGCCAGGTATCATGTTGGTGCTCCCACTCCTGGAATATTGACAAGTGGTCGCAGCTCACATGGTTTGGGGTGGTAATGATATCACTGCAGGGCTACGGTGTGTAGGAACCCATGGGGGCCTTACACCTTGCATGTCCGGCTGCAGAACAACTCCTTCAGCATGTTCTGGAGGGGTGTTCAGTGGGGGGGCTTTTTTGATCGGAAGCCCCCCGTATCAGACAGGCCCTTTTCTGTCGGGGTTCCCCCTTGGGTGCGATTGCCTCGTGGGTGGTGTCAGGGTCAGGTGTTCCGACACGGAACGCGCTCCTCGCACGATTCCAGGGTTGTCTTCGCACAGCGGGGGGGACCGGGCCAACTATCTACAGTTCCTGGCGGACCTGCGCCACGTGACGGCGGGTGCGTTGGGAGTGTCGTCACATATGACTACGGCAGTACCATATGTCGAGGTAGATGGAGAGAATGGTGAGGCGGGGACTTGTGTTTACACAACCCCACCCGTTTTCAGGTTTGGTACAGACCCTGTTGTCGGGGTCTCCAGCAGGGACAGCTCTGGTCGACGAGATCCAATCTCTGTGGACGAAGCAAGCCATCGTCGTGGCGTTCTCCTCCCGGTGTTCTCTGCCCGAGAAGTCGGGAGGGAGGGGTGTAAGACCCAGGCTGGACCTGTCCCATGGGAAGGTTCAGCATTTTTTGGATCGTCTCCTACCTGTTGAACACTGTCAGGTGGGGGTCTGGTTCTCCTCCATAGACCTGTAGGATGCGTATGCGCATCCCCGATCTTCCATCCTAGGGCTTACCTACGCTTCCTTTGCAGGGTTAGCGTATGAGTACCAGAGGCTGCCGTTCGGTTTTCTCTGGCTCCCCGCATCTTCACCAAGTGCGTGGAGGCCGCACTGGGGCCTCTGCGTCATCTGGGGTTACGGAGTGTTCTGCCCTGATGACGTTCTGGTCCTTCGCGGTCAAGGTGGATCGTCAGGTCTCGTACCAGGCAGGTCTCTACCAGCCTGGGGTTGCTGTAGACTGGATGTAGAGTATTCCTCTTCCCAGTCAACGGTTGGAGGGCTATGGGCATCCATCTCAGAGCGTGTTGTCAACACGCTCGGGAGGTTCCGTCCTAGGACGGTTACGGCGCTGTCTCACGTCGCGTTTTCACCGACGCCTCCCTCGCTGGTGATGCGTCGGGCCAACGCAGTAGGGGGCAGCTGGCAAACCATGCTGCCCGGTCTGCGCTACGTTCAATGTGTTGGTGTTGAAAGCGGTCCTTCTGGTCCACAAATGGTGTTGATCAGGACGGACGATACGACGTCAGTGTCGTGTATCGACAGACAGGGAGGAGTACGCTCCCCCTGTCTGCACCAGGCGGCGGGCGGCTGGCTATGGGCGTCCTCCATCTGCGCGGCCTAAGGGCTCCCCACATCCCCGGCAGGGAGAATGTGGGTGCAGGTGTACTGTCGCGGGGCGGCCCTCATCCTGACGGGTGAGGATTGCGTCTGGACATGGCCAGGCAGGTCTGGGACCGATGCCGTGCCGCCAGGGATTCTTCCCCATACATCTGTTAGGTCAGTTGTTGGGACGGGTACGTTGAGGGGCGCAGGTTCTTGATCCTGATGGTGTTACCATCTGGAATGCGCATGCTCCCTCCACTGTCGCGCTTACGCGGGCAGATGACGTATGTTCCAAGTGTGGTGTAAGGCGGGGGGCCAGGACTCAGTCTCCTGCCCCCTGGTTGCTGTCCTTAGTTACCTCCAGTCTCTCCTTGATAGACTGTCGGCTTCGACGGTGAGGGTATATGCAGCAGCTATATCCTCCTATCATGAGGGGTTTGAGGGGATGTCTTGTTCAGCCACCCTCTTGTGAAGCGTTTCCTGCTTGGCGCTCGACGCGTTAAGCCGGTGCAACGCTCCTTGGCTCCGACTTGGGATCTTCAATTGGTCCTCGGTCGGTTGTCCTTGGCCCCGTTTGAGCCGCTCGAGCGGGCGCCGTTGGGACAGCTGTCCTTCAGGACCGCGTTCCTTCTGGCTGTCACTTCCGCTAAACGCGTAGGTGAGCTCTGTGCTCTCTCGGTACATCCAGAGTGCCTGTCTTTTCGGACCGATTGCGGTGTCACTCTGCGACCTAATCCTGCTTTCGTGCCTAAGAATATCCGGAGTTCCTTCCGCTCCCGGGATATTGTGGTTCAGGCGTTTCGTCCTCCTCCTCACACTGGTGAGTTAGATGCGGGCCTTCACCTGTCATGTCCAGTCCGTGCTTGGGGATTTACCTCAGCCGTACTCAGGATTTCAGGGTTACCGACCAGCTTTTTGTCTGTTACGGTGGGGCTCGTGCTGGTAAGGCACTGTCGGAGCAGCGCCTGTCCCATTGGTTGTGCGAGGGTGTTACCCTCTGCTACACGCTGGCTGGGCAGGATCCCCCTGGGGGCGTCAGGGCGCACTCCACTCGTGGGGTGGCTGCCTCTGCCGCTCTCCTGGGTGGGGCCTCGGTGGAGGCCATCTGTGCTGCAGCTTCATGGTCCTCCCCGGGCTCCTTTGTAAGGTTTTTTCCTCATGGACATGACCGGGGGTTCTGTCTCCCAGGCGGTTCTGGGGTCTGTGGCCTTTCCTGCTTCCCGTCCTTTGGTCGGGTAGCAGGAGTGTATGGGTATGGGCCGCAGTGTGTTGTGTCACACGTGGTTCCGCCTGTACGGTGTGTTCAAGGGGTTCTGGCTCCCTCTTGTTCGCATTCAGGTGGAGTTGACTGCGCCCCCCCTTCGTTAGGAAGGATGGGGTGACAGGGCTCCCTGCACCCCTTGATGTGGGCTTACGGGTCCTCAGGGGGTACATCTGTCGGGTCTCGCGCCCGCTCTTCCCCATTATCTCGTAAGGCTCAGAGCGGGACGCGATGCAATACGAAATATAACGATAGGTTATGTAGATAACCTAGTTATATTAGTATTGGCTAAGCGTCCCGCTCTGCGCGCCCTGAGTTCCCTCTTGAGGGATCTTTTCCTGGGACGGGTTTTGGCGAGGAAGGGTGTTTCATGACCAGGGTCATGGTTATATGGGCGGTACCACCATAAGGGGCGGGGCCCCATACAGGTGGGGTGCATGTGTTTTTGTTCGTGGGAGATACATTAGGTATCACAGGAGATAGGAGTATCTCGTAAGGCTCAGAGCGGGACGCTTAGCCAATACTAATATAACTAGGTTATCTACATAACCTATCGTTAGCATGGAACCAGAGTCCAGAGATTCAGATTCAGATGATTTTATATACATTCAGAAAAAAACGTGAGATGCTTGTTTTTCCCGGTCTCCTCAACCGTAGTAGATTTGTAAACAACAATACACGACGATCTATACAATACAAGGTAAAGAAAACAGCTAATAAATAATTCTACAGTGTAAATAGCAGCTGTGTGTGTGTAATAAGTGTGCTTGTGTGGTGTGTTGAAATTGAAATTCTATGCTAATAATAGTCATTAATCCTGTTTTCAGTTTGGATTTACAAAGGAATTGGTCTTACCATCTGTAGTGTGGTAGTGAAAGGTTAACCTTCTATAGTGTGGTTGTGAAAGGGTTAACCCTTTGTCGTGTGGCAGTGAAAGGGTTAAGTGTACATTTACACCTGTTACAGAAGGAGGATGGAGGCAGCCAGTTTCTCATCAAGATGAGAACGTGCAGTTTCACCTCATCTACAGCAGAGGGAGACAGCAGCAAGGAATAAGCTCTGCACGGTACGTGTGTACTAGTGGTGATCATGTTAGAAGTTCACGTTAGATCATGTTTTTTTGGGGTTTATGAAAAAAGAGAAAGATTATTACTTTGCTCCAGTCAAATTGATCAGTGCCAAACAGTATGAGGCTGGTTCTCCTCAGCAGCTTCGACGTATGTGTGTGTGCATGTGTGAAACTGGGGACGTTGCATTCAGTCATTTTTTCTTCCAATTGGTGACAGTGGTTTATAGTCTGAAATATGTCCCCAATTTGAGCACAAGTCGAGAACATACACACACGCACACAAAACTACTCCCCAAGATCTTTGCAGTAAATATGAATGTGTTCTTCTTAAAAATCTTGTTTCATTCACTTGTTCCATTCACTTGTCAAACCCTGCCTTCTTTTCTTGATCCTCCAATCACAACTATTGGAAGGAAGCGACAGTTGTGATTTGAAGAAGACATCGTTTGAGATTCAGAACAAGTGAACAGAACAAGTGAACGGAGGCTGTTCATTTAGTGAAATGCCTCACACTTCACAGATCTTGTACTTGCATTGTTATGTCTCTATTCAGGCTATCTGTATCTATATACAGATGGTTCTCTGTGTCCTCATCTCGCCCAGGTCAGTGTCTACACTTGGACATAAACTGGTGGAGTCTGCTGTGGGATCTAGTTTTCCATGTCCAGCTTCCACTCCTATGCCGACGACACACAACTCTACCTCTCCACCAAACCATCCACCCATCTCCCCCACACTCTTATCAACTGCCTTCATGAAATAAAAACCTGGATGTCATCTAATCTTCTCAAACTCAACAACAATAAAACTGAGCTCATGGTTGTGGCACCCAAGGCCCTGCTCCGGAAGGTTGGGGATCTCACTCTCAACATAGACGGCTGCTCCATCTGCCCATCCCCAAAGGTCCGCAACCTGGGCGTTATCCTGGACTCCACCCTTTCCTACCAAGCCCATGTCAGTTCCGTCACCAAATCCGCCTTTCATCTCAGAAATATCTCTAGACTCCGACCATCACTTTCCGACTCCACAGCTGAGACCATCATCCATGCCTTTGTAACCTCCCGCCTGGACTACTGCAACGGGGTCCTGTCCGGGGTCCCAAGCAAAACCCTGGACAGGCTCCAGTATGTTCAAAATTCAGCTGCCAGGGTTCTAACCCGCACCAAACCCTGGCAGCACATCACCCTCATCCACCTCCACTGGCTCCCCATCAAATCCTGCATCACCTACAAAACCCTCCTGCTCACCTACAAATCCCTTCACACTCTAGTTACCTTATTACCATACTTGGCTGAAAATAAACTTTGCTGCCTGTTGTGAATGTGTTTTTCCCTGTAGGCTAATACATAAGTAGGCATAGATTTTTGCAGTTGGGCAAAAAACTTGCAGTTGAGTAGGCTATATGTGCTGTGTTTTTATGTCTTCCATCGAGGACCACCTTGGAAATAAGTGTTTTAATGAATGCTTTTAGGTGATATCCTCAGGAATACAAATTGGTCAAGATAATTTGTTTTTATGATGTGTTTTTAATTTCCAAATACAAATCTAATCAAATAAAAAAATCAGTTTTTGCAGTTATTTTATTTATCCAGGAATGTCCCATTGAGATACAAGATCTCTTCTTCCAGGGACTGTAATATTCTGATCAAACTGGCCAGTATCACGTCTTCGTCTGTTTGGCTCTCCATCCAATTCCTCTGCGTTGTGTACTTTTAATGGTCCTGACGTCTCCGATACTGGTAGATAAGATCCTTATCTCCCCCCCGTTAGTGCAATCCATAAACCATAATACTTCTCCACCTCCGTAAGAATTCGACACTTCGACACTGTGAGATACCTTATGAGGAGAAGCGTTGTTTTATTGCTATAAACAGAACCTCGTAATCAGATGTTATCAAATTGTATCGTCCTTGAAGAGTCTATTCTAATGATCTCTCGGTGTGTTCAGATTGTCCTTTTGTTATTCAGTCCAATAGTGGTCAGGCCTAGTCGTTAGCCTAAGACCATCCTCGTGGTAGCCGAAGCTACTGGTGATGTGCCATTCCCCCCCCCCCCCCCCCCTCTCTCTCAATGAGAGGAGAGAGTCTCTTCTGGTTTCTTCCCTCTTAGTCTCAGTCAGATTTTAGTCTGCCTTACACCCGGAAACACCGTTCGATTTATAGATGTTCGTCGTCGCAACGACGGCCCCGCCTTCTGGTTGTCATGCGACGTGTTGTCATGACAACTGCATAACCTTTAACACTAATAAACTCACGTTTCATTAAGATGAACCTCTCTCCCTCCTGTCCTGGGAGACAGTACACTCTAATCTCAGATGTTCTTCTAAGGAATTCATAACAAAACCCTCGCTGACGCGGCCTGTGCCTGTGAAACCACTGGTTCCACCACCGTTCTATCACCGTCTCCTGCTTCCATGCACATTTCGATCTACCATTTTAGCTGTAGTCATCTCCCCAATCTATGCATCACATACATTGAAAAAGCACCGTTTTCTCTCAATCCCCCCTTGATTCTTATCACCCCTCAGAATCATAAGACTACTTGGTTTTTCAATTAATTATACACAAAAATAGCCTGTGGTTGAAGCAAACCAACCTCGTCTCTCGTGCACAAGAAACGAAGACGGCCCACGGTCAACCCAGTGATCCTGCTGCCTGATGTCTGTTTGCGCCCCCCTTCGTGCACAAAGGGAACCGAAACCGACCACCAAAACCAACAACATCCAACGACTCATAACCATTGGAGCCCCCCTGTCTGCTCCCAATAATTATATCCTGTTGTTCTACTGTTCTCAGTTATATCTACCTTCTATATATATATATATCCTTCTATACATATATCTTATATATGAATCCTCCATTTATATCTCATACTCCTAATCAATGAACACAGGACTTCTCGCTGTTGTCTCGTCTCTCGATCTCCTGATTGACTCTGAAAGGAAGTCCCTGCTTGTCCATGATTCACCGCCCGTGCTCTGTTGTTTCAAAGCGCTCTCTAAACAGCGTCTCCGCCGGGAAGGCCCCTCCGATGTCCGCCTCGTTCTCCCCTGGGCAACACCGCCTGTGACCACTGGACTCCGCCTCGTCGGCCGTCTCCGCCCCGTCGGTCATCTCCGCCCTGTCGGTCATCTTGGTTGAGGCTCATCTCCACCGCCGCCGTCTCCTCCCTCTCGTCGTGGATCATCTGTGTACCAGGCTGCGGTGCCTGGCCCCTGCGGCTTCCTCCTCCTCCAGTCTGTCTCCTGGCCATCTCCATCGCTGTCGGTGTCATTCCCCCCTTGAAAGCAGAAACACAACACCGGCAGTCGTCTGTCCATTCGACTTCCCTTGTTTTGCTATTAGTCTACCGTGGCTTTGGGGCCTGCAGCTCGTTCTCTATATATTTTTTTCCTCTGCAAGCCCCTGCCATGGCCACGCCCTTTCAGACTGTTGGACGGTGTGAGTGTCCTACAGCCCATGGCGCTATTTGTTCTCTATTAGTCCCCCACCTTCTCAACACCCATATCTAATCCTACAGGGCTGTTCCCTGTTTTGTTGTCTTCCGGCGTGACACCAGCAGCTAAACGATACCCACTCGGCGCTCTACGTTTGTCCCACGGGTGACCCCCAGCGCGCGCCAGTTCTTTCTGGTGACGTGTCCCCTCAAGACTCTGCCTATTTATTAGGTGTGAGAAGGCCCCACTGGAGATCGAACTCCCTCTTATTTCATAATTAAACTTATTTAATTAACCTGTATATCGATCTTATTATTATGATAATAACATACAACCGAGCATCGCTCTAACATACAACAGAGCAGGTTGGTTCCCTGCTCCTAACTCACATACGTACTCGTACTATCATCTAACATACAACAGAGCTGTCCGTCGCCCTATACCCTACGGGGCTGTCTACCGTCGCCCTGGAGCTGTCACCGTTGCTCTATACCCTACGGGGCTGTCTACCGTCGCCCTGGAGCTGTCACCGTCGCTCTATACCCTACGGGGCTGTCTACCGTCGCCCTGGAGCTGTCCCGTCGCTCTATATACCCTACGGGGCTGTCTACCGTCGCCCTGGAGCTGTCCCGTCGCTCTATATCCTACGGGGCTGTCTACCGTCGCCCTGGAGCTGTCCCGTCGCTCTATACCACACTTTGAGTTCCTTTACAAAGTTCTACATACACCACCGTGTATACACACAAGCAGTTGGTAATCTTGAAAAAATTAAACTCCTTAATTAACTTAAACTCTAAATATTCCCCTATGGGTAATGGAAACTCCCCAGCACTACCCCCCCCTCCGCAATTAAACTCCTTAATTGAATTAAACTCTAAATATTCCCCTATGGGTAATGGAAACTCCCCAGAACTACCCCCCCCCCCCTCCGCCCCTAGGTGGCGACCTACTCCTCCATTTGCCTGTATTATCCCACTGCCCCCCTAGATGGCGGCCAAAACTCAGTCTAGAGGATTGTAGGTGACGTGTCACTTCCTGATTCTAAACCCCTCGTGGCTCTGCGGCCATTTTGACTCGGTGCAAATGGCTACTCTCTCAACAAACGGCCGCTGCCCTTCCTTCCAAGGCCTGAAAACACCGCTGTTTTTCCTCTCTTTCCTATCCATTATCAGGGGACGCTTTCTCAGACTAATACTCTTGCCTGATCGGACATAATACACACTGGTACAATCTCCTTTCGACTTTCCTTCTGTTATGAAAACAGTCCCGCCATAACAATTTTTCGATCTGATTCAAGCGCCCCCCCCCCCCCCCCCCCTTTCCTCATCTCGCATTTACCCTCCTTAAACCAAAACTGTGCAGCCTGCCTCGTTTGCTTTTCATTCTCTGTAGATAACACCCTCGATTTCCACCATGGCTCTCTGCTCATATTATTACAGCTGGCATTCTCTGTGTCGAACTAGAAATGTTTACGTTTACGGATTCACTATCTGTTCGTTTTTATTTGGCTATAAAATCAAAACAACCGTGTGCACAGTGAACTCACATTTTTGATCGGAGCGCTGTTTCCCCTACAGCGCTGGTTCGCCTCCTGACCGCTCGACTCGCCGCTCTCTCCCAGGGCTGACCGGCCTTGCTTCGATCATGATTCTCCCACACATTGATGACTGTTGTCCACTGTCGCCCCATTATTGAAAAAGTCTTTATCCGTTGTTCTTATCTCTTGCTTTCTGGCTGTCATCAACAACCAACTGTTCCCGTTGTTTTAATCTCTTGCAAATCCGGGTCCCAACGGCACCAACTGTAAGATTCTGATCAAACTGGCCAGTATCACGTCTTCGTCTGTTTGGCTCTCCATCCAATTCCTCTGCGTTGTGTACTTTTAATGGTCCTGACGTCTCCGATACTGGTAGATAAGATCCTTATCTCCCCCCCGTTAGTGCAATCCATAAACCATAATACTTCTCCACCTCCGTAAGAATTCGACACTTCGACACTGTGAGATACCTTATGAGGAGAAGCGTTGTTTTATTGCTATAAACAGAACCTCGTAATCAGATGTTATCAAATTGTATCGTCCTTGAAGAGTCTATTCTAATGATCTCTCGGTGTGTTCAGATTGTCCTTTTGTTATTCAGTCCAATAGTGGTCAGGCCTAGTCGTTAGCCTAAGACCATCCTCGTGGTAGCCGAAGCTACTGGTGATGTGCCATTCCCCCCCCCCCCCCCCCCCTCTCTCTCAATGAGAGGAGAGAGTCTCTTCTGGTTTCTTCCCTCTTAGTCTCAGTCAGATTTTAGTCTGCCTTACACCCGGAAACACCGTTCGATTTATAGATGTTCGTCGTCGCAACGACGGCCCCGCCTTCTGGTTGTCATGCGACGTGTTGTCATGACAACTGCATAACCTTTAACACTAATAAACTCACGTTTCATTAAGATGAACCTCTCTCCCTCCTGTCCTGGGAGACAGTACACTCTAATCTCAGATGTTCTTCTAAGGAATTCATAACAAAACCCTCGCTGACGCGGCCTGTGCCTGTGAAACCACTGGTTCCACCACCGTTCTATCACCGTCTCCTGCTTCCATGCACATTTCGATCTACCATTTTAGCTGTAGTCATCTCCCCAATCTATGCATCACATACATTGAAAAAGCACCGTTTTCTCTCAGAGTCCTGACCAACACGGCACACAACAAGTTTCAACATAAAACAGGGCATTAAACAAAAAACATACAATTCAAAAATAAATACAGAAGGTCATTTGTGCAGTGGCAAGGAGCATAATCACATCAACAATAGCATCAGGTAAAACAGTTACATGTTTCATAAAGGGCCAATCGTAGCATAACTTTAAAAGCATTCACAGTAGGAAGTGCCTGTAGACAAAGTTTTACTTGCAACGTATTCCATAAAAAGGGAGCATAGTGGGAGAATGCAGCTTTACCAAGCTCTGACTGCATCAAAGGAACATTTAAAAGCATCCCATTTGCTGTTCGTCTGGTATTAAAAAAGCAAGTATAAAAGGACAGAAGTCTGGAGATATATAAGGGCAGCTTACCTAGCAATGACTTAAGGATAAAAATCAACATGTGTGATGAAAGGCTGAGTTGAGCTACAGCCTTTTCATGCATCTTTATCAAGGGAACCCTTATCCTAATGATTTTTTAAATAATATTATGATGATACGATATGGACCCAGTAGTTGGGTCATCTGTGGCACTTCGTTTCTCAATGGATTTGTCATCTAGGAGGGTTAATAAACAAATTTAGCCGGGGTGTATTTTAAAAAAAGGCGGGGAAAATTTGTGAGAGACCAAAGGCCAAAATGGCTGCTGTGGAAATTAACTTTTTAATGGTTTGACCTACAATGATGCACAATACATGGTACCAGCAGTGTGCGAACCATACCATGGTCTTCGGGGGAGCTAATTATTTTTCTTTCGGGGGGGGGGGTGTAACATTACAGAACCACACATAGTCCACACCACGCAGGTGTCTGCATGCATGATGAAGACGCACATATTCAAATACACATGCTCAGATTAACCCCTCTGATCCAACACAAAAATTCACACACAGTCCTATTTACACATAAACACACGGATGAACCAATACCGAACAACAAGTCCACGACTAAACACATCGAGTCTAACATTATTATAGTAGGCAAATGCAACATTATCGCCACCCACCTGATGGTGAAGATCTGCCCAATTCTCAAAATCTGCATGTCACAGAAGTAGTCCCTGCAGCAGGCTGCTTCGCCTTCTTTGTAAAACCAAAATTGGTTAGAAGGCTTACTTCTTTGATATTTCGTTTAACTTTCGACATTATCCTGAATACCTGTATTTTCTTTTTTTTTAAACGGCGGGTTTGATTTGTGCCTGCAGGCTGCAGCGCCACCACGCTCCGAATGGTAAACGCAAGAATAGCATGCATGTTGCCATCTATTACGAGTAGGGTATATCTGCAGTGCCGCAACCCCATAGATTTATGCTATTGTTTATTACGGTGAATTAGTGCACAAATCATTAATCATACATCAAAATAGCCTAATTTTATTATTATACACGATGATGACGATACAGAAAATTACAGAAAAATGAGAAATGCATGGCAAAAATAGCATTTATTGTCAGTATTTTAGAGACCCCCCAAAAATGCACATGTTTTCAGGGGGGCTGATGTCTCATATAGGGGAGCCATGGCTCCCCTATGGTTCGCACCCTGGGTACCAGCCCCCTCTCAGTCATGTACCAGCCAGCCCCCTCTCAGTCATGTACCAGCCAGCCCCCTCTCAGTCATGTACCAGCCCCCTCTCAGTCATGTACCAGCCAGCCCCCTCAGTCATGTACCAGCCTCCTCTCAGTCATGTATACCAGCCCCCTCTCAGTCATGTATACCAGTCCCCTCTCAGTCATGCACCAGCCCCCTCTCAGTCCTGTATACCAGCCCCCTCTCAGTCATGTACCAGCCCCCTCTCAGTCATGTATACCAGCCCCCTCTCAGTCATGTACCAGCCCCCCTCTCAGTCATGTACCAGCCCCCTCTCAGTCATATACCACAGCCCCCTCTCAGTCATGTACCACAGCCCCCTCTCAGTCATGTACCACAGCCCCCTCTGTCATGTACCACAGCCCCATCTCAGTCATGTACCAGCCCCCCTCTCAGTCATGTACCACACGACTGGCGGGGGGGGTGCTTAGTAAGAGATGTGATTGGGCCAGCCCAGTGTTAGTCAGTACCAATACATGGTACCAGCCCCCTCTCATTCATGTACCAGCCCCCTCTCAGTCATGTACCAGCCAGCCCCCTCTCAGTCATGTACCAGCCAGCCCCCTCTCAGTCATGTATACCAGCCCCCCTCTCAGTCCTGTATACCAGCCCCCTCTCAGTCATGTACCACAGCCCCATCTCAGTCATGTACCACAGCCCCCTCTCAGTCATGTGTACCACAGCCCCATCTCAGTCATGTACCACAGCCCCCTCTCAGTCATGTACCACAGCCCCCTCTCAGTCATGTACCACAGCCCCCTCTCAGTCATGTACCACAGCCCCCTCTCAGTCATGTACCACAGCCCCATCTCAGTCATGTACCACAGCCTCATCTCAGTCATGTACCAGCCCCCCTCTCAGTCATGTACCTGCACGACTGGCGGGGGGGGTGCTTAGTAAGATATGTGATTGGGCCAGCCCAGTGTCAGTCAGTACCAATGGGCCGCTGTCCCAGCCTAGTAGTGGGCCGGTCGTTGACAACATTTTTTTTTTTTTTTTTTTAATCAAATCATACCGGTCCAAATATGCGTCGGCCCACCGGGTATGCCAGATGGCCAGTCCAGGCCTGACTGCACATGACATACGCTACAGCCCCATCCAGAGAGCATAAGACAACAGCAATGGCACGATTCTGGATGGTGGTCTTACTTACGAACACATAAGCACCTACACACTGATTTAAAAACACCAGTGTCTTTTAACCTGCCCACTGCCTATATTTTTATTAAAGAATTCTTAAAAGGCCTGAACCTGGAAGGAGAAGAACTGGACGTTTTAACTAACCACCGCTCTCTTCTCTCTCTTGTGCAGGAGCGGGAGCTAGTGAGTCCGATGCGCGGGCTCGCAATCGGCGAGCCCTCCACAGTTTGGCGCAACGCAAGGTGAACCATCCCGCTCTCCCAAACAGACTGCGGGACCTGTCGTGGATGGTGGCTCATGAGATCCTCCTGGTCAAGTCCGTCATGCACTCTCGGGGCATGTCAGCGAGTGTCACCTGCCCCCGACCGGGTTGTGGCGCTCCCGAGTCGGTGAGGCATCTGCTCTGGGAGTGCAGCGCTGCCGTAAACCAGTGGGCAACAGCCGGCTCCCAGCAATTCCCGTACTTACCAGCGGGGGTCCTGGACACACAAATGGTCCTATACGGGGTGAGCCGGAGGAGAACAACACCATCCAAGTTCTCCAAGCTCTGGCTCACCCTGGCCGCCATCAAAGACGCCACATGGACCTCCAGAAACCTGCTGGTGAGCAGGCGCATGCAGATCCCCCCCGTGGCTGTGATCCGGATGGCCGCTTCAGGCGGCAGGCCCTAGGACACAGCCACAAAGAAGCATCGCCTCTGCGCTCATTCGGAGGTGGGAGACCGGAGCCCACACAAAGGTGAAGGCAGCTGCGGCTGACTCCCCCACGGGGCAACATCAGGGAGAGGGTCTCCGCTGAGCACCCCAGGCAGGTTCCTGGTGGTCTGGGTGGGAGAGGGGGATGAGTTACCCTGGTAGGGACTCACCCCGCTCCTACACAAAATAATGAAGGGCCTTTAAATAGAACGTCCTACTTCCTGTTTTAAAAAAACACTTTTTAAAAGACATGTATATTGGACTTCTCATCTACACTGATACTGATACAATGGACTTTTTATTACCACAAGCACATTTTAACATGTTTTACCCACCTTTATTTTATCTGTAGGCCTTTTAACATACGGTTATTCTATAACCATAGTTATATGAGTATAGCGAGCACTCTGCTCGTAGTGGAACTGTCCCTTTATCCAGTCTAACAATGAATAATTTTCTCCACATGCACACACCCATCCGCCTGGCCACACCCATATCCGCTCCTCTACATAAGCAGGGTCGTGGCCACACCATCAGCTCCTTCCCAAGTCTTTCACCACCGAAGGCGAAGACCACGGGGCCCTCAGTGAGTCCGAGCAGAGCGCTCGCTATACTCATATAACTATGGTTATAGAATAACCGTATGTTATATATCGTATAGCTTACGCTCTGCTCATAGTGGAACACAGGAGCTGAGCAGAGTGGAAGCTCGACAGATGTACCCGCTGAGTACCCCACAACCATCAGAACCGGGGAGGACCCGAGCCCCCTGGACCCCTCTAGAGGAGGACGGGAGGGAATCGGATCCGACTGTGCGAAGAGGGTTAAGACCGTGGGACTTACCTTCACACAGAAGGACCCGCGACCACTTAGGCGCGCATGCCACTAGGGAACGGACGGGAAGCAAAACACCCCCGTCACAGCCCCCAACATCACGGGGTCGAAGAGGTCAAGAACCCAACCCCATGGCAAGGCTGTAGCAGCGGAGCGCGGAGGAGGACCCAGCCCTAGGAACAACCTGAGGGCCAGGACCCCGCAAAAAAGGGGGCCCAGTGAGGCCAACGATGCCATAGCATCGAGACCCCACCAGGCGGTCACTGGTGACACCACCCCCCACATCGCCAGCGTATCGGACAGGGCCCAAACCAAGAGCAGGCCCTTCCCCCCTTGGCACGCCGCTCTGAAACACTCCACAAGAGGCTACACCCCCACAACACTGTGGGGCCAGTCGGCGCGCCGGGGAGACAACCCCCAAAGAGGTTGATCCCTCAATCCAGGCAACAGGCCCCAAGAGCATAACTCTACCTGTGCCCGGAGCACTGCGGACTAGACGGGCGCCTAAGGGGTCTACTGTGAGAACAGTACCCCGGCGGAAGGGGCGTTCGGTATGCTGTGCACCATGTCGTAACCTCCACAAACCCGACCCCTCCAGCGGGGTCGAGGTTCAAGAGAAGGCTGACACAATTGGCAGACGTCATGAAAGGTGCGGGGGCACACTCACGGGCAGACGGGGTCAAGCTGAGAGTCGACTCTGCTACCAACACAATGGGGAATCAACCACCCCCCTATGTCTGGTTAGAGGACGCGACCCTGGTCAGACGCCTCTGGTTTTAGCTCCGCAACGATGTACTCACTTTTAGCTATTATGTTTGTTTTTGCTACTTTTTTATTTAAAGCAACACTGGCGGGTACGTCATACGACCGTCAGACACTTATGGACCTGAACCCCGGGCTCAAAGAGGAGTTTGGAGACACTTTTGACCTAGAATGGCCAGCAGAAATCAGACGGGAGAATGGCGGCAAAGAAAAGAACAAAGGCGACGGCAGGAGAAGACACAGAGGGAGACGAGGAGGTATCAGATTGAGACTAAAAAGAGCTGCTTACCGCCCAGCAATTCCATCCATCTTTCTGGCGAATGCCCGTTCGTTGGAGGGTAGGATGGATGATCTGAGAGCGAGGGTCCGGTTCCAACGGGAGATGAGAGACATCAACATTATATGTCTCACAGAGACATGGCTCACGTCGACGACCCCAGACAAAAGCGTCTCTCCCTCGGATGCCTTCACAGTCTTACGTGCAGATCGCAACGCTGGCTCAGGAAAGACCATCGGCGGCGGAGTCTGCCTCATCACGAACAATTCCTGGGTTAATCCCGAGGGGGTGCAGGTCCTCTCAAACTCGTGTTTGCCGGACTTGGAACATCTTTCTATCCTATGTCGTCCGTTTCACCTCCCGAGGGAGTTCACAGCAGTCGTCATGACTGCCGTGTATATTCCCCCACACGCGAATACGGGCAAAGCGCTGGGCGAACTACACGATCATCTCAACAGACACCAGATCAAACACCCAGACGCAGCGATGGTAGTGGCCGGCGATTTCAACCAGGCCAACCTGAAGAAAGTGATGCCGTCCTTTTTTCAGCACATCGCTTGCTCCACCAGAGGGAAGAACACACTCGACCACTGCTATTCCCCGTTCAAAGCGGGTTACAAGGCAGTAGCCGCTCCGCCATTAACGGGGTCCACAAGCTCGAGCGATCATGACTCCATCTTGTTATTTCCGGCATATCAACAGAGATCACGTGACGCCGTCGTGTCACGTGAGACAAAGAAGTGGACCGACGAATCAGAGGCCACGCTCAAGGACGTGCTTGCAGACACGGATTGGGATATGTTCATAGGAAGCGCCAGTGACGTCAGTGAACTAGCAGACATAGTGGTGTGCTACATAACAACAATAGCTGATGGTATTGTCCTCAGGAAAACGGTGCGGATTTTCCCAAACCAGAAACCGTGGGTGGATAACACTATTAGAGCAGCTCTGAACTCTCGTACCACCGCCTACAACCTGGGTAGAGAGTCAGGAAACATGGAGGAGTATAAGGCTTCAGTCTATACTCTACGCAAAGCTGTCAAACTTGCTAAGAGGACATATGCTGACAAACTGGAGACACAAATGGCACAAAACGACACAAGAGGATTATGGCAGGGACTGAAGACAATAACTGACTATAAAGTCAGCGCCCCCTCAATGGGGAGCGACGACGCCTCCCTCGCGGACAAGCTCAACACCTTCTACGCTCGGTTTGGTGTAGACAGTGGCGCTGCTGGCTCTCCGGCTAGTGACGTCACTGGCGCGCCGGCTGTTGTGGAGGGGGGGGGGGCAACCGCGAGGGGGGGGGGGGGGGGCGCTCTCTCGTTGTCGGAACACAGTGTGAGAAGAGCATTTATGCAGGTGAACACCAGGAAGGCTGCTGGCCCAGATGGCATAACAGGACGTATACTCAAGACCTGTGCCAACCAGCTGGCCCCTGTGTTCACCGCCATATTTAATCAATCACTGGCGGAGTCAGTGGTCCCTGCCTGCTTCAAGATGTCTACCATCATCCCTGTGCCGAAGAAACCCTCCCCAGCATGTCCAAATGACTACAGACCGGTGGCACTCACCTCTGTGGTCATGAAATGTTTCGAGAGGCTGGTCAAGGACCACATTTGTGCCTCCCTCCCCAGTGATATGGACCCTATGCAATTTGCATACAGGACAAACGGGTCCACCGACGACGCGGTCTCCCAGGTACTGCACAGCACCCTCTCGCACCTTGACCGTCAGAAGGGGGGCTATGTGAGACTGTTGTTCATTGACTACAGCTCAGCGTTCAACACCATAGTCCCCACCAGACTGGTGGACAAGCTGATCGAGCTAGGTCTGAGCTCCGCCCTGAGCGCCTGGGTACTGGACTTTCTGAGCGAAAGACCCCAGGCGGTCAGGGTGGGGGGTCAGACCTCCAACACCATCACCCTGAGCATCGGGTCCCCCCAGGGCTGTGTTCTGAGCCCCCTGCTGTACTCACTCTACACACATGACTGTGTGGCCAAGTTCAGCTCCAACTCCATAGTGAAGTTTGCAGATGACACTGTGGTGGTGGGGCTGATCTCGGACAACGACGAGAAGGCCTACCGGGAGGAGGTTGAGGTACTGGAACGCTGGTGCCAGGACAACAGCCTGCTCCTGAACATTGGCAAAACCAAGGAACTGATCGTGGATTATAGGAGAGGACAGCAGGAGACACACACACCACTGATGATAAACGGGGCTACCGTGGACAGGGTGAGCAGCTTCAAGTACCTGGGGGTCCACATCTCAGAGGACCTGACATGGTCAACACACATAGACACAGTAGTAAAGAAGGCGAAACAGCGTCTCTACCACCTGAGACAGTTAAGGAAGTTCAGAGTATCGGGGAAGATACTCCAGTCCTTCTACTCAGGAGCTGTAGAGAGCATCCTGACCGGAAACATCACTGCCTGGTATGGAAACAGCACGGCACAGGACAAGAAGGCCCTACAGAAAGTGGTGCGCTCAGCCGAGTGTACCACGGGTATTGCACTACCCCCCCTGCAGGTTCTATACAACAAGAGGTGCAAATCCAGAGCCTGCAGGATAATGAAAGACCCTCACCACCCCAATAACAGCCTGTTTCAGCTGCTGAGGTCAGGCAGACGCCTGCGAACCCCAGCTACTAGGACAGAGCGGCTTAGGCTCAGCTTCTTCCCCCAGGCCATCAGAGCCATGAACAATGAACATTGAGTGCTCAGAACATCGAACTGTCCACACACAAGCACACATGAACACACACACGACACGCACACTGTGCACGCTCACACACGAGCAGCCACTTAACACTTTAACATGAGCGGGCACACACTCATGTCGCACACACGCACACTTATGGCCAAAGGAAAGGACACTTTAAATTAGAATAACAGGAACAGTGTATTGCACTACCAAAGCTAACTAGCATGTCACACATGCTCTGTAAATAACTATGTACAGATACCGAGATGTCACTCCATGTTACCTGCTACCTGTTACTGCACAATGTTGTTTCTTCTTTTGATTCTATTATATGTACCACTGTATTGCACATCGTTGCGGGCAAGACCACCCGCATTTCATTGTATACCTGTATGCCGTGACAATTAAAACTCTTGACTTGACTTGACTTGACTTGAAATGTTTAGTTTAACAGGAGGCGGTTGTTCCTTTAACCCACCAAGAAAAACGCAGAAACATAACTGCGCGTATACACAGGCTATACAGGCAGTACAAGTGTTTCAGTTTTTAAAGGGTTAACCCAGGCCAACAGGTAGACGAGAACGAGTTTGGACCTGGGCCCGGCGGACCGGGACCTACACAGGGATGCCAGAGGGGTTAACAGAAAAAGCTCCTCGACAGCCCCCTCCCATCCCCGCCCAGCAGGGGGAGGGAGATGTGAAAACAAATGGAGAAGGACCAGGCCCCCTAACACAGCGCAAGGTACAACACAGTATGGACCAAGCACATCACTGTGAAGGGCAACTCGTAGTGGCATACATATGACACACACATCCATGATATCAATCCCCCGCGACACCCGGGCCGACCCGGCATTTTCCCCCCGGAAAAGCACAAAGTCCTTCGGGGTACCAGAATAGCAGATCTGCGCCCCGGCGGACAACGGGTTAACTGACTAATATGTAATTATTGAGCCAAGTGACCAAAGGCCCAATACACATTCCAATAGAGAGCAGAGCAGAAAACAAACAGTTTCCAACACATCGTTGACAACCCAACCCAACCCAACCTTGACAATGACAGTGGTCCGTAGTACGGAGCCTGAAAGAACTCACGGAAATCTCATGGCCAATAGAAAACGCGCCCAGTGACATATTCCATGGCCGAGGAAATCCTGTGACCCACTTATCCTAATATGGCGTGGGACCAGGGAACTCCCCCTTCCCCTCCCTGTGACGCGCTGACCCCACAGCTCGACAGGGAGACAGACGAATAGGAGGTCCAACCCCCTGGCCAATCAGTAAAAGGCGGGAGGGGTTTATCAGTTCACCCCCTATGACCCCACACCCCGGGTACGATGAAAATAACAAGCAGCGCATGACACCAGTTGTCTAGCATGCTACATGAAAAGCGCATATACCTCTAGGATAAAGCTTAACAGTTTGCATGCCAGCCACAGACGATAAACTCGTTTGTGTAAAAAACTGGCTTCTATACAAGGCTTAGGCTCATGTGCGAAATAACTTGCCACCCGCATTTTTACACCTTTACCAAGTAAAGAAAAAACAACAGACATTAAGGAGAGGGTCCAAAGACCTCTGTACAATAGCTACATATGTGATCACTTCTGTAGGCTAACATTCAACCTAGTTGTGGACTCGATGCCACATTTCCTAAACGTAACATGAATACACACAACCCCCTCAGATAAAAAAGGTAAAGTTCACTCTTACTACTGCAAGAAGAACGCCGTCTTTTATGATGAGAGAAGACGAGTCTTTCGACCGAGTGCTAGCCACAGGCCTTGCTAAGCACACATATATAGCGACCAAAAAACTATTTTCAAAGAAAACTGCCCCACTCCCTAAGCAAGCACATAACCCCACAGCTAGGTGAGGGTTATACATCGTATCCCCAATATATACTGAATAAACACATTTTGTAACAAAAAATAGTCCTTCACCAGGAGGGATTTTTATTTAATAACAAAATTATATGGCGCTCTGCCGCGTGCAGAGCGCCGTTTGCCCCCGCGGGGAGCCGGCCCGGAGGGACGGTGCTGGGGAGTCTCCTGGTCAAGTCGATCCCTACCGTACCCTCCGGGCGTGGGACGACTGGCTGCAGCGGTCGAGGCACTCCCTCCACTCCTGGCCTTCTTGGCGGAAGGCCCAGCAGCCTCTGCCGGCGTTGCTTCCTCCGGACATCACCGGTGGCATCGGGTCGGGGGAAATGGGGCTGGAGCACGGAGCGCTCCTCCTCCATCTCCCTGCAGGCTGCCGTCATCTGCTGCATGGCCGAGCCGAATAGTCCAGCATCGGAGAGGGGGGCCGTGAGCAGCGGAATCCTCCTCTGGTCCGGCACCCGCGCCTGCTCCAGCCAAAGGTGGCGCTGGATGAGAGTGGCCAGGGCGTGCTCCTTCCCGGCGGCTATCGCCTGCAGCTGGGTCAGATGCAGGATGGCTCCAGCCGCCTGGGCGTGAAGGTACCGTTGATGGTCATCTAGTACCGACCTGCCCGCCATCAGCCCCGACATGTAGCGCGCCAGCTGCGCAATGTTGGAGATCGCAGCCAGGCTCTGTGTCGAGGCGATGTACACCTGGTCACTCCACGACGCCAACTGCCTAGCCGACTTCCCCTGGGGAACCAGCTTCCTTAACGGCTCCCACACCATTTCGGGGCAAATTATGGCTGCTATCGGGCTATCAAGCCGAGGCACCCCGTCCTTTAGCCCCTGGACCAAACCCAACACTCGCGTGACTGGCACGTAGGCGGGGGTAAGGCCAATGATGCAGGATATTACCTGTCCCTGTGCCACGTAAGCCTCCATTGCTGGGAAGAATGGGCAGACAACGCCCGTCTCTCTCACAGGATGACGTTGCCAGAGATTACCTATCATGTCATCAGGCGGCCGCCATGAGCTCAGGGAACAAGGCAAGCAACTCCCCTTGCATACCTTCCTCCATGTCACTCGCGTCCCTCGCGTACGGGAGGCTGCACCGGGCACCAACATCCGACGCGGTAGATAGCTGGACATCTCGTCTCGGGGTTGGAGGTTCTAACCCAGTCCCAGAGTACAAGGAACCCCAAGGAGACGTAGCACCCCCTGCCACTCCCCGAGGGGGAGAGTGACACGTCTCCGCTGGGTCTTCGAACAAGAGAGCTCCCGCCCCCTCCATGTAATCTTCAGTTTCCATCGGAAATGGAGAAGAGGCGAGAGAACTCTCGCTCGGCTCCAGCACAACACTAAAACCAGTCCGTTCACCCCCGCTGCTCGGCATCTTACGACGAGAGCGAGCCGAGGCGAAGAGTCTGCGACGCAAATCCTCGGCCACCAGAGGAACTGTTGGCCTGTCGGCCGACTGTCCCCTGGCGGGGGAACCAGGGCCGGAACCCAGCCACCTCACAGGAGATGGGGGCTCAACGGCCCCTCTGCAAGGCACACTCTCCACCGGGCGCCGCCCAGGCGCACCTGGCTGCCACGACCGTGGAGCCAGAGATGCCCCACGACGCACGGAGGACGCTGCGATAGTGAAGCGCTGGTGGAGGGTAACGTTGTGACCATCTAGACCCTCCGACGGCAAAGACATTATCTCTTAGTTTTTTTGGAATTTTGCGAGAGAGAAAAAACAAAGATACAATGTCAACGTAGCTCCTTTCCAACAACTATTTTGGCACTAAACTTAAAGTGGTGTGTTACAGACACTTTTCGGTGGTGAAAATAGGGAAGGAGCTGATGGTGTGGCCATGACCCCGCTTATGTAGAGGAGCGGATGTGGGTGTGGCCAGGCGGATGGGCGTGTGCATGTGGAGAAAATTATTCATTGTTAGACTGGATAAAGGGACAGTTCCACTATGAGCAGAGCGTAAGCTATACGATATATAACATAACTGTTTTTACGTTGTTGAAATGTTGTGTTTTTTGGTTTTACAGGTGTTTTTAATTTATCTGTAGGCCTTTTAACATGACTGTTTTTACGTTGTTGAAATGTTGTGTTCTTTGGTTTTACAGATGTTTTAATTGGTATACATGTTATTTCAGCTCTGAAATGTGCTTTAAAAAAATATATATTATATAAGAAAATGTGGAAATATCAAATCAAATGTATTGTGTACATGTACAACGACCTTGTGACAATAAACTTTTTTTCAAATGAAAAATCTGTTCTTATCAGTTTAATATCTGATACGTCCCCTACCCGGGGACCATATATTAAATAGATTTTTGGAGCAGGGAGATGGAAAAGGGGCTTGCTCCGTCCACTCCACACATCGACCTGGTATTGCAGTACCTCCAAGAACGGTGCACCCCCCCAACTCTGTCAAAATAAACTAAGTCAAGTTCTGTCTTGCAGATCATATATATATATAATATAATATTATAACACTGGTAACGTTATGCTGTTCTTATAGGCGCCATGTGTTTGGTGTTGAAGCTAGATTGTTATTTTCAAATTTGAATCATTATACTGGGACCACATACAGATTTACATGTAATGTTGAGTTTATAGGACTAGATATTACAATCCCTTAGATAATCAGCACTTTTTTGAATGGGGTAGTGGTTTTTTATTCCTCAGTCAGTAGTACTCTTTTTTTTTTTGTATATATATATATATTCCAGTTTAAAGTAAACTAGGGATAGATTTGATCTAGTCTAGTAGATTTCTTTTTACTTTTTATTGGTTTTTCACTGTACACATGTCATAGTTACATTGCAGATATTTTTTCACAAACAAAACCCCCCACCCCCTTATCTCTCTCTTAACATCTCCCTTACATTTAAATCCAGTTAGTATGATCATATGAACATAATACATATACATGTGATGGTACCTCTAACAAAATAGAACATACATAAGTAAAAAGTTACATCAATCAATCAATCAATCAAATTTATTTATATAGCATGTTTAAACATGACGCTTGTCAACCAAAGTGCTTCACATAGCTAAGCTAAGTACAAAGAAAAGTATAAAATAAACTGAAAAAGAAAATAAAATCAACGGATAGACAAAGGAAAAACAGAACAACACGTCAACAAGTAAGGCAAGAGTCAAAGTGAGTCAGGGAAGGCCAGGCGATATAGGTGGGTTTTGAGTTTTGATTTAAAAGACTCGATGGAGGGGGCAGATTTAATAGACATGGGGATGCTGTTCCAGAGGTCAGGGGCTGCGACCGCAAAAGCACGTCCCCCCCTAGACTTGAAGTTAGACCTACGGGTGGTTAGGAGACCCTTATCAGCCGATCTGAGGGCCCTGGCGTTGGTATAGGGGGTGAGGAGGTCTGCTAGGTAAGCAGGGGCCTTACCATTTAGGGCTTTGTAAACCAATAAAAGGACCTTGAAGTCTATTCTAAAGCGCACCGGGAGCCAGTGGAGGGAGGCAAGTAAAGGGGTGATGTGAGCTCCATCCTCTTCCAGGGTCGACCGCTATTTGATTCTTTAAGCATCCCGTCCTGAGTTTTCCTCCTGTAGAAACCCTCCTATATCTCACTTTTTATGTATTCATTAAATGGTTTTCAGATTCCCTCATAAACCTCTAATTTGTTTTTGAAGGTTTACGTTATTCTCTCCATTGACAATGGCTGTCAAAGTTAATGCGATATTAACGCGTTAACGCACAATTCCTTTAACGCCACTATTTATTTTACCTCACGATTAACGTTTTAGAAAAAACTTAATTTTTCTTTTTTTTACTAGACTTCACTCAGGTGTATTATTGATATTATGTTTGTTTCTGACTCAAAGTGTGTGTGTGTGTGTGTGTGTGAGAGAGAGAGACGGGGGTGAGAGATGAGGAAGGGAAGAGAAAGAGAGCTTGGAGAGTGTGAGAGAGAGGGGGCGGGTGTGAGTCCTTTATTCATTGTTTTAAATTATTATTTTCTATTAAGTTATTTTGTGCATCACTCTGTTTTGAATTTGATGCAAATTTGCAATGCATGAGGGTCAGACTTTTGTGTTAAATGGCTGCATAAAGCAAGCATTTGTTGACTCATGTTGATAAGAGTATTAAAACTTGAAAAATATCCGTTTAAGGTAGATTTAGAACAGATAAAAAATATGCGATTAATTTGCGATTAATCACGAGTTAACTATGGACATTTTGGACAATCATGCGATTAATCAGATTAAATATTTTAATCGATTGACACTGACAGCCTTCCATATTCTTGATCCAAGCATCGATTGTAGGTGTGTAAAATGTCTTACAGTTAAAAGCTAATGTTTGTTTTGCCTGCAGTATAGTGAAATCAATACACTTGTATTGGTTCTCACTCAGATTGAGATCTGTTGGATATAGGTTTAAGAATCTCATCTTGGCGTCTAACGGGATATTTTAGCGCAGCAGCTCGCGCAGGTCCGGGGCAACTTGGTCACGTGACTCAGTTGGTATAGCTGATTGGGTCGACCACGGTATGTTTGTATACAGCGAACAGGTCTATCTAAATCTGCATCAGCCAATTATATTGAAGTAGCTTTAAGCTGGTGTTGCTGTTTGCGTCTGAACCTCCTCACAAGCTTTGTTCCAGTCCTCGTTTGAAATGTCCTCTTTTAAGCCTCCACGCCTCAAGTCTTGGTACTGAAGTCTCATTTGAACCAGATGCAAGCCACTTATCAAAATCTGAATCGGAAAGGTCTTTATTTAAGTAGTTTTCACATAGAAGGAATTTGCTTTGGTCGTTTTCGGTGCGAACAGACAATAACGGACAGATAATAAAATAAAAAGGTGGAATAAAATGGAATATGAACTAAATTAAATAGAAGCCCAATATAATATAGTATAATAAGTTAAAAATAGGCCAGGGCTGTACACTGAGGTCAATATACACTAATTATAATACAATAACAATACAGTGGGGTGGGATTATACATCAGTGATATCAAGCCTTTACTGTTACAATTCTTGATATTTTCTAAAGGTGAAAGTGTAGGAACTACCAGTGGTTGGTTTTGCATAGAGGAGATACAACTTCTCACTTGCAGGTTGTTACATAAGACCTTGTTTCCACAGTGTTTATTTAGTCTCCATCTTGTTTACTCCCTCCGGTCAAAACCAGTACTCCACCATTCGTCCCTGCCCCGCCATTGGTGGACTACTTTTCAACACCTCACCGATTGGTCGATGAGTTTCAGGATCCCTGCACCCAATCTTCGATCACCACACCCTGAATAAACCTGGCTGATCATTTCACTCTCTCTCTGGCATGTGATTAGGCCTCTGTTTGTGGAAGCACTGTCTGATGGGGTGAGTAAACTTACTGAAGTACAGCCTTCTATGTCTGAGGATCATGATGTTGTTCAAGCTCCTGTTGAAAGTGCTGAGAAGGCAGGTGTGTAAGTTACATTGCCACTCTTTGATTTGGCCTCTCCTGTGTCGAATGGGTCTCGAAGGTGCCCAGGTGAAAGTTAGAATAGCACGTCTCCGGATGGAGGCTCAGGAGAAGGCACAAGCACCTGAGGCAGAGTATCAGCTTCGTAGAATGGAGCTTGAGGCAGAAAATGGGCTGTTGGCATTCGTAGGTTGGAGCATGAGGTGGAAAAAGAGCTCAGACTGCGGAAGTTGGAGCTGGAAACCCTAAAGAGTGAATCCAACTCTGCTACACTGGTGACTCATCCACAAGGCCCTGGTATGTCATTCTCCACAGCTTATTCATTACACACTTTTGATGTAAGTAAACATTGCTTTGGTGCCGCCGTTCCGAGAGACGGAAGTTGATACTTGTTTCAATGTGTTTTAGTGTATTGCTGCTTCATTGCGCTGGCCAAAAGAGGTCTGGCCTTTGTTGCTTCAATGTAAATTGACTGGTAAAGCCCAAGAGGTTTGTTCAACATTTTCCCTGGAAGATGGTTTATTGTATGATACTGTGAAGGCTGCTATCCTTTGTGCATATGAGCTTGTGCCCGAAGCTTATAGGCAGAGGTTTCGTAATCACAAGAGAGCTGCCAACCAGACCTTTGTAGAGTTTGCTAGAGAGAAGAAGGGAACTCTCTTTGATAAGTGGTGTGCAGCAAGCAAGGCCTCAGATCTTAACTCTCTCAGAGAACTCATTCTATTAGAAGAGTTTAAGAATAGTTTGCCAGAGCGTATTGTACCTGAATGAGCAGAAAGTGTCTGTAATATTCATGCTTTGAATATATCTTTACTATATTATTCATGCTGTGAATATATCATTAACGACAGGCGCGCCAGGCGCACCTTGCTTATGTATACCTGACCAGGGGTCCTGACAGTCAGTTGGCTGCCAGCCGTGAATGGAGTTACACTCATGCTGAACGATGCTTACCTTTGAATAAACATATAAATGCTATCTCCTCGTCCTGAAGATTATTCTATACAAATCGAATACGACATGGTGTCAGAAGCAGGATGAACATGGATATCAACGGAGTCCCGTCGCCACGGATGAATTGGGATTCTCTGGACTTACCGGGAGAATGGAAGAAGTTCAGGCAGCATGCGGAGTTGATGTTTTCGGGCCCACTCAAGAAGAAAGGAGAGGACGAGAAATGTAGCTACCTGCTATTGTGGAGCGGAGAAAGAGGGAGAGACATTCACAACACATGGACTCTCAGTGAAGATGAAGCAAAGGTATTGAAGAACTACTATGACAATTTCGAAGCATACGTACTTCCAAGGAGGAACACAATTTTCGCCAGGTACAAATTCCATGAGAAAACCCAGCAACCGAGCGAGTCATTCGAACAATTTGTCACTGCATTGAAACTACTGGTGAAAGACTGTGCATATGTGAACAATGATGAGATGGTTAGAGACCGCATAGTGTTTGGCATACACTCAGCAAAAGTAAGAGAGAAACTATTAAACGTTGGATCAGACTTGTCGTTAGACAAAGCGGTAGATATAGCTAGAGCCCACGAGCTAGCACAATCACAGATAAAGAGCTTTACTGGCGCCACGAGCAGCGCGCAGGAGCAGCTCGTGCACGAGGTGCACAGACATGAACAGAAGTATAGCGCTCAGAGATATCGCCCCAGAGCAGAGTGGACAGAGAGAGCGAACAGAGTGAGCGACACAGACACACGTAAGAACTGTGGATACTGTGGGGGTAGAGCTCACAAGGAAGGGGATAACTGTGTAGCTAGGGGAAAACAGTGCACGAAGTGTGGAAAATGGAACCACTTTGCCAAAGTCTGCAGGGCCGGTAGTTTCCAGAAAAAGTCAGTACACGAGATTAGCATGCGCTCTGAGTCAGGAGAAGAGTCAGACGAACTGTATGTAGACACCGTGACAGACAGACGGTTTGATGCAACAGAACAAGCGTTCGCAGACATACAAGTAGGAAAACAGGGCACAGAGCTTAAATTTAAGTTAGACACAGGTGCACAAGTAAATGTAATTCCTTTGAGAGAGTATCACAGTTTACAAGATAAACGAAAAATACAGCCTACTTCACGCAGACTGACAGGATATGGTGGAGAGAAGCTAGTGGTAAAGGGCACATGCACGTTAAAGTGTAAATACAAAGAGCGTGGCATGTTGTTAGACTTTTACATAGTAGACACTCAGGCACCCCCAGTTCTAGGTTTACAGGCATGCCTGAACATGGACCTCATTAAACTAGTATTGTCAGTAAATGCACACACAGATAAACAGACCATCATGGAAGAATACCACGACGTGTTTAAAGGGATAGGACTATTCCCAGGAGTGTCACATCCATATAGACCCAGACGCCACGCCAGTAGTCTGCCCACTGAGAAGGACACCGATCGCCCTGCGTGGCCGACTAAAGAAGGAGCTACAGAGTATGGAAGACACACAGATCATCGCTAGAGTCATCGAACCAACGGAGTGGGTCAGTGCACTGGTCATTGTTGAGAAACCACGCACAGGCAAGCTCAGACTATGTTTGGATCCTAAGGAGCTAAACAAGGCTATCAAGCGCCCGCACTACCCTCTGCCGACACTAGAGGACATCACACCCAGACTAACAGGCGCACGCTATTTCAGCGTACTGGATGCAAGGTCGGGATACTGGTCCATCAAGCTCTCCACAGAATCATCGAAGCTGACGACGTTCAACACACCGTTTGGACGATACAGATTCCTACGATTACCATTTGGGCTCGCTTCTGCCCAGGACGAGTTCCAACGAAAAATCGACGAGACATACGAGGGACTGAACGGAGTAGCAGCTATAGTAGACGACATCCTTGTATATGGCGCGACCAGAGAGGAACACGATAAGAACCTACATGCAATGATGGTGAGATCACGGGGGAGAGGCGTTCGGCTCAACGCAGACAAGTGCACCATCGGAGCCACCGAAGTGAGCTACTTCGGGCACATCCTTTCAGCTGACGGCATGAAGCCTGACCCAGGCAAGATAGCTGCCATCAAGGAGATGGAGGCGCCAAAGAGCCGTGCAGAACTGGAGACCGTGCTAGGTATGGTCAACTATCTGGCGAAATTCGCCCCGAGCCTCTCCGAGATCAACGCACCCATGAGACAGCTGCTTAAACAATCGAATGAGTTCCTGTGGGACGCGCAGCACGACGCTGCATTCCAAAAGATGAAAGACATACTTACCAGTGAACCTGGGCCAGTCCTCATCTACTTTGACCCAGATAAGGAGCTCAGCTTACAAGTGGACGCATCAAAGTATGGTCTGGGTGCTGTGCTGATGCAGGAAGGAAGGCCCATTAGCTACGCATCCAGATCACTCACGGACAGCGAGGTCAACTACGCACAAATCGAAAAGGAGATGTACGCAGTCCTTTATGGATTCAAACGTTTCCACCAATATGCCTACGGTCGCCATGTTATGGTGCAATCTGACCACAAGCCCCTGGAGTCGATCATGAAGAAGCCGATCGCCGCAGCCCCACCACGGTTACAGAGGATGATACTACAACTACACAACTTCACGATCGTGCACCGCCCTGGGAAAGACATCCCAGTAGCCGACACGCTGTCCAGGAAATCACTCACCTCTCACGACGACGGTCTCAGTGAAGGGATGGACCTTCAGGTACACATGGTGTACAACAGCTTACCTGTACACGACGACAGGCTACAGGAGATCAGAGAAACAACAGACAATGACACACAGCTAAAGCTGCTCAGCCAGGCTATCCTGGAGGGATGGCCTGAGGAAAGAAAACAATGCCCCCAGAACATCACCGAATACTGGAATCACAGAGATGAACTATCCAAAACAAATGGAATAATTTTCAAAGGGGAGAAAATAGTCATCCCTACCAGCCTCAGAGGAGAGATGCTGATCAAGATCCATGCAGGCCACATGGGAATGGAAAAATGCAAACTGAGAGCACGAGACATCATGTTCTGGCCTGGAATGGGTAGACATATAGAGCAAGTCGTGGAGAAGTGCTCAATATGCCAAGAGCGCCGCCCATCAAACACCAAGGAGCCCATGATGCCTCATCGTATCCCAGACCGCCCCTGGCAGGTTGTAGGGACAGATCTCTTTAACTGGAACAACCAGGACTATGTTGTGACCGTCGACTACTACAGCAGATTCTTCGAACTAGACAGACTTCACAGCACCACATCGGCAGCTGTTGTCCACAAGCTAAAGGCAGCCTGTGCCAGGCATGGCGTCCCAGAGACCATAGTCTCAGACAACGGACCACAATACAAGTCTAAAGAGTTCGAGGCATTCGCCAAGTCGTGGGAGTTTACACACGTCACGTCAAGCCCACACTATCCGCAAAGCAACGGACTAGCGGAGAGAACCGTGAAGACGGCAAAGTCACTCATGGACAAGGCTAAGGCAGACGGAAGAGACCCGTACCTAAGCCTCCTGGAATATCGTAACACCCCAGTCGACAACTTCAAATCGCCGGCACAGCTGTTGATGAGCCGCAGGCTACGCTCAACCCTCCCGAGCACCAACCAACAGCTGCGGCCAGGGGTAGTAAGCCAAAAAGATGGACATGACAAGCGAGTGCAGAGACAAAAGCACCAGAAGAAATACTATGACAGGTCAGCTAGACCGCTGCCCCCACTACAGTGTGGTGAATCTGTCAGGCTACAAGAACTTGGACGCTGGAGGCCAGCAGTAGTCATACAACCAGCCGACACTGCGCGGTCATACCACGTTCGCACCCAAGATGGACGTGAATACCGCCGCAACCGCAGGCACCTGAGGGACACAAAAGAGGAACACTTCCAGGACAGCGACGGTATGCCAAGCCCAGAGTGCGTCGATCAACCGCCGGAGACCAACGACCCTGAACTGTCAGAGGACTCAGAAGAGAACTCAGCTTCATACTACACCAGATCCGGCCGAGCAGTGAAGCCTCGGGACATTTTAGACCTATAAATGTACAGGGTGCAGGCGGATCGCTGCCCTATTATAACACCATTTGCCCCATTGAAAAAAAAAAAAAAAGGGGGGTGGTGAAATGTAACAATTATTAATTGTATTATTGTATTATTAATGTATGCTGAAATGATGACTTACTATATGTGTTGAATCTATGACCTACTTACCTTGCTTAATTGTCGATATATTCCCATTTTGTTAGCAAGCTACTTCTACAAATAAGAACTGCATATGGTAAGAGTGTTGAGACACGACCAAATAAGCCATGAATACATACCTTATTCACAGCTGAAGTATTCAAATATTAAAGCAGACTATCCAGAATAAGAGGGCACACAATACGAACTGTAATACCTTGATACATGAATCTTTATGTTTAACATATTAATCCTACCTGTTTACATTGCCTGGTCCTGACACAGGTAACGCACTTGTTATTGTTTACAAAGAAACTCTTACAGAGTATTGCACAACCCTTCTTAATTTCAATTTTGTTCATAGCTTATTAAGCTTTCTTTAAAAGAAGGAGGATGTAATATTCATGCTTTGAATATATCTTTACTATATTATTCATTCATTTACGACAGGCGCGCCAGGCGCACCTTGCTTATGTATACCTGACCAGGGGTCCTGACAGTCAGTTGGCTGCCAGCCGTGAATGGAGTTACACTCATGCTGAACGATGCTTACCTTTGAATAAACATATAAATGCTATCTCCTCGTCCTGAAGATTTTTCTATACAAATCGAATACGACAGTGTCCACTCTGCAGCAGGCTGCTGTATTAGCTGATGAGTTTGCGCTAACCCATAACACAGTTTGTTCTGTCCCCAACCATTGTGAATTCCCACACCCGACCAAAAATGGCACATCGACGTTCAAAACAGGAGCGGCAATGTTACTACTGTCATTAGTCTGGTCATGTTATTTCTGAATGTTTAACATTGAAACGTAAGCAGCAACCGTCCTTTCAGAACCTTGGACAACCCAAAGGCGTTGGTCTGATTAAAATGGCACCTGGTTCTGATCGGCAGATGCACCATGATCAGGATGTTCTCGACCCTTGTTTCAGAACATTTATTTCCAAGGGTTTAGTCTCCTTAACCGCCGGGGATCAAAAAGATCAGTGTCCAGTTCAGATCTTACGAGATACTGGAGCTTCACAGTCTTTTATCCTCTCTGATGTACTGCCTCTGTCTGAGAAGTCTTCCTGTGGTTCTAGTGTCCTAGTTCAAGGTATTGAGATTACAGTGGGTGACAATATTGTCACAAGGAAAGATGAAATGACATACCTGGGGTCCATCCTAGAGGCAAATCTTTCCTGTGACAAAATGGCAAACAATGTAATAAAAAAAGTCAACCAACGAACAAGATTCTTGTACCGGATCTCCTCTCTGGTAAACAAGAATACCCTGAAGACTCTAGCAGGAGCACTCATTCAAGGGTACTACGACTATGCTTGCACCTCATGGTACCAAAGGCACTAAAAACAAGATTACAAACATCACAAAACAAACTGGTCGGACTACTGCTTGACCTTACTCCTAAAACACACCTCACCTAGGATGGCTTAGAGTAGACGACAGAGTACAGCAACTTGCAATGGGCCTGGTCTACAAGATACACTACACCACCAAGGTACCCATGTACATGTCGGGGTACTTCCCAAAGGTCAGTGAATACCACGACCATAACACCAAAGGGAGTTCCACAAATCATGTGCAACCCAGATTCGGCTCAAACAAGGGACTAAACACGTTTTGCAATTATGCCACATCAATGTGGAACCGCTGGAACGCCCTACCCACAGCCGTACAAAAATGTGAATCCCTACCCACCTTCAAAACCGCCCTCAAAGAGCACCTTCGGGAGGCTGCAATTCGAAACTGGCCCCCGTAAATGTCCGAACAAACTCCCACCCACCCACCCCCTACTAATGTACATTTCCCTCTCCCTCGTATGTATATATTTACTGTTAGGATCTCTGTTAACAGTACTGTATATTTGCATATCTTGTATGTCACAAATGTAACAGTACTGTATATCTCTATGTCACGTATGTCATGGCCGCCTAGTTATAGTTGAAAGTGGGGGTGCAAGAATATTATTTTTATTAAAAATAAAATTTTTATTATTTTTTTTTTTTTTTTTTTTACAGGCAAGGGGTGGTTTGGAGGGGGTCCAGCACGACCCCCTCCATGGCAGATTTTTTTTAAAATGTAATGAACCTGTACGTGCAATTTCCTGCAATATAGAGCCTTCAATCTTGACCAATAAAGCTGCTCTTTTCACTATAAAACTCAGTTTATATTGCAGTATGATAGCCAATTACTATAATAATAATATATTATACTGTATATACACTGTATATTGATTTTTCGCTCATTCATTTTTATTAAATCAATCTCCTTTCAAATAGGCCAAGTTTTTAATAAGAAAGAGAAAAAAGATATATTTCCATTACCTGTAAATCTTGTGTCTCTTTCTCTCCTTCTCTGCCTCCTCCCTGAGTCTGCAGTGCACAATCATGACACCGATCTCAAAAAAAAAAAAAAAAAAAGTAAAAAAATAAAAATGGAGGCCCCTCGTCACTATAGGCCCACGGGCCGCGGCCGTCGTTAATACGGCCCTGCTCGTCTGCCATATAGATAGCGATAGCGTTAACGTTTGGAAATGAAGTCAACGTCATCCAGCTGAGCTCACACCACATATCTAGATAACGTTAGCTAGCGGCTAGCACTAAAGCTAACGCCAACCAGAGAGGGAAACGTTATTATTATTTATTCGAGGAAACCGTATGATTGACCAGATCGCAATTCGGGACCGTGAAACACTTTTATGTATTGCGTGGTAGAACCGTAGAAGTTCTACTACCACTCAATAGTAACTTATGTCTAACATAATCCTTTTATTTGAACAACTTACTGGAAAAGCCTGCCTGCCTCACTGCCTGCCACCAATATTATATTTACACTGACTCCTGCCTGCAGCCAGACTGCAGCGCTGTGAGGCAGTGAGCCAAGCTCTACGCGCTGGAGATAGGAGGAACTGGATCAAACCATAATGGGGCAGGGGGGGGGGGGGGGGGGGTTCGCAATCTTTGGAAACTTAAAAACGTGTTATTAAATGTCATTGCGTATTATTAATTTGATTGAAATTACGTAGTTATGCTTAGATTTATATATTGGGGGGGGGGTATATCATATTTTTCATATGATCAAAAAGTGGTGGAGCAAGATCATATCCTTGCTCCCCCAAGTTCAATAGTGGGAGAGCACGTGCATCGTCTGCTCTATTGCGCAGGCGTCTATGACGTATGTCATAAATGTCATGGCTAGATTAGATGACTAGATTAGAATTTTATATCTGTATGTTGTGTATGTCATTATGAATTGAAAATGGGGGACCCTGATGTAAACAAGACGAAAGTCTCTCTCTGGTCTGCATTCCACATTGGCGGCCATTTGGATGCGTATAAAATCACTGTAGACGGCCAGCATATGTAAACAGACTTGCATAGTTCGCGAGGCTGTTTGTAGAGCTAAATCTATACTTCATAGTATTGCTATCTGTCCATTCTCATTGTCAATTGAGACCATAAAGCGTCCCTTCAAAATGGCTTAAAGAAATAATTTTTTCATCAATACGTTCTCATTTCATAGCGTCTTGAATATAAGCGGTATACGGGGTTTGGTCTAGTATATTTCCTGGAAGGCTGGATAAAGGGCTAATAGCTACTAACGTTATATCCAATGGCATTTCGGTTATACAGAAGCTATAGTTAAAACTCAAACTGCATATGATCGGTACGATCCTCAAGCATGTATGCATGAAAGGGGGGGGGGGGGGGATGTCGTTTCTGATTATTGATTACCAATAACCGTGTTCGTCTCAGTAGCCACATACGCTGATCGGCTGGTTGAGTATCATAACAAGCCCGGATCAGCATGTAATATACGTGAAAAAGATCTTACCATGAGCCGGTTGGATCCCCAGGACCATTTCCCAGTTATCGATCGCCATCTGGTAGATCGATATGTCCATTGGCTGAGGATATATTCCCTTACTGCACACTGAAATCCGTGAGAATGTGAGCGGCAATCGGAGCATCAACTACTAACAACAGAACAACAAGCAGCCATGCCTAAAAGTTGCTGTGTTGTTAATTGTTCGGCCAACATTCATTCATTGTTGTTCTGTTGTTAGTAGTTGATGCTCCGATTGCCGCTCACATTCTCACAACACAACACCCCCTCTAATGGAACATTCCAGGGTGGATGTGCGTTGCATCACACTCCGTGGCCAATCTGCGCATGTGCATGGGGAATCGATGCTTAAAAACGGTATTTTTCGCTGCCAATTTAGTTCTGATCGATTAGGAATTCAGGAGATTCAGGCGCATACAAGTCTATTTGATCATGTCTCTAGCACTCCCACAGCCGTAACTGCAATCACTTAATGTCAAGGCTCTCATCCACATTCATTCATTCTCATCCACATTCCTCCCCGATTTCAGAATCCCGGAAGTGTTGCGGTGGTCTATAGGGATCGCTTCAGGTGAGTAGAAAACTACATTGGAAATCCACAAAAAAAAAGACAACTTCTGCCACAGGGAACACTGCATTATCGATACAGCACCCCTAAGAGGATCTGGCCGGTAATGCACTTTGTCGAATTCAAAGAGTAGGGTACATCTGCAGTGCAGCTCGGCTACCTTGAATAGGTTATTAAAATGGAATAAAAGCCAAAACAACCTTCCCACGGAGATATCCGTGGTGGGTCCACAACAGGTGGATTCGAACCACGGATTTATCCGTGCTTCGTCCCCAATGTGTTAACAATTGTGTGTATTGAGTTGTACTGTAATGTACCCATTCTGCAATCTGTTCATTTAAGTTTTCAATCAAGATCGGTTTCGTGCCAGCCCTGTTACACTGTATCCATGTACAATCTGATTTGGTCACTGGTTTTAAAGTAGGGGTGCGACCCTCCTTGCCAGTTAAAGGCGTTTCCTTTATCATGGGGAATTATTTAGCTGGAGGCCATGTGAACTCTGTGCTGGAAGCGTTAGACACAGATTATCTGCCCGATGACCTGTCACAACTCCCCTGGAAAAAAAATAGGAATGTTTTATACAATCTGAATTTTACAATCTGCCTACATTCGCTGCATCTGGTCCCAAATTGATCAAGTCAGAGATCTTTAGTCTGGTCAATCCAATTGTAGGTAAACGGCTCCCCCTTCTGGTAAAATATCACATTACTGGCCTCAACTCAGAAGATGTCTGAGATACATGGAACATATTATGCTTTAGAAATGTCTCTAGTGTTGGTTAAACTAAATACAAGATCAGAAAACGGGCATCTGGCTTGATGATAAATGTACATTTAAATACTATACAGACAATCTTGCCTGTAAATTGCAGCAACACATTGGCTTCTTGTTCTTGTACAGGAGTAGAACCAGCTTCCTGATGATTAGCAGAAATAGGGTAATTGAAGCAGTTTTTCTATCTGTATTAGTATTATAAGTCATGGCTCAAAGATGGCTTTTTTGCAGTCCCAAAATGCGTCTGTTTTCCCTATCTTTTTTCTTCTTGCCTGCCTGCCTGAAGAAAGTCTTGGTCTTCACCTTCACCGTCTCCCACCAGTGTGCACGTGAATTGTACATGTCTTGGAGGGTCTGCCATCTGCTGTACTGCTCCCTGTACTGACTAACTATCGCCCTATCTTCTAATAGGGAGCAGTTTAGTTTCCACAGACCTCTCCCTGCCGTCATGCCCGAAGACAGTGATAGGGTGCAAGTCAGCATAGTGTGGTCGGAAAAGAAAACCGGGGTTTGGATAAAACACAATTAAAATCCCCTCCTACCACTAAAGGAACCCTACCTAGCATGTGGGACTGCAAGTCTCTTAAAATATCATGTCTGTCGTTTTTGTCGTTAAATCCAATAAATGTTAAGTAAGTTAAAAATCCTTCCCCATGTAAGTCAGATGTGCTAAAATTGCCTGTCCATCTCTCACCACAGTGCTGCCCTTCACCAGAACCAAGTAATTTTTTTATTAAAATGCCCACTCCGTCCGCTTTATTTAAGTTTGATCCACTCCACATTGAGGTCCCGGATGGCCACTTCCCCTCCCCAGTTATGGTAATAAAAAATAAAAGAATGGCAGATTACACTCCTGTAATAAAAACACATCTGAATGAAAAGTATTATAAGGATAAAACTGTTTGGGCTCTAACTCCCGACCTCACACTTCTCACATTGAGGGTGGAGATGTTGAGGGTATTGTAATTAAAAACAACATGTATGACATTAAAAGAGAGTTAAAAGTTTAAAAGACTACAGTTAAAACACACTCAGTTCTGTTTGTGTGAAATCAAGCCTTCACCCCTCCATACAGTCGGGGGGGGGGGGTTGCTTTCTCTTTGTCACAGCGCCGTTCCAATGGAGTTGACTGTAGCGCTATATTAAAAAAGGAGACTCTATTGGGTGAACCGGAGGGGAAGACTGCCTTGAATTGCTCCATAGGCGAGCTGTCTGAGAATGTTCGGGCTCTTCCCCTCTTCTGAGAGGCCCTGTCCACACGAACATGGGGTGTTATGTAACCGTGATTTAATGTGCGCAGTTGCACTGTTTGTCCACACACATCCGGGTTTTTGGAACAGTGCAACCGAGTCCAGGGTGAAGTTTTGAGCGCATCCCGGTTGCAGTGGTTGCGTGTGGACATAGTAACCGAGATTATTTCCAGTGTTTACGGCAGAGCTGTCTTTTTCTGGTCTGCATCCCCTTAACAATTGTTTGTATTGAGCCGTATTGTATTGTACCCATTCTGCAATCTGTTAAATAGAGTTTTCATCCATTCATTCTACTAGCGTTAACGTTACTAGTACAACCAATAGCGAGCGATATAACAACATTAACCAGACTGTTATATCAACATTGTTTGTGTCCAGCAAGATAGTCTCCCATGTGTAACATTACTACGCTAATGTACGCTAGCCGCAATGCTAACTATTATAATGGCAAATCCCAATCACGTTAGCACGTAAGCTAACAAAATCGGCGATCTTTTTGTTTATTGCACGTTGTTCTAGCTGCAAACTGTAGAATGTTCGGCTGTGAGCAAGCAGGGATGTTTGTGTTCCAGGCTTCTGTTCAGTTTCCGGTATTAATACTAAACCCTTCTGATTGGTTGAAATGACCTTCATGTTTGAACTTACATCGCCACCTATTGCTTTGGCATTGTACTACATGTACTCGGTAGCAGCTTTTCCAGTTGCGTGAGGACGCGGTTATTTTTTTTAAACCACCCGTATATACGGAGGAATATTTTTTTTTAAACCTCGGTGTCAAAAATACCCGTGATCGTGTGGACTGGGCCTGAGGCTGAGTCAGTCACAGGTATTTTTGACACAGAGGTTTTTAAAATTATTCCAAAAAATAAACCTCTGTCCACACGACTGGTTTAAACTCTGCACAGAGCAATAGGGGGTATCTGCAGAGCCGCAGAGCCAGGCTGGACGGGTATAAGTGGTCTGGACAAGTAGTTGCGAATGGGGGGGGGGGGGGGGGGGGGCGGGGTTCGTCTCGTTTACATAGGTACATTATACATAGACAGTAATGTTACATCTAGACATGTAATAATAGAGTAAACTTGTACCCATACAGTGTTACATCTAGACATACCAGATCTAGTAATAATAGAGTAAACTTAACTTTCGTCTCAGTAACAATGTTCATAAAGTGTTGAGTGCTACAGTGTAGGTTAGTTTATTAGGACAATTCCACCATTGTGGGGCAAGGACTAAGAATAGGCGACTTCTCTTTGATGACCCGACTTCTCTTTGATGACCCTCCCGGAGCTTGGATAGGAGTAGGAATAAACTGTACATATACAGCACTGTTTGAACCTGGCACACAACATACTTCACATGTCATTTTTCTTTTTGTTATTCCACCATTGTGGGGCAAGGACTAAGAATAGGCGACTTCTCTTTGATGACCCGACTTCTCTTTGATGACCCTCCCGGAGCTTGGATAGGAGTAGGAATAAACTGTACATATACAGCACTGTTTGAACCTGGCACACAACATACTTCACATGTAATTTTTCTTTTTGTGGAGACGAAGATGATGAGTACCGGTCTTCTCCTCAGACAGTTTTTCAATACAAGTACGACTCAAGACACAGAACATTAGTATGCAAAATAAAAAATGAACACAGATTTTGAGTGTGAATGAAAACTTTATTGCAACAAGATTGCAGAATGGGTACAATACAGTGCGGCTCAATACACACAATTGTTAAGGGGATGCAGACCAGAGAAAGAAGTTTTGTCTTGTCTTCTCGTACTGAAAACGTGACTGTTAGCACAGAGACGGCTGCAGTTACACACAGGGCCATTTTCGTTTCGTTTTCAGGGTCAGTTTCGCTTTTCAGAACGCAACGTAATGGCAGGCAAGTTGCCCAGTCCACACGAGCGCTGGATTTAATATAACCATGATTGTATGTGCGCAGTTGCACTGTTCGGCCACACACAACCGGGGATTTGCTACACTGCAACCCCGGTCTTTGAAAACCGGAGTCCAGGGTGAAGTTTTGCGGTTTTGTGTGGGCATAGCAACCAAGGTTCCCAGTGTACAGCAGAGCTGTCGCAATTATTTCCCATGTTCACGGCAGACTGTAAAAAACAATAGCAAGTTAGCAACCGAGCGCGGGGTAGAGAGATTAGTGTCTCGTTTACATCAGGGTCATATCGACCCTGTACCCTATCCAACAACAACTGGTAGGCAAATTTCTACAAATAATTACTTTCTATGTAAAACTACTCATCTGTATCACAACAATGGTTATTATCTTCAGCTCAGTTATGTCCTGGACCGAAAGAGGCCTTCGGAAGAAATAATTGTGAAGGAAGGACAAACTTGTTTGACACGGGATGAGTTTTGGAGCCTTGGGTTGAACAGCTATATGGATTCAACTGTGAGTAGTCACATGGTCTAACAGATTAACATTTATTACCGAAGGGAGAGTTTCAGTCATGTTCACTATAATGTCTTAATTGTGATTTCTTGCAGATTGGAAATGCATGCCTGAAGCTCATTGGTGAACTGGCTCTGAAACGTGTATGACCTCTTTTTTAATTACACATTTAAAAGTAACTTTTCATGTTTCATGTTTGTTTTTTCCTCATCAGGACATGGACATTTATATAGAAGACATGTATGTTGTTCCTACCTGGAAGGACCGAAGTATCAACCCGTTAGCTTCATTTCCGGTAAGTGTAATTAATTGATGAAATAAATATAATCATTCAGTTAGTAAATTTAATAAGCATAATGGCACATCCCTACTCTAATGGCAAACTCATGTTTCATAAATATTAGGCTGACATGAAGATGAAACATGCAATAGTCTTTCCAGCCTGGACCGAAAACCACTTTGTGCTATGTGTAAGTGAAATTAGTAATGCGTGTCTTATAAACTTAATCTGTTTATAAGGAATTATAAACTAAAAGGCTTTGATAGCTATTAACTAAACATTCTATCGGAGCAGATTCTGCCGTTTGGGTGAGAGGGGCACATGGCCGCCGTCCTGGGAGAATAGCAGAATCCACGTTGGGTGAGGGGCACACGTCCGCCGTCCTGGGGGCACACGTCCGCCGTCCTTGGAGAATAGCACAATCCACGTTGGGTGACAGGGGCACACGTCCACCGTCCTTGGAGAATAGCAGAATCCACGTTGGGTGAGAGGGGCACACATCCACCGTCCTTGGAGAATAGCAGAATCCACGTTGGGTGAGAGGGGCACACGTCCACCGTCCTTGGAGAATAGCAGAATCCACGTTGGGTGAGAGGGGCACATGTGCCCCAGTCTATTTTCAGGACGACGGGCATCAAAACGCAGTGTTTGACTTCTTGTCAAACATCCTGGCCAGCACAGTCTCATCTGTACCCATCCTGGATAATGTAGCCTATATCCTTGAGGTCTTGCTGCCTGAGGTGAATTTGTATGATATTTTTACTTTTCACTATGTATGAAACAAGCCTTTGTTGAGAGATTTCAATTCTAATGTGTGCAGTTATTGAAAAATAATGCATGATCCAGGGGCTCATTTACTTCTGTCTCATGGGGTAAACTGTAATCTTCTCTCTCCATGACAGGCCACTATAAGCGCTATTGCAGCAGTCAATGAGGTCACCAGTAAGAGGGCTGAAGAAATCTTCTGGACCCCAGATGTCGACAAAAGGCATGCCAACATTATCCTAATCATCAGATTCGTTTTTATTATCTGAAACATTTTCTCTTTTAAATGTCTTGTTTTGAATTTATTGTCACAGTATGTGTTGTTCTGGTCATATCGCTATTAGACCTAACTATGTATAGTGGTACAGTGTAGAATTACCAGAATATTGCATTGTCAACCTTTTTTTACATTTTCTATATGTTATGCTTTTTCATATTAGTGAGCGGGAGGCATTCGATGACAGAATCGACCGTGAAAGGAAGAAGCAGCGCTGAACTCGGCTGCAAGGGTCCTCACACACACCAAACCCTGGCAGCACATCACCCCCACCCTGCAAAAACTCCACTGGCTCCCCATCAACTACCGAATCCCCTACAAGAGCCTCCTCCTCCGCAATCATTAGAGTTTTTTTTTTTATTATCTTTCCCCCCCCTCCTTTTTCCGATTTTTCTCCCATCCCACTGTTAGTCGTTATGCCAATTCCCAACCCCCTTTCTGGTTGTTGTGCGCCCCCCCCCCCCACTCCCACTGTTGGTCCGAGAGGCCGGAGACTGTCTCATGCTTTCCTCCGACGCATGTGCGGCCAGCCTGGCAGCGCAGATTCTCACTGGGAGAGTAACGTGTGGAAGGTCGCACTACCTCTCTCATTGTACTGTACTTGTCTAATAGCCCTTCAAGAGCAACGGGTACAGGGTCGATATGACCCTGATGTAAACGAGACACTAATCTCTCTACCCCGCGCTCGGTTGCTAACTTGCTATTGTTTTTTACAGTCTGCCGTGAACATGGGAAATAATTGCGACAGCTCTGCTGTACACTGGGAACCTTGGTTGCTATGCCCACACAAAACCGCAAAACTTCACCCTGGACTCCGGTTTTCAAAGACCGGGGTTGCAGTGTAGCAAATCCCCGGTTGTGTGTGGCCGAACAGTGCAACTGCGCACATACAATCATGGTTATATTAAATCCAGCGCTCGTGTGGACTGGGCAACTTGCCTGCCATTACGTTGCGTTCTGAAAAGCGAAACTGACCCTGAAAACGAAACGAAAATGGCCCTGTGTGTAACTGCAGCCGTCTCTGTGCTAACAGTCACGTTTTCAGTACGAGAAGACAAGACAAAACTTCTTTCTCTGGTCTGCATCCCCTTAACAATTGTGTGTATTGAGCCGTACTGTATTGTACCCATTCTGCAATCTTGTTGCAATAAAGTTTTCATTCACACTCAAAATCTGTGTTCATTTTTTATTTTGCATACTAATGTTCTGTGTCTTGAGTCGTACTTGTATTGAAAAACTGTCTGAGGAGAAGACCGGTACTCATCATCTTCGCCTCCACAAAAAGAAAAATGACATGTGAAGTATGTTGTGTGCCAGGTTCAAACAGTGCTGTATATGTACAGTTTATTCCTACTCCTATCCAAGCTCCGGGAGGGTCATCAAAGAGAAGTCGGGTCATCAAAGAGAAGTCGCCTATTCTTAGTCCTTGCCCCACAATGGTGGAATAACAAAAAGAAAAATGACATGTGAAGTATGTTGTGTGCCAGGTTCAAACAGTGCTGTATATGTACAGTTTATTCCTACTCCTATCCAAGCTCCGGGAGGGTCATCAAAGAGAAGTCGGGTCATCAAAGAGAAGTCGCCTATTCTTAGTCCTTGCCCCACAATGGTGGAATTGTCCTAATAAACTAACCTACACTGTAGCACTCAACACTTTATGAACATTGTTACTGAGACGAAAGTTAAGTTTACTCTATTATTACTAGATCTGGTATGTCTAGATGTAACACTGTATGGGTACAAGTTTACTCTATTATTACATGTCTAGATGTAACATTACTGTCTATGTATAATGTACCTATGTAAACGAGACGAACCCCGCCCCCCCCCCCCCCCCCCCCCCCCCCCCATTCGCAACTACTTGTCCAGACCACTTATACCCGTCCAGCCTGGCTCTGCGGCTCTGCAGATACCCCCTACTCAGAGTGATGTAATGTACATGTAGTACAATGCCAAAGCAGTAGGCGGCGATGTAGTTCAAACATGAAGACCATTTTCAACCAATCAGAAGGGTTGAACGTGTCACTACACATCCTGCTCAAAAAAGAAACCCGCCATCTTTGAATTACCTCGCGTGAACCATTAGCAACATAGCATTTTATTTGCAGCAAGAAACAAAGTGCAATAAAAGTGCAGTAAACAAAAAAGGATACATTCACTGTGTTTTGCCTCATTTGTTGATAAAACAAAACCAACATCTGTTTGTATCACAAACAGTACTGTATTTGCAAATCTGATATGTCATAAATGTATAGATGTAGCAGTACTGTCTATCTGTATGTCATGTATGTCATATATGTTATGATGAATTGAAAATGGGGGACCCTGGTGGAAACAAGACGAAAGTCTTTCTCTGGTCTGCATCCCCTTAACAATTGTATGTATTGAGATGTACTGTACTGTACCCATTCTGCAATCTGTTAATAAACTTTTCAATCAATCAATCAAAACACAATTTACCACCAAGAGCTAGTCTCACAAAAAGATCTCTGATGTTGTTAGCTACATGCTAATGTGATTGGCATTTTCAATTATAATAGTTAGCATTGAGGCTAGCGTAGATTAGCACAGTAACGTTAACGCCAGTAGAATAAATGGATGAAAACGTTATTTAACAGATTACAGAATGTACAATACAATACGGCTCAATACAAACAATTGTTAAGGGGATGCAGACTGTTGTAGTTTGGACTGGGTTCCTTATAACAATAACTTGACAACACATGAGCTTAGTTGGTAGCCGCAGCTACTTGGGACAGCTCTGCTGTAAACACTGGAAATAACCTCGGTTACTGTCCACACGCAACCAATGCAACCGGGATGCGCCCAAAACTCCACCCTCGACTCCGGTTTTCAAAGACCACGGTTGCAGTGTTCCAAAAACCCGGTTGCGTGTGGATGAACAGTGCAACCACGCACATTAAGGCTCGGTTACATAACACCCCGCATTGGTGTGGACAGGGCCTCAGAGCGGGACAGTTCAGATGCAGTTATCTTACGGCTGGGCGGGGGAAGGGGGGGGAGGTGTCGCTGGACTGTCCCTCATCCTGTCCCTCATCTACTGTCTCCAGGCCGGGTCCCTGTTGTCTCTGACCCTGAACTTTAAAACAATGTTTGAAAGAAAACTAACCAAAGAAAAGGTGTAATATTTAAGATTTCGTTTCTACAAAGGGTATAGAAATGAAATATATACAGATAATGATATAACATGACATAAAGCCAACAAACTACAAGAACAACGTAAACATAGCCTAATAAAATGACTACATTTCTGACACACCATTCACCACGGACCACGAGAGCAGCTCGTGGCGATGTCCTGACTATAGTGCTCTCCTGGGCAGCTTGGTGTAAACTCCTCATCTTTTGCTTGCAGTAGTGTGTTGGGGTGAATTGCCTCAAACATGTTCACAGTTGCATTTAAACTGGTGAATCTTTGGGACAGTTGCTGGATGATTATATCGAGACATGCATTGAAACGTTCACCCGAAAGTTTCTCTCTGCGTCAGTGAGGCGGCTGTCTTCAGAAAGTTCATCAAAGTGACGCTTAACTTTCCTGGCCCTGCGTTGTTTCAAACTGTGTTTGACTTCCCCATTTAGTAGCCAGGGAAAGAGTAGCGGACTTCGCCTCATCAAATTGTCCCCTATAGGCTACTCCACCAAAACACTGATGGCATTTTGCAGTAGAGTAGATGCTTTGAGAATATCTGCGTCTTTTGCAACAAGCGCATCATGGCGAGATGACCAGCGAGTGGGACATACCCGTTTTAATGTGATACTACACGAAGTAACAACAACCATATCAACATTTACCACAAACTCACGTTTTCTTGTTGACAGACTATCCTACCTAATTAATTTAAACCTAAAACCTAACCACAATAAAGAAATTAACTCACTCCTACCCCAACAATTCTGTGGCCTTACACCTTAAGATGTAAGCCTGTGTCCACAAGAAATTCCATGACAGCTTTCACCACTGCCCTTCGCTGTTCCTCCTTCGCTGTTTCCTGCCTACTGCAATACTCACACCTACCCGTCTCATGCTTGCCCATTATCCTAAGTGTACTATTTAGCCCTGTGTGTCCTAATCTCATTCTTGATACAATCACTTCTTCCCTCGTACCCTATACCCCCACTTCTCATCTTCCCTACTGCCCTCTGGATATTATAAAACTGCCTACTTTTACTTCCTCTATCCCACTCCTCCTGCCACTTCTTTTTCATTTCATATTTAACTACACTCTTAACTTCTGCCTTGCTGTACCTCACATCCATACTTACTTCCAGTGATGACCCTATGAAACCAATGCTCCGATACAAGCGTCAAACTCGAAACTACATTTCCCCCAAACCCTGCTTCAAAGCCTGCTTTGCTACGGCAAAAGTCACGTGACCTATGACGTCCGAACCAGTAAGTGTATCGTTCGCTCAGTGAATCATGTGACTGGGTTCGACACAGCGAGAATGTTTCGTAACGCGAGACTTTGTTTGCGCGGCATTCAACTCTACATAAACGCCCCAAACATTTCACTCCATCTGTGCGTTTAGTTTTTGTAGTGTAGGAGTGGTAGTTGTTTTTGAGAGTTGCTATTGAGAGTTGTTTTTTGATCTCCATCTGTGCGTTTTTGTATTTGTAGTGTAGGAGTGGTAGTTGTTTTTGATAGTTGTTTTTGATAGTTGCTATTGAGAGTTGTTTTTTGATCAGATGGAGCCAGCTAGGAAGAGAAGCCGTTCTCAAATGTGGGAACACTTTGATCTGATCAGTCCTAGTAAGGTATGTGCATTGTACGTAAGGGATAATATCTATAGCTATGACTCCGAGGTCATTGTCGCAAAATAATTGACCGACACGGAGTTTAAAATACCGAGCCGCCTCGGCGAGCGGGCGAGGTGTTTTAAACGTCAGTGAAGGTCAATTATTTTGCGATGATGACAGAGTATAGCTATACATTATCCCGCTTATTACATGGCTAACTTACTAACAATATACCTAATTCATTTGACAAATCGCAGTTCTGTCGGCTCAAATAAAGTGATTATTATTATCGCGGGCAGCCCGGCAGGTGTGTCTGATTGGCTGCACTGAAACAGTGTGTGTCAGTGGGGCTTGATTACTCTAGCTGCGAAAAACAATAATCACAGGTGGTTATCGAAAAATAATTCACCGCTGTCGGGGGCTATTGACTAATCACAAGCAAGCATTTCGGCGAATGTGAAAACGCCATGTAATAATCCTTAATAATGTGTAATTCTGAGAGTGTACAAATAAGAGTAGCATTCGATTTCTATATGATTAGATATGTGTTGTGTAGCCTATTTATTATGCTTTGTAGAGACTAAATAATTAGTTTGGATGCATTTGTCTACAGGTCAAGTGCTTGCTGTGTCAACACGAATTGGCCTATAATAACAATACGTCCTCAATGTTGAGGCACTTCAGAGCCAAGCATGAGAAGGAGAACCAGCAGGACTCAGATCAAGGTAGGTTTTATTGACTGTACATACAAACATTACACACATTAACTCATTATCATTCATTAAACACACTATACAAATGCAATATGATATAATAGTATCGTTCATCACACCACACAGACGCATCAGCTCAACCACAACACACTGCACCAAATGTAGAAAATCCACCCTCCACAGGTAATATTATTATAACTATATTATTATTGATGTACAGGACTAAATAAGTAAAAAATATGATACAAATTGAAACCTTTAAGTACTAAATAAATACTGTTGTGTTTCTCTTTCAGCCTTTAACCTGTGGAAAACTATGGACCAAGATGCTGCGACTGCGAGAAGGTCACGAAATGCCACAGCAGATGCCACTGTAGAGGTCCAGAGATACAACACTGATCCTCCCCTGGAAAGATCTGAAGATCCACTTTTGTACTGGCGCAACCACAAGCATGTGTACCCTCATTTGTTCAGACTGGCAAAACGCTATCTTTGTATTCCAGCCTCATCTGTTCCATGTGAACGTGTTTTCTCAAAAGCTGGAGAAGTGGTCAGCAAGAAAAGAAACCGTCTCAAACCAAAAACTGTTGAGAAAATTCTATTCCTCAATAAAAATCTTTGAATAACAAGTTTATTAACAGAAGTTTATTAACAGATTGCAGAATGGGTGCAGAATGGGTACAGTACAGCTCAATACATACAATTGTTAAGGGGATGCAGACCAGAGAAAGACTTTCGTCTTGTTTACATCAGGGTCCCCCAGAGTCCCATAATCACACCCTGTCCTAGTTACACAAGCACAGCCATCATCATTATCCTGCACATCCCGTTTTCCAAGCACACCCTCTCTGTCCCAACTACATATATTTACACTATCAATCATACAATTAATCTCTATCCCCAGAAGGAAATAATTCAAAGTAAAAACCTGTGTAGGGAAGAGAAAGGTGTGTTGCATGCCAGCCTCTTTATACTCTGTTCCATTGGGAACACCTGTTATGGTCAGATCAATTAAGTGTGAGTGCGTAACAATTACAAAACAATCAATTCTAAACATTGCTTTTTTCAGTGCCATCTGCTGGCGAAATGGGAGACTGCAAAGCAAACCTGTTTTGCAGTCTCCTAACCTGTTTTGCAGTCTCCTATTTCGCCAGGAGATGGCACTGAAACGAACATTTGAATGAATGAACCCATGTTCAATACATTTGGTGAAGTGGTTCAATACTGGTTCAGTGCTTCATTTGGCCATCATTACTTACTTCTACTCTACTAGCTGCTGGCTGCTTCCTTAGCAAATGTATCCGCCAGTTCGTTCCCCTCCACCCCTATGTGCTACGCTGGAACACACTACTAGCTAGTTAGCTGATTAGCGTGCTATGTTTTTACGCGCACGAGTGTGACGTCACGTGTGCGCCCGAGCTGGTCTTCTTCTTCTTCTTCTTCTTCTTCTTCTTCTTCTTCTTCTTCTTCTTCTTCTTCTTCTTCTTCTTCTTCTTCTTCTTCTTCTTCTTCTTCTTCTTCTTCTTCTTCTTCAGTATGATACCAGAAGAGCAATAGGGTCCCTACTCCAGAAGAGGGCAGTAAGCATATATAGATATCTATGGCAGTAAGGGCAGTAATCCAACGCCAAATCAAGCGTTCCACACAACCGGTAATCAAATAAAAAGAAGAAGAAGCCCGGGCGCACACGTGACGTCACACTCGTGTGCGTAAAACATAGCACGCTAATGGTTTTAGCTTCGAAGCTAACTAGCTAGTAGTAGCTCCGTTGATGCTTTGAAAAAGTCTTGAAAGTACAAACACTGAGCCAACGATCGACTGAGATGCAGCTGCTGAGAAAGAACCATAGAAGAGCATGAAGGAGATTGATCAACAACTGGATGGTCTGAAGCCTGAGATGAAGACACACAAAACAGGTTTGTGATCTCAAGTTAATTAGCCCCTTTCGTGACTTTCGGTTTGCAAGCCTGTGGCTTTTGTGACCGGAGTCACTTGCCCACCCGCCCCGATCACCCAGTAGAGAAACGACCAAGCGCCGTCAAGGGGCTCGCGGTGTGTCAAGAATACATCAGATCTGAATTTCAAAGATACCCAGCGTACAATATGGGTCCAACACAGCTCCACGATGGGGTCTGGAAGCTCGCAGTTGCCAATAAACAGTTTAAAACATTGTTACTCGACGAGTGGTATTTACAGACCGAACGTCCATCTCCGCCGTTGGTGTCACAGCGCATGCGCACCATGCCGCGTTCACGTTACTGGGAAGAAGCGGAAGAACCAGCTTCCGACTGGGAAAAACCATTCACGTCAACCTCCTAGTGGTAATTCCTACTAGGACATATGGGATTCTTTTATAGACCCCATATCTCCCACTTCGCGTCACGAATTGCGGAAGTATGGATGTGGGCGTTTCATCCATAGATATATATAGAGTCAAAGCGTGAAGGCTTCCTAGTTGTAGCAACGAGATGTCCTCTGGTTCTTCCGCTTCTTCCCAGTAACGTGAACGCGGCATGGTGCGCATGCGCTGTGACACCAACGGCGGAGATGGACGTTCGGTCTGTAAATACCACTCGTCGAGTAACAATGTTTTAAACTGTTTATTGGCAACTGCGAGCTTCCAGACCCCATCGTGGAGCTGTGTTGGACCCATATTGTACGCTGGGTATCTTTGAAATTCAGATCTGATGTATTCTTGACACACCGCGAGCCCCTTGACGGCGCTTGGTCGTTTCTCTACTGGGTGATCGGGGCGGGTGGGCAAGTGACTCCGGTCACAAAAGCCACAGGCTTGCAAACCGAAAGTCACGAAAGGGGCTACCCACTCCACTGACACATGCCTTCTCTATTTGAACGACCACATCAAACAAGAGGTGGACGCGGGCAAATACTGCGGCATGGTCATGATGGACCTACAAAAGGCCTTTGACACTGTATCACACCATTCTGATTGACAAGCTAAAAGCAATTGGTTTTGATAGTCTATCAGTGAGCTGGATACAATCCTACCTGGAGGGGAGAGAACAGGTGGTGGAGGTAAACGGTACGCGTGAATACTTTCGGCAAGCAACAAGCCCTTCCGCGTCGCTCTGATTGGCCGAGCATGCGGCGACCAGTCCCTCAGCCAGGCAGGAATACTAAACAACGCTTAACGCAATTTATACAAATGGAAGTATTGATTTCGCCGTAACGAATAATTAAAAAAATATACCGTTAACTGGAATATGTTGTTTCTTTACACATATGTTGGATTATGTAATTGGTTTGTCATGACAAACCAATAAAAAATCGTGAATTAACCTGCTACAACAACACACAGTAACTACATGCATCATTGTTTACAATGAACGGTGGGGCTAATCGAAAGGACTGGACACGGACAAGTTAAACTAACCTAAAGTTAGTTGTTCACCAACAATCTACAGACACAAACAAACACAGAACCGGACTGTTATATTAAATTAATTGATTGCTGTTTAACTTGTCCGTGTCCAGTCCTTTCGATTGGAAGGGCTTGTTGCTTGCCGAAAGTATTCACGCAAACGGTACCCTATCCCCCCCCTCCCAGTGAGCTGTAGTGTTCCACAAGGAAGCATACTAGGACCGCTACTGTTCCTAATTTATGCAAATGACATGTCGTCAGCTTGTGCCTGCAACTTGTTCCTGTTTGCGGATGACTCAGCCCTGCTGGTCTCTGACAAGAACAAGTTACAGGTTGAAAAAACCCTCAGCTCGGAACTAGGCAAAATCTGCATATGGCTCGCCGATAACAAACTATCATTACACATGGGCAAAACAGAGTCCATTTTCTTCGGTTCAAATAACAAACTCGGCAAGACGAACGGCTTCTCAGTTACAGTGGGTGACAATATTGTCACAAGGAAAGATGAAATTACCTACCTGGGTTCCATCCTAGAGGCTAATCTTTCCTGTGACAAAATGGCATCCAATGTAATAAAAAAAGTCAACCAACGAACTCGATTCTTGTACCGGATCTCCTCTCTGGTAAACAAGAATACCCTGAAGACTCTGGCAGGAGCACTCATTCAAGGGTACTACGACTATGCTTGCACCTCATGGTACCAAAGCACCTCAAAGGCACTAAAAACCAAATTACAAACATCGCAAAACAAACTAGTCAGACTACTGCTTGACCTGACTCCTAGAACCCACCTCACCCCTACCCACTTTGACAACCTAGGGTGGCTTAGAGTAGACAACAGAGTACAGCAACTTGCAATGGGCCTGGTCTACAAGATACACTACACGACCAAGGTACCCATGTACATGTCAAAATACTTCCCAAAGGTCAGTGAATACCACGATCACAACACCAGAGGGAGCTCCACAAATCATGTTAAACCCAGATTCGGCTCAAACAAGGGACTAAACACGTTTCGCAATTATGCCACATCAATGTGGAACGCCCTACCCAAAGCTGTAAAGGAATGTGAATCACTACCCACTTTCAAAAACACTCTCAAAGAACACCTACGGGAGACTGCAATTCGAAACTGGCCCCTACAAATGTCCTAACCCAGTTGTACAGTAAATGACCAAGTATGGCTTTGTCAGTACTATTCCAATGTACAGTGTGCAGTGTCCCCCACCTACCCACCCCCCCCACCCAATCCCACCCCACCTACCCAACCTCCTCCAATGTACAGTTTCTACGTCAAATGTATATACTCTTTTCACAAACAGTACTGTATTTGCAAATCTGGTATGTAAATGTATAGATGTAGCAGTACTGTCTATCTGTATGTCGTGTGTCATATATGTTATGATGAATTGAAAATGGGGGACCCTGAGGTAAACAAGACGAAAGTCTTTCTCTGGTCTGCATCCCCTTAACAATTGTATGTATTGAGCTGTACTGTACTGTACCCATTCTGCAATCTGTTAATACAATTTTCAATCAATCAATCAAACCCCATTTTCAATTAATCATAACGTAAGGTTATCCTATAACCCTAGTTATATGATACTGGCTGAGCGTCCCGCTCTGCCTACTGAGATATAACTCATCATCTCTAGCATCTAGTGTGCTCCAGGAAACAAAACAAATGCACCCACTTGCACGTGACCACGCCACTCCCATGCGCCCTATATTACGCCGGAAGTGGTCACGCCTCACCCTTCCCAGTTCGATTTCCAAAAGCGGAAAACATCCAAGGGACCTCGGGGCGCTAAGAGCGGGACGCTCAGCCAGTATCATATAACTAGGGTTATAGGATAACCTTACGTTATATATCAACTGGCTATCGCGTCCCGCTCTGCCTACTGAGATAAGGGCAGAGCAGACGCGTTGCCCGGACAAATGCACCCCCTGAGGGCCCGTAAGCCCCAGCCAGGGAGGAGGGGAGTCCCGTCCACCCGCCCGTCCTAACGAAGGGGGGGAGGCAGTCAACTCCACCAAAGTGCGAAAAGTGGAGGAACCAGGCACCCCTGAACGCACAGTGCAAGCGGGACCACATGTGACACAGCACCCCGCGGTCCACACTCACACACTCCCGCTAGCCCACCTGATGGCGGGATGCAGGAGAGGTCCCGGACCTCAGGACTGCCTGGGAGACAGAACCCCCAGTCACGTCCATGAGGTAAAACTTAACAAAAGGACCCGGGGAGGACCAGGAGGCCGCAGCACAAATGTCCTCCACTGAGGCCCCCCCTAACGGGGTAGCAGAGGCCGCCACACTAAATAAGAACGATATTTAATAAAGGAAGATAACAATATACAAACAAGTCTCGGACGACTGCAGGTGTATTTACAAATAGCGTCTCAGCTTCCTGTTCCGGTCGCTGCACTACTGTGCAGGGCCGTCTATTATAGAGGCCAGGGTTTCCGTTAGAAAGAATTGTTGCCGGCCTCAGTGTCCGGTAGATTGCAATCTACCGGTCAAATGAGAGAAATTCCGGTCAGAGTTTATTGAGCTTAAAAACAATTGATAGGCAAAAGAATGACAACAAAACAAAAGAATGACATCATCAAGGCATGTAGATTTATAATATTTTTACTTAAAACTAGGCTACTTTTGCGTATACAGTCATATATTCCAAATAAAATAAGTCCAGAGACTCCGTGCTGCTGCCGACTTTAAATCAAATAGGCGTCTGGGCAGTCGCCCGACATTAATAAACAGCAGTCTGTTATAATCACATTTTTATGAGCTAACGAATTCCGTTATATTGGACATTTGTATTAATTATATCAAGCGAAGAACTGAGAAATTTGGCAGAGAGAGACAGCAACATTATCGTGGGTTTGCGTGATGACTCTCTCCACCTCCCAACGACTTATTTGCGAGAGTGTCGATGCAGAGCAGCAGATTCAGCTGTTTTTTGGCTCTATCTGGCGACCGCTCAGCAGCGCCCCCCACCCAACAGCTGAATTGCCAATGGCTGAATTGGAGTACTGCACTGTGCCGCTGCTGCTCCGGCTCTGCAGCTTCACATGCACTCGCAATCCCAGCACTAAGCTCTCGCTGACAACGTCATTGTCATTATTAGAAGCAACGATGAAACAAATGTAATGATTGTTTCGTTCATCGCATAGGCTATTTAATTTTAGCCTATTTTAATACAATTCAAATAATCAAATTGTGCTTAGAGGGAATTATTTTCACCGGACATTAAGACCGGAGAGATTAAATATGTCGGACTTCAACAGATTTTGCCGGTCAAATACCGGTAATTACCGGCTAACGGAAACGCTGATAGAGGCGCTGTCTAGATATTCTCTATCTCCCCCAGAGTCTTTAACATACTGTGTAAAGGCTGAGATTTTTTTATAAACGAACATGTGGACAAATGCCTGTATAACCCACACCCAGGTTATGTGACTATAAATCATGTGTCCATTATGTGACTAGCCCATGGAATAGTCCCTGTGCCAGGCAGGCGCTCCGGTTGCCCTGGTGGATCGGCGTAATACCGCCCTAGGTGCAGGGGACGACACAGTGGGCCCCGGTGGGGGATCGGCTCCCGGGTCCAAAGGGACCGGTGGTGACGCCCGAAGGATCGTGTGCGAAGCAGGCGGCGTCCCATGCCGGGGTTGGCTCGCCAACGTGAGTACCGGTGGCGATGTGGGGGACACAGGGTCGCAGTAGGGGTCAGGCAGACGTGGTGTCACAACGAGTGCGGGTGGTACGGTGACACGGGTCGCCAGGTCGTCGTAAATTGATCGAGGAGGCGGAAGGTTGTTGCGAACAGGGCTGAACTTGCGTAGGAACCTCCTGTTCCGAAGTGTGACTCTGCCCGAGCCGTCGATCTTGACCACGTATTGGTCATGCTGGCGTACCTCCACAACACTGCCTGTCCTGTCCCATTTGTTGGGGTAGGGCCCTGTCTGGTTCTGTACACGACTGCACGCGTGTGCACATCCGTGCATCCTTTGAGGTGCTTTTGTACCATGAGCAAGCATAGTCGTAGTACCCTTGAATGAGTGCTCCTGCCAGAGTCTTCAGGGTATTCTTGTTTACCAGAGAGGAGATCCGGTACAAGAATCTAGTTCGTTGGTTGACTTTTTTGATTACATTGGATGCCATTTTGTCACAGGAAAGATTTGCCTCTAGGATGGAACACAGGTATGTAATTTCATCTTTCCATGTGACAATATTGTCTTGTCACCCACTGTAACTGAGAAGCCGTCGGTCTTGCTGAGTTTGTTATTTGAACCGAAGAGAATGGACTCTGTTTTACCCAGGTGTAATGATAGTTTGTTATCAGTGAGCCAGGTACAGATTCTGCCGAGTTCCGAGCTGAGGGTTTTTTCAACCTGTAACTTGTTCTTGTCATAGACCAGCAGGGCTGAGTCATCCGTGAACAGGAACAAGTTGCAGTCACAAGCTGACGACATGTCATTTGCATAAATTAGGAACAGTAACGGTCCTAGTATGCTTCCTTGTGGAACACCACAGCTCACTGGGAGGGGGGGGGGGATAGTGTACCGTTTACCTCCACCATCTGTTCTCTCCCCTCCAGGTAGGATTGCATCCAGCTCACTGATAGACTATCAAAACCAATTGCTTTTAGCTTGTCAATCAGAATGGAGTGATTGACAGTGTCGAAGGCCTTTTGTAGGTCCAGCATGACCATGGCGCAGTATTTGCCCGCGTCCACCTCTTGTTTGATGTGGTTGTTCAAATAGAGAAGGCATGTGTCAGTGGAGTGGGATGTTCTGAAGCCAGATTGGAATTCGTAGATTCGATTTTTTTCACGAGGTACTTTTCGACCTGTTCGTATACTATTTTTTCCATTACTTTCGAGATGGAGGCAAGAATAGAAACAGGGCGGTAGTTGCCTGGGTCTAATTTGCTGCCCTTTTTGTGCAGGGGGGGTTATTCTCGCAATTTTGAAGTCTTTGGGTACGTGTCCCTGTTTTATGGAGAGGTTTATTATGTGTGTGATGACTGGGGTGATGGCGGCCGCTGAGTCTCTGAGGAATTTGGAGGGGATATTGTCATAGCCAGTGGCCTTGTTAGGTTGGAGGGCGCTCAGTTTTTTTGAGTACCTCAGCTGTTGTTACCATTTCTAGTTTGAAATCATCTTTGCGGACCCCTAGGTTATTGTAGTAGGCTGGCTAGGATGTGTTCTACCCCAAAATGCCCTGAGTGGGAGGGTAGTTTATTTACCATTATACAATGGCATGCACATTTCTCTATTCTGATTGGCTGAAACAGTCAAGTTAGACGTTGTTATTTATCATAACACACGCTTGTGATCCCAGAACCCGCCCACAACCGAATTACAATCACTCCGCCGTTCGTGGTTTTAGGAATGAAACCAAGATGGCGGACAATAATCTTTATGAATGGATGTATTGATAGCGTCATAACGACTCATTCAAAAATGATTCTGTCACGTGGAATGTGTTAGTTGCTTACACAATGTTGGATTATGTAATTGGTTGGTCATGACTCATTGTTAAACAAAATATAAATCGCGCGAAGTGTGTTGTTAGATGCCATTCGTCAAAAGGACACTCATTTCACTGTTAATAATATTTTCAATCAATCAATCAATCCAATAACACACGCTCACTTCACTGTTAGACGGCATGCTTTTAAGCCTTGTTGTTTCGAACTGGTTATGCTTTGGCCCTCTTTTGAAGTCGGTTATGCTTAGAGTTTATCTTTAGAGCAGGGCAATAGACCACCAGCCCTGATTCCAAACTCTAAGCTAAGCATAACCGACTTCGAAAGAGGGCCAAAGCATAACCAGTTCGAAACAAGGTGGACATTAATAAAATGTTCAATCAATCAATCATTCTACCTAGCTCCACTTCAACCAGCGTCGCGGAGCATTCAGCCTGCTGGCTACCTAGCTCCACTTCAACCAGCGTCGCGGAGCATTCAGCCTGCTGGCTACCTAGCTCCACTTCAACCAGCCGAGCGTCGGGAGCTCCAGCAGCTTGTCGGTGTGCTAATAGCCTCGGCAAGCTAACGGTAGCTGGCTCCAGCAGCTTGTCGGTGTGCTAATAGCCTCGGCAAGCTAACGGTAGCTGGCTCCAGCAGCTTGTCGGTGTGCTAATAGCCTCGGCAAGCTAACGGTAGCTAGCTCCAGCAGCTTGTCGGTGTGCTAATAGCCTCAGCAAGCTAACGGTAGCTGGCTCCAGCAGCTTGTCGGTGTGCTGGAGCCTCGGCAAGCTAACGGTAGCTGGCTCCAGCAGCTTGTCGGTGTGCTGGAGCCTCGGCAAGCTAACGGTAGCTAGCTCCAGGCTATTATCACATCGACAAGCTGCTGGAGCTCCCGACGCTCGGCTGGTTGAAGTGGAGCTAGGTAGCCAGCAGGCTGAATGCTCCGCGACGCTGAACTGCCTGGGCCGGTCTGTCTGTCAAAGACAGAGGGAACCGCGTCCGGCTTCAGCTGATTAGTGGTCTTCTGGACAAACCTCCCACCCCCAACAACATAATCCGAGGCAATGAAGTGTTCGCTGCAGATCCTCCTTCCCTGTCCAACAGGCTGGTCGCGCCGCCTGAGTGCAGCCAGCCTGAGCCAACGTGCCAACAACACTGTTTTTTTCACTGGTAGTTTGTGGAAATTAACCAACTTTCCTCTCTTTCACACGGTAAAATTAGTTTGAACAGCCAGGAGCAATACAAAAAGAACCACCGCGGTCCCGTTGTTTTGTAGGCAACATTTTATTTACTGACTGACCCATTCACTATAGGCAGCTAACCAGCAGTGTATACACCAAACCAGCCCCATGACGTCAGCAACAAAATGGCCGCGCCCATGGCGAAAACAGGGAAATTATATTTGATTTTTCAGACAAATAAGCAGGATTTCACATTTTATTATAGGACCCTGTCTTACACAAGGTACACAACAAACAAACTAGGATCACATTGTTCACTGCTTCATCTCCCCTTTAAGTTGGTTAAAAACAATATTTAAAAACTATTTAAATCAGCTTTGGCTACAAACACTATGATACAGGCATTATCTATGTTTGTATCTGTCCCTTTAAAAATAATCAAATCAAATCAATAATGTATGAAAACACACTAAGTTACTTTCACTACCAGTTGTTGTTGATAGTCTTGGCACTACTGTCTTGACACTGCTGGTTTGGCTGTTGTTGATAGTCTGGACACTGCTGTCCTGACACTGCTGGTTTGGCTGCTGTTGATAGTCTGGACACTGCTTTGGAACGCCTTAAATATGACAAAAATCTTCCAGTTTTCAGGTCATGAAGGAACGAAGGAATTGAGGGAAGCATTTTTAAACCTTTGGAATGTACAAAGTACTGTTTTCTGTACTCTCCGAGTCCTGGATGTCGTTGGACCATGTTTAGGGGTTGCCACTATGGTCTCAAAAGCACTTTAATTAAAATCGTTGGTTATAAACAATAATGGGTAACATTTTAATTACCCAGTTAACCAAGTCTTCTTTGAGGGATTAGAACAAAACAAGCTGGCTACTTAATTTGTATTGGCCTGTAGCTCACATCACCAAGCTGATGTTGAGCCCTCCATTGTTTTTGCATTGAAAACCCACAACACAATTGACAGATAATTTCTGTCACAGGTAGGATAGGTAGTGTAACGGCACATTTTCTCCCTCCAATGTCCAGTTTTATCTTGCACGTTACTTCACAGGTAGGGTATGGGAGTGATCCTATGCAGTAGACACAGCAACAAACAATGCATCAAGACAAATTGCTTGTAAGTACTGTATACCACGTCATTAAGTGTTTCTGATTCTTAAATACACTTTTCCTCTCTAGACCCCCCACAGCTCTCTGTAGAGGAGGTTCCCCCTGAGCAGCGGGAGAGGAGCCCCAGTCTGAGCCAGGAGGAGCCGGTGTTCCTACAGATTAAAGAGGAACAGGAGGAACTCTGGACCAGTCAGGAGGGAGAGCAGCTTCAAGGTCTGGAGGAGGCTGATATCATAAGGTTCACATTCAACCCTGTCTCTGGGAAGAGTGAACATGATGAAGAGAAACCTCAGTCCTCATGGTTTAACCAAATCCAGGACCCAGAGCTCCTACAGATTAAAGAGGAACAGGAGGAACTAATTGAAGATCTAGAGGAGGCTGATGGCTCCAAGATGACCTCACACCCTGTGAAATATGAACATGGTGGTGAGAATACTCTGTCCTCACAGCTCAGCCAAACCCAGGACCCAGAGCTCCTACAGATTAAAGAGGAACAGGAGGAACTAATTGAAGATCTAGAGGAGGCTGATGGCTCCAAGATGACATCACACCCTCTGAAATATGAACATGATGGTGAGAATATTCTGTTCTCACAGCTCAGCCCAACCCAGGACTCAGAGCTCCTACAGATTAAAGATGAACTACATCAAGGGCTGGAAGAAGCTGATCTCTCCAAGACCACAGTTCACCCAGTGAAGTGTGAAGATGACCGAGAGAACGCTCAGCCCTTCCAGCCTCTTCAAACCCAGAGGGAGAGAAACAGAGAGGCTTACTCTTTACCCAGCACCTCAACTGAACAGATGAAAACAGAACCTGATGGAGAGGACTGTGGACTATCAGAACCAGCCAGTAACCTAGATCCAGCTGGTGATTTAGAACCAACTAGAGATGACCAGCTTCACTCTTCAGACTATTCTGGAACTGAGACTGATGACAGTGATGAGTGGGAGACTAGTGAACATCATCCAGGTTTACTGACATTGAGGAAGACACAGAGCAACAAAGGACAGAGTTTGTCTAACAGCAACAAGTTCAAGAGTTCTGTGGTTTTGTCCCATGAGGTGAAATTATCAAACCATATTCTATCTGAAACTTGGAGCTGTAAAGTGTGTGGGATATGTTTTTCTAGTAGGAATTCTTTAGGATCCCATATTAGAGTCCATCTTAGTGATTGTGGTTTTTGCGGAAAACATTTAGATTCCACAGAGAGCTTGAAACTTCACTTAACTTCACAAACTCACAGGACATGTACGGTTTGTGGCAAGATATTTACTACTTTTTCAAATTTGGGCAAACATATGAGAATGCATACTGGGGAAAAGCCCTATAGTTGCTCACTGTGTCACAAAAGATTTGGTGAAAATTTTGATCTGACAGTACACTTGAGAAGTCATACTGGGGAGAAACCCTTTAGTTGTTTGGTTTGTGGAAAACGGTTCATTATTGAAAGTGCTCTGAAAAGACACGTGAAAACTCATACAGGAGAGAAGCCATTTAGTTGTTCGGTCTGTGGGAAAGGATTCAGTGATAAAGGAAATTTGAAGTCCCACATGATGACTCACACAGGAGAGAAACCATTTAGTTGTTCGTTCTGTGAAAAAGGGTTCAGAACCAGAGGGGATCTGAAAAGACACAGGCTGACTCACACAGGAGAGAAGCCATTTAGTTGTTCATTTTGTGGGAAAGGGTTCATTGATAAAAGTGGCCTGAAATTACACATGACAACCCACACAGGAGAGAAACCATTTAGTTGTTCAATTTGTGGACAAGGGTTCAGTGAGAAAGGACGTTTGAAGAGACACATGAGCAGTGGAAAACATTTAGAGAAGCCATTTAGTTGTTTGGTTTGTGGAAAAGGGTTCATTAATGAAGGTGCTCTGAAAAGACACATGAAAACTCATACAGGAGAGAAGCCATTTAGTTGTTCGGTTTGTGGAAAAGGGTTCATTAGTGAAAGTGCTCTGAAAAGACACATGAAAACTCACACAGGAGAGAAGCCATTTAGTTGTTCATTTTGTGGGAAAGGGTTCATTGATAAAAGTGGCCTGAAATTACACATGACAACTCACACAGGAGAGAAACCATTTAGTTGTTCAATTTGTGGACAAGGGTTCAGTGAGAAAGGACGTTTGAAGAGACACATGAGCAGTGGAAAACATTTAGAGAAACCATTTAGTTGTTCGGTCTGTGGAAAAGGGTTCAGAACCAGAGGGGATCTGAAAAGACACATGCTGACACACACAGGAGAGAAGCCATTTAGTTGTTCAATTTGTGGAAAAGGGTTCAGTGAGAGAGGACATTTGAAGAGACACATGAGCAGTGGAAAACATTTAGTTATGGACTGAAAATACTGATATTGTAAGATCTATGAGAGGTCATACAGGAGAGAAGCCATTTATTTGTAGAGATTGTGGAAAAGGATTTAAACAAGTCTCATCTGAAGAGACACACAAGAAGTCATACTGGAGAGAAACCATTTAGTGTTCAGTTTGTGGGAAAGGGTTCAGACACAAAATAAACTTGACGACCCACATGAGACATCATGCAGGACAAACCGTTTAGTTGTCCATTTTGTGGCAGAATATTTACTCAAAAAGGTACCTATAAAAGACATATGGTAACTCATTTGAGTGAGAACCCCTGCTTGTCATAACTATTTTCATATTTTTCACACCAATTTCTATTTTCTTAGTCTTTAGTTTATAATAGAAGTCTTTGGTTAAAAGCCCATGACTTGATTAAAGTAGTACTTCACAGATCGTTCTGTTGTGAGCAGGACATGTGATAAACGGACATGTAACTCACCAATGTGTTCGTTGTCTAAGAGAGGAACTTCTCTGGGTGCTTGTGAGCTCTCAAGACACAGAACACGTTACTGAGTCACATGACTGATCATCACATGTCCTCCTCATGACAGAACCACAGGACTGATCATCACATGTCGTCCTCACGACAGAACCACAGGACTGATCACATGTCCTCCTCATGACAGAACCACAGGACTGATCATCACATGTCCTCCTCACGACTGAACCACAGGACTGATCATCACATGTCCTCCTCATGACAGAACGACAGGACTGATCATCACATGTCCTCATGACAGAACGACAGGACTGATCATCACATGTCCTCCTCACGACAGAACCACAGGACTGATCATCACATGTCCTCCTCATGACAGAACCACAGGACTGATCATCACATGTCCTCCTCATGACAGAACCACAGGACTGATCATCACATGTCCTCCTCATGACGGAACGACAGGACTGATCATCACATGTCCTCATGACAGAACGACAGGACTGATCATTACATGTCCTCCTCACGACAGAACCACAGGACTGATCATCACATGTCCTCCTCATGACAGAACCACAGGACTGATCATCACATGTCCTCCTCACGACAGAACCACAGGACTGATCATCACATGTCCTCCTCACGACAGAACCACAGGACTGATCATCACATGTCCTCACGACAGAACCACAGGACTGATCATCACATGTCCTCACGACAGAACCACAGGACTGATCATCACATGTCCTCATGACAGAACCACAGGACTGAGGTTGAAGATTGGCAATGTGTATTTTTTTTTTTTTTTCTTTTTTTGCATTTTTACAGCTTTATTGGTCACGCAGGACCGACAGAGGAGAGGGCGAACGGGAGGAGAGGTGGGGAGGACATGCGACAAATAACGACGGGAGCTGGGATCGAACCCGGGTCGGCCACGTAGGTGCGCGAGGCACTATGGTATGCGCCACGAGGGCGCCTCGGCAATGTGTATTTTTAAGGACCATCATTCTCCTACACAAGAGCAGTAGATGTCAGGTAAACTGGCTCCCCCTTGTGGTTGATAATTTATTACAGATATACAGCAGATCTACTGGATTATGCTTCAAGACCCACAAGTTAGTTCTAAAGTTAGTTCTAAAGTTCAGAATGTACCTGTTTTAACTGATTCTTCTTTATTTTCTCTCCGGTGTTTCATCTTGTTTATTTTAAATCTGCAGGCGTATCTTGACATCATTGTAAATAATGATTTCTGAGACTTAAATAAAGGTTTGAATGAGAATCCTGTAATCAAAAGCCGACTTCTTTTGCCTCATATTCATCTTCTCATGTGAACTCCATTGTTACATTGCAGTCGACAGCAAAAGTGAAAACTAAGCTCTCTGTCTCAATACCTTCTCTTTTGACTCTATGTTGTTTATTCCCATGCGATTAACTGAACTCCAGGTCTGAGTGGGAGGAGCAAGGCCTGCAGACTTAGTTGTATTTCTTTAAAAGCCATCAGCAGTTCATTTTCCATGGATAGGCCTTAGACAGCAGGTTCCCATGAAAAGCATGCAATTAAAAGAAAAGTTAATTTTTTATTTTAATTCTTTTTATTTATTTAACCAAGAAGTCCCATTGAGATACAATATCTCCTTTGCAAGGGAGACCTGGCCAAGATGACAGCAATAACATTTGCAATACATCACACAGCAATAAAATGTGCGATACATCACACAAGAACATAATAAAAGTGCATGTATACATGCATAGGCGCCTAGCCTTAAGAGCACGCGATGCAGCTGCTCTCTCACTATTGAACTTGGGGGAGCATGGTTATGATCTTGCTCCACCACTTTTTGATCATATGAAAAATATGATATACCCCCCCCCCCAATATATAAATCTAACCATAATTACGTAATTTCAATCAAATTAATAATACGCAATGACACTTAATAACACGTTTTTAAGTTTCCAAAGATTGCGAACCCCCCCCCCCCTGCCCCATTATGGTTTGATCCAGTTCCTCCCATCTCCAGCGCGTAGACCTTGGCTCACAGCGCTGCAGTCTGGCTGCAGGTAGGCTCAGTCAGTGTAAATATCAAAGCCCACAGAGTGTGTCATAATATTGGTGGCAGGCAGGCAGGCTTTTCCAGTAAGTTGTTCAAATAAAAGGATTATGTTAGACGTAAGTTACTATTGAGTGGTAGTAGAACTTCTACGGTTCTACCACGCAATACAATAAAAGTGTTTCACGGTCCCGAATTGCGATCTGGTCATACGGTTTCCTCGAATAAATAATAATAACGTTTCCCTCTCTGGTTGGCGTTAGCTTTAGTGCTAACGTTATCTAGATATATGTGGTGTGAGCTGGATGACGTTGACTTCATTTCCAAACGTTAACGCTATCTATATGGCAGACGAGCAGGGCCGGATTAACGACGGCCGCGGCCCGTGGGCCTATAGTGACGAGGGGCCTCCATTTTTTTTTTTTACTTTTGCTTTTTTTTTTTTTTTTTTTAGATCGATGTCATGATTGTGCACTGCAGACTCAGGGAGGAGGCAGAGAAGGAGAGAAAGAGACACAAGATTTACAGGTAATGGAAATATATCTTTTTTCTCTTTCTTATTAAAAACTTGGCCTATTTGAAAGGAGATTGATTTAATAAAAATGAATGAGCGAAAAATCAATATACAGTGTATATACAGTATAATATATTATTATTATAGTAATTGGCTATCATACTGCAATATAAACTGAGTTTTATAGTGAAAAGAGCAGCTTTATTGGTCAAGATTGAAGGCTCTATATTGCAGGAAATTGCACGTACAGGTTCATTAAATAAAAAAAAAAACGTCTGCCATGGAGGGGGTCGTGCCGGACACCCTCCATACCACCCCTTGCCTGTCCAAAAAATAATAATAATAATAATAATAATACAAAAAAAAATAATAATAAAAAAATTCTTGCACCCCCACTTTCAACTATAACTAGGCGGCCATGTGTAATACATGTATACAATATACAATACATCATGTAAACACAAAAACAAAGCAGAATAGTCTACAAGATAGTAAAAGTGTATGACAGTATAATACAGGATAATACAGTAATTTTGCAGTTGGGACCCGACTACAGAAAGCAGCGACATTCTTCTTGTAGGAAGTTATGTAATAAAGATTTAAATTTACCAAGAGAGACCGGGGTGTCTAAGTAGATAATGGTCCTGTAGCCTATTCCATGCCCAAGGTGCGAAGCTTGAGAAAGCTGTTCCTAGCTAACCCTGCTCAAGACAGAAAACATCTGAGCTGAGTAAGGAAAGGGTCCCGTCCCGTCTCGCCTCTCTCTCTCTACTGGTTCAATTAATGTTTAAGTAGAAAAGCGTTGCACTATAAAAACGAACTGGATAGTTGATGATAATAAACATTTAACTTCATTAGCTGAAGTATTCTAAAATCATTTAAACCATTCTCCTTTTCTGTGTGTGTGTGCACACGTCTCATATCTGGTGGTCTGACATCAGAGGAGTTTGATAGTATTTACTGAGGATTGCCAGATAATGTTGATATTTAAACATAAAAAGAATTATAATACAAAATAAATATACATGATCATGCAACATAAAAAAAAGTGTTGTAGGAAAGGGAGGTAAGGGGTTTTAGATTGTGTGTTGTGAAGTTTAGACTTCAGAAAGGGAGAGTAAAGTACAGAAAAAAAGGTACCGTTGGGTACCGGTATCGATTATTTTTTATTTAACCTTTATTTATCCAGGCAAGCAATAATTCTTATATACAAAAGCAGCCTGCAGCCAGGTAAAAAGAAACATTTTCAGACTCGGTGTCCCGAACAGACCCACCGCGTAGGCCAGATGCAAGCCGCATTTTACAATAAACCTCTGTGGGGCTGTTTAAAAAAATTATTATTATAATCGCAAATGTAATCGCAATTGCAATATCTGTCAGAAAAATCGCAATTAGATTATTTCCCAAAATCGTGCAGCATTCTACACTCAGTTTGATTTTCATTTTGAGGCACCCTCTGATTGACAGACTGACCCAAGAGGGCCTTGATGAATGAATTCCACTACAATTTCGCCTGTCATTCTGAGAAATATATATATTTTTAAATCTATTTTTCGAATAAGATTCTGATTGTTTGGGGCCTATTAACTCATTGGACGCCGACAACTATTATATATGTGTTTGTCCGACAACCGTTGAACTAGGTCTGTCGCGATAACTGCATCACCGCCATCCCGCGGTGTGTCAGGTCTACCGCGGGTGTAGAACAGACAACCGCATCAACCGTGTAAAAATAAAAGGGGCATCATCATTTTAGTTAATTTAATGACGAGGCGTCCGTTTTCCAGTAGCATGAGCTAACTTCACGTTTCCGTACAGTTTACAACTCAGATGAAATCAGGATTTATTTTCATATCCCGGACTCGAGCCCCCAATGTATACCTTTTCCTGTATTAATCTGAACCGTAATAGGATGCAATCCTACCTGGATTGCATCCTATTAACGTTAGCTATAGGCTATAGTGTAGTCCCGAGTGTAGCAGGGACGGCGGAGCTATAGGCTAACGTTAGTGTGGTCCCGAGTGTAGCAGGGACGGCAGAGCTATAGGCTAACGTTAGTGTAGTCCAGAGTGTAGCAGGGACGGCGGAGCTATAGGCTAACGTTAGTGTAGTCCAGAGTGTAGCAGGGACGGCGGAGCTGTAGGCTAACGTTAGTGTGGTCCCGAGTGTAGCAGGGACGGCGGAGCTATAGGCTAACGTTAGTGTGGTCCCGAGTGTAGCAGGGACGGCGGAGCTATAGGCTAACGTTAGTGTGGTCCCGAGTGTAGCAGGGACGTCAGAGCTATAGGCTAACGTTAGTGTGGTCCCGAGTGTAGCAGGGACGGCGGAGCTATAGGCTAACATTAGTGTGGTCCCGAGTGTAGCAGGGACGGCGGAGCTATAGGCTAGCTATAGGCTAACGTTAGTGTGGTCCCGAGTGTAGCAGGGACGGCGGAGAGATGCAGCACTTAGTTTCCCCCAATGATGAACAATGATGACACAAGCTACCCAGACTGCTATGCTGGCTTCATTAACACCTAAAATTCGTGCAGTGGATATCTCTAGATAAATCACATCGAGATAGGTGAGAATCCATACCTTCCGGCACATTTTATCCGGTTGAATCCAGCGTGACGCTATCAACTTTTTGGCAGCCGTAAAACCTACCAAAATGAGTCTCTTTACATGTACAGAGGTCGATAACTGAGAAACATCATTCAACAACAGTTAGGCTAATGTTAGTGTAGTCCCGAGTGTAGCAGGGACAGCAGAGCTATAGGCTAACGTTAGTGTAGTCCAGAGTGTAGCAGGGACGGCGGAGCTATAGGCTAACGTTAGTGTGGTCCCGAGTGTAGCAGGGACGGCGGAGCTATAGGCTAACGTTAGTGTGGTCCCGAGTGTAGCAGGGACGGCGGAGCTATAGGCTAACGTTAGTGTGGTCCCGAGTGTAGCAGGGACGGCGGAGCTATAGGCTAACGTTAGTGTGGTCCCGAGTGTAGCAGGGACGTCGGAGCTATAGGCTAACGTTAGTGTGGTCCCGAGTGTAGCAGGGACGGCGGAGCTATAGGCTAACATTAGTGTGGTCCCGAGTGTAGCAGGGACGGCGGAGCTATAGGCTAGCTATAGGCTAACGTTAGTGTGGTCCCGAGTGTAGCAGGGACGGCGGAGAGATGCAGCACTTAGTTTCCCCCAATGATGAACAATGATGACACAAGTTGTGATATTTAACTAGCTATGTATGTGCATTCACATTCACTAACGTTAAAATAGTGTTATATTAACGTTAAATGTTCGCTCAAATAACGTTAGTTTTAAGTAAGGAGAAGGGCATATATCCCACAACGCACCACTCTTAACACTTTCAGTGCCACGAGGTGGCGCCAGAGTTAGCGCTTGAATGCCACCATCCACTTTAATGTTATCGTTAATATCGCCTAATCTATGTTTTAAATTATGGCTATGTGTCTAATCTGCCCGTCGCTTATCAAAGAATCCTTTTCCAGTCAGTGCTGTCAAGGCAGATTGGTTTTTTATCGCTTTATTTCCGTTTGAGAGCATTTTGAAAAGCACCTGTTTTGAGGTAAAAAACAGTCCATTCTGGGCCATTCTATGATAATCGTCTTTTACTGGAATATTCCAGAACGTTGATATTTGTCGGCCTATTTATGAATCGTTTTCAAATAAACGCTAGATAATCAATATTATACGTACACGCACGCCCATTAGAGCCGCGCACGGATAATCGCCATGTTCATTTCCTCTTGGATTTTTACAGTGAAACTGATGGAGGACATTTCACAAAACAGCTTATATCTTCATCAAAATGAGTCTGATTATCCTAACACTGATAACATAGATTCCTTACCTGACATCAGATGGTATCCAACTGGTATATTCCAATTCCTGATCACCATTCGAAAAAATCGATAAGTGTATAGATCCAACGTGATACAGTAGAACACATGATTCCGCGGGGCTCAGAGGCTCCAGAATGAACTCTGATAACCCCGGCTGCATCAGTGGACTGGAAAATGTGGAGTACAGGATTTTTTTCCCCATCCATTTTCATTGAGTCCATTCCAAAATCCCTTATGTCATCTGGGAGACGATAGGGGGCGCTTTTTTCCACATCTGATCGCCGGCGGCACTCGGGTAGACTAGGGTAGGCTCGCGTGATGCAATATGATTTCAGAAATCCGAGAAATCTCGTGAGTGGCATAGAAAGTGTTAAAGGAGCAGGCAACACCCTACTACTTGTATCACATTTCAGAACGATGAGGGACAAATGTATAGATTATCAAACATGTTTAAAATAGTTTTGGGACTCCTACGACATTAGAATTTTGTTCTAATCACGATCGCGGGTAAACTCGCATGTCTTAATAAAAAAATATATACAGGTATAAAATAAATAATAATAATAAAAAGGAAATGATTTTTTTTTTAATTTATTTATTTTATAGAAGTGCGGTACCACCGCATCCCGCCGTGATTAGCCACACACACAACCGCGGTGAGAAAATGTCACACCGCGACAGCCCTACGTTGAACGCCAACCACGTATACGTTATTTGATTGTTATTTTTTTTATGAATGAATTAATGAATGAAAAACTTTATTTAACAGATTGCAGAATGGGTACAATACAGTACGGCTCAATACACACAATTGTTAAGGGGATGCAGACCAGAGAAAGACGTTTGTCTTGTTTACATCAGGGTCCCCCATTTTCAATTCATAGTGACATTTATGACATACACAACATATATGACATCATGACATTTATGGCATAGGGACATACATGACATACAGGTATATAGTACTGTTACATTTGTGACATATATGATATGCAAATATACAGTACTGTTACCCATAGATCCTTGACAGAGAGTATATACATATGATGGGGAGGAGACTGTACATTAGGAGGGGGTAGGTGGGTGGGAGAGAAATATGCATACAGTGGGGAGAGAATATATACATACGGTGGGGAGGAGACTGTACATTAGGAGGGGGTGGGTGGGAGAGAAATATACATACGGTGGGGATGCGACTGTCTATTAGGTGGGGGTGGGGGGTTTTGGACATTTACGGTGGCCAGTTTCGATATTATTATTATCGATATTATTCGATATTTATATTCATTACAGGCCCACTGGCTCGGGGGTTAACATTGGGAATCGCATTGAGAATGCCTAGGTGCAATACCGGCCACAACATCACACTAGATGGCGGTATCGAGCACCCTTTCTAACTTTGTATCATGGGCTGTGGGATGGCCTCAGGTCTCGGGTTTCATTTATCCTTCTCGGGCAAGGCGAACGGTTCTGCCGGTTACATTGAAGGCCGTCAAATATACCCGATAGGTTATGGTGGATTATGCCGTCGAGCAAATGGACATTGGATCTACCAGATGGCGATCAAGAAATTGGAATATTCTTTTTGGATTACTCCCGGCCACCGGTAAGGGCGATTTGATGTCAATTTTAGCTTGATCCTGCAATGCTTTTACACCGATCTGGCTGTTTTTTGTGTTCAATGCGAATGCCGTTACTGACAATCAAATAATCAGAAACTACCCCCCCCCCCTTTCATGCATTCATGATGGTGTAGTGGGTGCTATAGACATAATTCACAATTGTATTGTTTTGATAGTTCTGACAGCTGTCACTTGTGCTATAAATGTAATAAATGACACACGGCTTTGTGTTGTCGCAAGATAGAAATTGTGCGTTTCTCCTTTCCGACGATTTCTACAATGGAACATAATAGCTATGATCTAGATTTGATTTGTATAGTCCCACTTGGACTATACAAACACTACTTCATTCAACATAAGAAAATTCCAAATGTATATGCGTTCCTTTATCTTATCCACCACAGCTACCCAGACTGCTATGCTGGCTTCATTAACACTTAAAATTCGTGCAGTGGATATCTCTAGATAAATCACATCGAGATAGGTGAGAATCCATACCTTCCGGCACATTTTATCCGGTTGAATCCAGCGTGACGCTATCAACTTTTTGGCAGCCGTAAAACCTACCAAAATGAGTCTCTTTACATGTACAGAGGTCGATAACTGAGAAACATCATTCAACAACAGTACAGAAGGCAGTGTCGGTATGGTCAGAGATAAAAATTCTGATAATTGAGTGGTGACATTTTCCCAGAAAGTCTTAAAGGGGAACTATTTGACTATTTATTTCACTATTTGGGCACTTTTACACAATTCTTGTGAGTCTATGGAACACCTCTGTAAGGTTTTTTTCCAAAAAAATCATTGTTTTGTATTTCTAATCAAGTACTCAAAAACAGCATTTTTCTACCTCAAGATCTTAAGCCGTTTTGAGGCTGGGCTCTAACCACTGTGTGGCCTGGTGCCAACTGCCACACCAACTGCCACATTATTATGCAGCTGATAAATCTCTGACATCACAGATATGCACATTTTCAGATGACTCAGTTCAGTGAGGGTGAATATTGTGAGAGGAGAATTGGAAGAATGCGCCAATATGAGAATTAGAGACATAGATCCTATTAATATAAGTCCACATAGCTAGGAAACAATGCTAAACACTGAAAAAGGCCATTTATAAGATAGTTCCCCTTTAACAGGAGGGCATTCCCAATACATATGCATATATGTACCAATAGCATCGTTTGAACACAAGGAGCATCGAGTGTCCGGTCTGAGACCCATTAGGTACAATCGTCTAGGGGTCAGGTAAGTCCTATGAACAAAGTTAAGATTAATCTGTTGGTGATCTGGGTTGCGTGATGATAGCCAAACATTTTCCCAGACTGCATCCCAATCAAAATCTACTTCCAGGTTTGGGATATCCTTCCTCCAAACCGAGTCTAGGGGAAGGACCTTATATGAGGACGTAAGTAAGTGGCGATAAAAGTCAGAGACGAAGCCTCTCGACTTCTCCTTGTCATAAAATAATTTGTGAAATCTGTGGTGCTCAAGTGGAACATCTAATGGGACTCTGTGAGCCTTCAAAGCTGCTCTTATTTGTAAATAGAAGAGAAAAGTGGAACTGGTGAGGTCAGATTTGTTGGATATATCTCGATAACTGCGGAGACCATGGTCATCGAAGATATCCCCCAATGTGTGTATGCCTTTCTTCTCCCAACCAGGGTATCTGATAGGTTGTTGTTCAATAAGGAGTAAATTGTTATTAAATAGGGGAGAATGCCTGTGCCATTTATGGTGGTTACAATCTTGAATCTTGAAGGTGGAGCGGTACCATATCGTTTTTGACCGCACTTCATTTCTAGTTTATGTTAATTAAAAAAAAATTATAGTTAGTAAATCCTGTTTATTTTACAAAGTACATCGGATCTTTATCATCCGTAGGATTGCCTTTACACCAACCATTCCACCATAATCTGTAATTGTTTTAATTGATTGTACAAACTATTATTTTACATTACATTAATTTAGCTGCTTACAAGTTCTGTACAACAGGTCAGCAGGAAGGGTACAACTCCTTCAGCTGAGTAACAATGGTCATAAAACCCTGTTGAGACTGCAATGTTGAGTGCATAGTAGTAGAATATTAGCATAGTAGGTAGTAATTTAGGCAAGGAAGATTATTTAGTGGCAAAGTCCACAATAGTAAAAGTTACGTTTTAAAAATATATATTTCTTTTTTATTTCAGATATTGATTGAAGAAGTGTGTTTTAGTCGGCGGATGAAAATTGTTCGGGTTTCGGCTCTTCTGATTGTGGTGGTTTCAGCTGTCCTGACTGTGGTGGTTTCAGCTGTACTGACTGATGGTTTCAGCTCTCCTGAATGTGATGGTTTAAGCTGTCCTGACTGATGGTTTCAGCTCTCCTGAATGTGATGGTTTCAGCTGTCCTGACTGATGGTTTCAGCTGTCCTGACTGTGGTGGTTTCAGCTGTCCTGACTGATGGTTTCAGCTGTCCTTACTGTGGTGGTTTCAGCTGTCCTTACTGTGGTGGTTTCAGCTGTTCTGACTGTGATGGTTTCATCTGTCCTGGCTGTGATGGTTTCAGCTGTCCTGAATGTGATGGTTTAATCTGTCCTGACTGTGATAGGTTTGGCTCTCCTGACTGTGATGGTTTCAGCTGTCCTGACTGTGGTGGTTTCAGCTGTCCTGACTGTGGTGGTTTCAGCTGTCCTGAAGGTGATGGTTTCAGCTGTCCTGACTGTGGTGGTTTCAGCTGTACTGACTGATGGTTTCAGCTCTCCTGAATGTGATGGTTTCAGCTGTCCTGACTGATGGTTTCAGCTCTCCTGAATGTGATTGTTTCAGCTGTCCTGACTGATGGTTTCAGCTGTCCTGACTGTGGTGGTTTCAGCTGTCCTGACTGATGGTTTCAGCTGTCCTTACTGTGGTGGTTTCAGCTGTCCTTACTGTGATGGTTTCAGCTGTCCTGACTGTGGTGGTTTCAGCTGTCCTGACTGATGGTTTCAGCTGTCCTGACTGTAGTTGTTTCAGCTGTCCTGACTGTGGTGGTTTTAACTGTCCTGACTGTGATGGTTTCAGCTGTCCTGACTGTGATGGTTTCAGATGTCCTGACTGTGATTGTTTCTGCTGTCCTGAATGTGATGGTTTCAGCTGTCCTGACTGTGATGGTTTCAGCTGTCCTGACTGTGGTGGTTTCAGCTGTACTGACTGATGGTTTCAGCTCTCCTGAATGTGATGGTTTCAGCTGTCCTGACTGATGGTTTCAGCTCTCCTGAATGTGATTGTTTCAGCTGTCCTGACTGATGGTTTCAGCTGTCCTGACTGTGGTGGTTTCAGCTGTCCTGACTGATGGTTTCAGCTGTCCTTACTGTGGTGGTTTCAGCTGTCCTTACTGTGATGGTTTCAGCTGTCCTGACTGTGGTGGTTTCAGCTGTCCTGACTGATGGTTTCAGATGTCCTGACTGTGATTGTTTCTGCTGTCCTGAATGTGATGGTTTCAGCTGTCCTGAATGTGATGGTTTCAACTGTCCTGACTGATGGTTTCAGCTGTCCTGAATGTGATGGTTTTTTCAACTGTCCTGAATGTGATGGTTTCAGCTGTCCTGAATGTGATGGTTTCTGCTGTCCTGACTGTGATGGTTTCAGCTGTCCTGACTGTGATGGTTTCAGCTGTCCTGACTGTGATGGTTTCAGCTGTCCTGACTGTGATTGTTTCTGCTGTCCTGAATGTGATGGTTTCAGCTGTCCTGAATGTGATGGTTTCAACTGTCCTGACTGTGATGGTTTCAGCTGTCCTGGCTGTGATGGTTTCAGCTGTCCTGACTGTGATTGTTTCTGCTGTCCTGAATGTGATGGTTTCAGCTGTCCTGAATGTGATGGTTTCAACTGTCCTGAATGTGATGGTTTCAGCTGTCCTGAATGTGATGGTTTCAACTGTCCTGCCTGTGGTGGTTTCAGCTCTCCTGACTGTGGTGGTTTCAGCTCTCCTGACTGTGGTGGTTTCAGCTGTCCTGACTGTGATGGTTTCAGCTGTCCTGAATGTGATGGTTTCAACTGTCCTGACGGTGATGGTTTCAGCTGTCATGACTGTGATTGTTTCTGCTGTCCTGACTGATGGTTTCAGCTGTCCTGACTGTGGTGGTTTCTCCTGTCCTGACTGTGATGGTTTCAGCTGACCGAGAGTAAAAGATTATGATTGCACTTATTATATATTGTATTGTTTATTGTATTTATCATGTATTTATTATTATGTTTGTATGCTCGACATCATCAGAAATTAGGACTTGCTCTCAATGAGTTGTCGAGTGACACAATAACAATGACACTGGCAAAAATACTGCACTGGGACTGACCTGGTACTCTGCACTTTACACTGTATAAACTATATATATATATATATATATATATATATATATATATATATATATATATATATATATATATATATGTATTCAAATTATTAATCCTTCACTGCACTGTCTTTGTCCTGTGTCTGTTGTTGCTGTTTGTTATGTGGAAAAAAGATCGATGTAAAAATGCATATACTGTAATTGCCGTAACAATTACCAATGTGTTTACACATATGGCTCATTAAAGGAATCTGAATCTGAATCTGAAGTTGACACACACTTGTACATCTCCGCTGAACCAAATGATTACACAGCTATAAATCCATTTCCGCCTGTCTCTTAGCAATAAACAAATGGATGACGAACACCTTCCTAAAATTAAATGAGAACAAAACTGAAATCATACTAGTAGTCGGTCATATAACAAAAAGAGAAATGTTACAGAGCAATATGGGCAACTTACTCCTTGGATCAAATCCGAAGTTACAAGTCTTGGTCTTATAATAGACTCAAACCTAAGCTTTAAATCACACATCAACAAGGTGACAAAAACACCATTCTTCCACCTTAGAAACATAGCTAAGGTACGGCCATTTATAAATAAATAAAAACGGATCCATGTGTAGCGGCCACTGCCTGGGTCCGCTTCCAGTGGCAGCCGGGGAGGTATTCCGTACGCGCTTTATCCAAAAATAGTCTCCACACTTTGAGTTCCGTTGTCTAATACCACAGATATCCGATTTATTTAGAAAAAGTATATTTACATTGAAGAGGGATCAAAGCGATCCAAAACGTTCCTGTATAAGCGATCCAAAACGATCAGAATGCGTGGTTCTAAGCGTGGTTCAATTCAAAGCGATCAGAAAACTGTATGCTCTTTCCCCGTCTACACCCCCCGGGCCCCAGCTGATTCCCATTACTCATTTATGTCCTCAGCTGCGCCGTGGCTGGTCCGCCTGACAGGTGAACCACCCACAGTACCACTGAATTCATTCAATTGGCTACACAGATAAATCATAACATTCCCATAAATCATATCCTTCTATTTGAAATAATAATAATAATAATAATAATAATAATAATAATAATAATAATAATAATAATAATAATAATAATAATAATAATAATAATAATAATAATAATAATAATAATAATAATAATAACAAAAACACTCATATGGCCTTTACACCATGCCTTTATTTCAAGCCAACTTGACTACTGTAATGCACTCCTCACCAGCCTCCCAAATAAAACCACAGAACGACTCCAACTCATTCAAAACTCGGCAGCTAGGCTACTAACTAGAACCAAGAGGAGAGACCACATCAGTCTAATATTAGCTACCCTACACTGGCTTCAGGTAACATTTAGAATCGATTTCAAGGTACTCCTCCTTATATACAAAGCACTAAATGGAACAGGACCAAGTTACATTGCAAATTCTCCAGTCAACTATGTGCCTTCTAGAACATTGCGATCATCTACTACTAGTCTATTGAAGGTCCCAAACCACAGCCTAAAGAAAATCGGGGACGCAGCCTTCGCAAAACTATGCATCAATGTAGGGCTGACCCCGATTAGTCGACTAATCGATCGAAAGGAGCTATAGTCGACTGCCAACCTCTTAGTCGAATGCAATTTTTTTTTATTCTAATAATATTATTATTATTTTTTCTTTTTATCATTCTTTCCAAAAGCAAAGAGGCATAGAAGAAGCGTGGCTAACGCTAATGGCGCGCATACCAGAGAGGCTAACTGCCTAAGAAAACGGGCACAGAGCCACTGAAATAGGATTTCACCCATCTAATGAACACACTAGACTAGACAAATATCAAGATGTATCCATCAGTGGCCCAATTGCATGCTTTCGCAGAGGACACGAGGCCTTCAGTTGACTGCTTCAGACATTAAGCACCCCCACAGCCCAAATGGAATGATAAACAAAAATATATATATATTTGAATATTTTTTTTCTTTTCTTTTTGCATTGGGTGGTAGTCGACTATCAGTCCATTATCAGCAAATTTCGGCCAATCAAAGTCGACTATACAAATCATTAGTCGAAGTCAGTCCTACACAAGTTATGGAACACACTACCTATGGACCTATCTCTAAATATCTTGAACATTTTTCTAAAAACTTACCTCTTCACCATAGCCTTTTAACACACTCCACTGCTGATTGTACTGTAGATTGCACTATTTGACTCCATTCTATTTTACTCTTTTATTACTTTTTATCACAGGTTCTAAACTGTCAGGTATGGAACTGTGTGAGGATCAAGTAGGAAGAAAGACTGTCAGGATTTTAAAACTGTGTGGGGACCCAGGCCTAGAACTGCAGCCTGAGAGAGGGAACTGCGCCCTGAGAGGGATGTTTGCCCTGAGAGGGAGGTTTGCTCTGAGAGGGAGGTTCGAAGGGTCAAAGTGCGTATAATCAAACAGAAGGGAAGACTGTCAGATTTTAAACTGTGGATACCAAACAGGGAAGGTAAAGCTGGTTTTAAACTGTTAAACAGTAATCCAGAACAATTTTATTGCACTGCACTGTTGCATCATTTTACTCTGTCTATTCTATTCTACTATTTTATTGCACTACACGATTGCACTATTTTACTCTGTCTATTCTATTTTACTCTTTTTATTATTGTCTATTTTTAAAACTGCAGTAGAATTAAAACATAAACAAGGTGGTCTATTGGGATGTTAGATCCTAATGTGAAAAATGTGATGTAAACCCTTAATGTGATTTTGTCTTTTTTCTGTTGTGAAGCACATTGACCTGCAATTCTTGTATGAAAGGTGCTATACAAATAAAGTGTATTAGTATTATTATTGAAATGAAGATTGAATGAATGAACGAATGTCTCTTTTTTGATGGGATGATCTTTGTTCTAATGTCGAATCTTTATTTCTCTTTATAGCACATGTATCCAAGTACTTAGTACCCATGTACATGTATCCAAGTGTTTATAACCCATGTACATGTCGAAATACTACCCAAAGGTCAGTGAATACCACGCCCACAACACCAGAGGGAGTTTCACAAATCATGTGCAGCCCAGATTCGGCACAAACAAGGGAATAAACACATTTCGCAATTATGCCACAACAATGTGGAACGCCGTAAAAAGATGTGAATCCCTACCCACATTCAAAACCGCTCTTAAAGAGCACCTACGGGAGGCTGCAATTCGAAACTGGCCACCGTAAATGTCCAGATGTAAACAAGACAAACGTCTTTCTCTGGTCTGCATCCCCTTAACAATTGTGTGTATTGAGCCGTACTGTATTCGTATTGTACCCATTCTGCAATCTGTTAATAACGTTTTCAATCAATCAATCAATCAGGTGCAACCAGAAGGCAAACTACACCTGCCCTAATATTTATCCCATTACCCATTCTGCAATCCGTTAAATAAAGTTCATTCATTCATTCAAGATGCGTTATAATCTATGAATGTCATATTGTATTATCTATTATACAACAGGTAGGTCTGACCACACATTGTGATTGGTCGAGAGCGCTCTAAGCCGTGAGTATATTCATGATACACTCAGTTAAATCACCATGAATATATGACTGCGCTGGCTAATGCGATGATGACCATCAAACAGTGCTGAAACTTGGGTGCTGCAGTGATGAGTGCATAGTAGTAAAGACATGTGTTAGTATAGTAGGAAGAGTGCATGATAGTATAAGACAGTAAGAAGGTACGTTTTTTTTGTTTTTTGTTCATTTCAGATATTGATTGAAAAAGTGTGTTTTTAGTCGACGGCGAAAGATTGATTGATTGATTGAAAACTTTATTAACATTGCAGAATGGGTACAATACAGCACGGCTCAATACACACAATTGTTAAGGGGATGCAGACCAGAGAACGACTTTCGTCTTGTTTACATCAGGATCCCCCATTTTCAATTCATCGTGACCTTTATGACATACACAAATGTATGATATGATATGTATGATATATATCATGACATTTATGACATACACGACATACAGATATACAGTACTATTACATTTATGACATACAAGATATACAAATATACAGTACTGTTTAAGAGACAGAGATCCTAAAAGAAAATATATACATTCAATTCAGGTTTCAGCTGTCCTGACTGGTGGGAAGTTCGTTCCACCATTGTGGAGCGAGGAACGAGAATAGAGGGCTTCTCCCTGATGACCCTCCCGGACATGCAGTGAGCACAATCAAAATCCTGCTGCAATTAAGCAAACAGTCATCTCTTCTTCTGCCAGCGGGATAATGACATAATGCGACATACTAGATTCCAGAAGAATTTTCATTTAATGGAATTTATAGGAAGAGCCGGACTGATAAAATAGAGTGCAAGCCAGAATCATTGTGAATGCTTGCGAGCAGACACTCGCCAATTTAAGGTTTGTGGGTTAAATATTGAGAACGGGTCACAGGGGGGAAATGTCTTGGCGTTTTCATAGTGGAAGCACAGTCTCCAACAGGGCAAAACACTAAACTACGAGCTTGTGTTGTCTTTGCAACCTGACTGTCTTTTATTTTGAAATAAATGGGTGGAGAACAAAAACAACGGGATGATTCAAAATATGATATTCCCCCATCTGCTCCTATAGGCAGTTATACATGTAGTATACTGACCTACATCAACATGATTTTCATTGTACTGAATCTTGAAATTGCAAAGATGAGTAGGCTGTGGGATGGAAGAGGTGACTATGAAACGTAACATGATGCCATCATTATATTATATTGTCTGTAATTGTCTCCAATGATTTAAGAGAGACAGATTTAGTGTGGATTTAGTTGTTGTTTTTTCTTGGTGTGTGAAGAACGTGAGACTACAACTGTGAACTGATCTGGTCATTTATTTACCCTAGCAATAACGTACGTTAACCTCCTGTTACCTTGAACTCCCCCCCCCTACACATAGCCCCAGGCTCATTCCTATTGGCCGGCTCTAACCTTACTTCCTGTTCGTCATAACAATAGACGCCTCCCGGCTGCGTGAATACTTTCGGCAACCAACATGCCCTTCCGCGTTGCTCTGATTGGCCAGCGTTGGCCAGCGCTCTCCTGCGTGAATACCAGCGCTCTACGCTTGTTTACCCCCTACGCCGCGCATGCGCATGAGGCTCCCCAGGTGCTTGTTTACAGAGCGTACAAATATGCTTGTGTTATGATACAGGAGATAAATAGGAAGTACTTGAGGTCGTTGTTAAATACGTGTGTGTTTTAATAAACAGTATAACTGTAAAAGTAATGTTGAATTGTCGTGTCGCTAAACTAGACAAAGAGGTTTGAAAATACGAGCGTCTTGCAAGAGCGGCGGGGTTTGGTGTGTAATGACTAGCGATGAATATTATGTGTTTTAAATATGTTGCGACCGTCGGATCGTTGTTAAAACGGAGGGATACTAGCTAAGGTGTGGGGGAGTTGGCGTATATAAGTTGATTGCTTTGAAAACTGAGAGAAATGTCGTATTTACGCTGTTTAAAATGGGGTGATGGGCGAAAATCTTTCGTTTTAGCTTAACGTATGGGGTGGAGTTCAATTCGCGAGCGGGTAAGGGGCCTACGTAATGTTTAAAGAACAAGATCTAAGGTTATGTGGAATTTACAAATATAGATGTGAAGAAAGATTTTGAAAAGATGTTTTAATTTACTGTTAAATTAGATAAGTTGCCGGTGAGGTAACGTTAGAGTGACGCGGCGAGGAAAGATTACGTATGTCCGCTTCCGGTTTGCGCGATGAGCTCTGGGTATCGTAGTGTTAGTGTTTAACGTTATGCAGTGTTTATGTTTCAATATTGTGTGTTTGTGAATGTTAAATGTGGGGAATGTTTGTGCTGCTGTGTGCGGATGTGTGCGTCTGTGCTGCGGGATGTTTGTGGAGGTGTGGAGCGTTTGTGGAACGTATATTAGCTGGTGGCTATGCGTCAATATAGAGCGAGTAGTGACGAATGCATAATGCCGCGCCGGCAAAACCTTCTTAGAGCAAAACCTTCTTAGAGCATGGCGATAAAACGCCAGGTAGTTTGCAGGCTGTTTGACGTGGAAATGGGCAAAGACACAGCTCGTCACGGATTGGGCAAACGCGTCCGTGGCCAATCAGAGAGCGTCTCCGAGAAATGCGGCTAGGTTTCGTAATCACGCATCGCAGCACGGCAGAGGGACTTGTCGCGGCTCATGCGCGCGCTCGGCCAATCGGAGCGCAAAACGGCAACTCGGAACTGGAACAGCGTTGTAGAAGGCATACACGCACCCGGCCCACATAGATGGTCTAAACTAGTGTAGCAGCCTGAATATTCTACAAAGTATTCAGTAGTGCTAACTAACTGTTACTTTCCCTGTGTGTGTATAACGTGTGATTAACAGTGTTCCTTTGGATAGCCTAACAGTGTTCCTTTGGATAGCTCGCCCAGTCTAACGACGAGGTGAGGTGCTACTCTTCTCCGGCTGCAGTATGGATTACTAACAATAACATTGAGCCCTTTTCCCTTTCTGGAGCGGTCCTTGAGTGGGACCAGTGGAGGTTGCCAGCAGGGGGCGGAGTGGCAGTGGTGGCAGGTGGAGCGGTGGAGAGAAGCAAGCAACGAGGAAGAGGGAGTTACCTGGGGGCAAAGGGAGCAGGAAGCTCTCTTCGGCGTTGGACTTGACCGTGATCAGTCGCAGTCACAGCGGGCGTGTGCTTTGGAATAGCCCTGTTGAAGAAGTTAATGAAGGAGAGCCCCGTTGGAACGAGCAGCGGGTGATGAGAAGTACTTGCTAGTGACGGGTTATCCTAGAAGTATCAGCGATAGTGTGTGAGTAAGAGATACCGAACCGAAGGACTAACGTCTAGAGTAAACGAGACTAACGTCTAACGTTAGCGGGTTATAGTAGTTACTGTGTGCGGTGTATTAGTATGCTGCTAGCGGCTCCGTCTGACTTGAGTAGACTACCCACTCCACTGACACATGCCTTCTCTATTTGAATGACCACATCAAACAAGAGGTGGACGCAGGCAAATACTGCGGCATGGTCATGCTGGACCTACAAAAGGCCTTTGACACGGTCAATCACTCCATTCTGATTGACAAGCTAAAAGCAATTGGTTTTGATAGTCTATCAGTGAGCTGGATGCAATCCTACCTTGAGGGGAGGGAACAGCTGGTGGAGGTAAACGGTACCCTATCCCCCCCCCTCACAGTGAGCTGTGGTGTTCCACAAGGAAGCATACTAGGACCGCTACTGTTCCTAATTTATGCAAATGACATGTCGTCAGCTTGTGACTGCAACTTGTTCCTGTTTGCGGACGACTCAGCCCTGCTGGTCTCTGACAAGAACAAGTTACAGGTTGAAAAAACCCTCAGCTCGGAACTAGGCAGAATCTGCATATGGCTCGCTGATAACAAACTATCATTACACATGGGCAAAACAGAGTCCATTCTCTTCGGTTCAAATAACAAACTCAGCAAGACCGACGGCTTCTCAGTTACAGTGGGTGACAATATTGTCACAAGGAAAGATGAAATTACCTACCTGGGTTCCATCCTAGAGGCTAATCTCTCCTGTGACAAAATGGCATCCAATGTAATAAAAAAAGTCAACCAACGAACTCGATTCTTGTACCGGATCTCCTCTCTGGTAAACAAGAATACCCTGAAGACTCTGGCAGGAGCACTCATTCAGGGGTACTACGACTATGCTTGCACCTCATGGTACCAAAGCACCTCAAAGGCGCTAAAAACAAAATTACAAACATCTCAAAACAAACTGGTCAGACTACTGCTTGACCTTACTCCTAGAACCCACCTCACCCCTGCCCACTTTGACAACCTACGATGGCTTAGAGTAGACGACAGAGTACAGCAACTTGCAATGGGCCTGGTCTACAAGATACACTACACGACCAAGGTACCCATGTACATGTCAAAATACTTCCCAAAGGTCAGTGAATACCACGATCACAACACCAGAGGGAGCTCCACAAATCATGTTAAACCCAGATTCGGCTCAAATAAGGGACTAAACACGTTTCGCAATTATGCCACATCAATGTGGAACGCCCTACCCAAAGCTGTAAAGGAATGTGGATCACTACCCACTTTCAAAACCTCTCTCAAGGGACACCTACGGGAGACTGCAATTCAACACTGGCCCCTGTAAATATCCTAACCCAACCCCCTCCAATGTACAGTCATTTACATAGTATGGTTTTGTCAATAGTCCAATGTACAATTTTGTTTGTTTGTACAGTGTCTCCTCCCCCCCCCCCCCCCTCAATGTACAGTTTTGCTTGTTTATACAGTGTGCCCCCCCCCCAACCACCTCCAATGTAAATTACCCAGTATGGTTGTCAATATCCCAATGTACCCAACCCCCCCCCCCCCCCCCACCCAACCTCCTCCAATGTACAGTTTCTACGTCAAATGTATATACTCCCTTTTCTTGACTCCTTCTGCATCACAAACAGTACTGTATTTGCAAATCTGGTATGTCATAAATGTATAGATGTAGCAGTACTGACTATCTGTATGTCATGTATGTCATATATGTCCTGATGAATTGAAAATGGGGGACCCTGATGTAAACAAGACGAAAGTCTTTCTCTGGTCTGCATCCCCTTAACAATTGTGTGTATTGAGCTGTACTGTATTGTACCCATTCTGCAATCTGTTAATAAAGTTTTCAATCAATCAATCAAACCGGGCGCGCGACGCTGAAGAGACCGGTGGTATAGCCAGCCACGTTGCGTTAGCAGTACAACCGATATAGCAGGAGGGTGCATCCAGACCCGAAGCTTAGCTGTGTTTAGGGTAGCAACAGTATTAGCTCGCGCGACAGAAGCAAGCCAGCAACAGCCGCGGTGGACGTCTCCCAGACGGTACAGAGGACGCCTCTTCCCACCAGCAGAGGACGCCATCCAGCACGCTCCTCCAGCTAACCACTGCCTATGCTGTTCGCCCAGCCTGCTGGCTGTGCTCGCGGGATCGCCAACGCCATCTTGTCACCTGGACGAGCGGTGACAAGGGTGGGTCCGCCATCTTGGCTAAGTACTAACGGTACCACGTGTATCAACAGCAACGTCCATTCAAGTGAACGCTAACAACCAGTGTCTAAGGGGTACCCCGAACAATTTAAGCCGGCTTAGGTTAGGTTTTCTTTTGGTAATGTGGGCCCACATTTACTTGGTTTTATTTTGTTATTTGATTATTTGGTTATTTGAACTCCCAATGTGTCTCTATTTTATGCCTGGGTTCCCCTAGTACAAGCGGGGTGTTTTAATGTATTGAGCACACGGTGCCTATGGTGGGAAGAGCTTCCCCTACATTATAATAGCAAGAGCACCCGGTGCCATGTATTAATAAATGACAGTGTTAAGTGTAATGGATAACATGCCCAGGCTTCAGTAAAAGCAGACATTATTGGGATCATTGTGTGTGTCTGTTTCTTCCAATTTCCATTTGCTATTCTAACCCCTGGGTAAATATTGTGACTGCATAATTATTTAACCCTTACACCCCATTCACAGAATAGCATTTGAAGGGTCTATACAGGTGGTCAAGGAAGGGTACTGCTTAAAGGGAAGCCCAATAATACTATTGAACTGACAGTCACTGGGTGTGGGAGGGCTGTCGGAGGTACTGGGGGAAGTGAGGGTGTGTGGGGAGCTACTGCTGACCGCCTTGGAAGGCGAGGGAGACCAGAGTACCAGTCCCCAGGTTAGTAAATCCTGGGCCCCATCCACTCCAGCTGCAAGCCCTCCAGAACGACGTTCCGGGCCAAAGACGGGGGTACTTATAGGTCCAATACTATAGTATCCTACTACCCAGTGTCTGTGTACTACTACTCCCACAAGCAGGGATAATCCACCCTTCTACACTAGGATAACACCACAGGTACCAGATGGCGGTAATGCACATTTAAAAGTTGTTTGCCAACCGCTGTTATACAAAACTGAAGAAGAAGAAGACCAGCTCGGGCGCGTGCTTACGAAACCAAGACGCATTTCTCTGTGAGACGCTCTGCGATTGGCACACTGACGCTCTCTGATTGGCCACTGACGCGTTTGCCCAATCCGTGACGAGCTGTGTCTTTGCCCATTTCCACGCCAAACAGCCTGCAAACTACCTGGCGTTCTATCGCCATGCTCTAAGACAAACTCTAACCTTAACCAACTTCGAAGAGTGCCTAAGCTTAACCAGTGTAGAAACAAGCGTCGGCCAATCAGAGAGCGTCTCCGAGAAATGCGGCTTGGTTTGGTAATCACGCAGCCCGGGCGGGCGCGTACGTGACGTCAAACTCGTGCGCACACGTGACGTCAAACTCGTGCGCGTAAAAACATAGCACGCTAATGGTTTTAGCTTCGAAGCTAACTAGCTAGTAGCTCCGTTGATGTTTGAAAAAGTCTTGAAAGTACAAATACTGAGCCAACGATCGACTGAGATGCAGAGCAAGAAGCTGTAAACAACTCGATGGGACGGGTTGTCAAGGCAGTGGTGAATTGGCGCGCCAGATGTTTTGAATGGCTCTGGTCGGGCGTTGTTTACTATGATGATAGTAGTCTCGTATTTATAATCGGTCCTATTTGACCGATCGGGATCTTTCTACTTGGATTTAGCTGTTGGGTGTTGAGTTGGTGCGGATAAGCTGGAGAGGGAAAGTTTGCTCACTTGTCTGTGTTTGGTGAACGCCAGCTGTCAATAAGCTAACAGGAGGATTGAGGTTGGTCTGTCTGCCCTCTCTAGGTCTTTCTGTCTTATTTTTCTTGCTCTGTGTTTTCTATTCCTGTCTGTTTTTCTTTTTCAGCTAGTGATCCTAGTATTTTTAGGACTTGCCATTTAGTACGTTGCAGAAGTGTTATGAGGTCAGTGCGTGAGGGTATGGAGGATGAGGGAGGAGGAGGGGGTTGGGGAGCGCTGGGGAGCAAGGGGGGAAAGCGTCCAGTCCTATTCCAGGGGATAGCGGTAAAGTGAGGAAGGTTTGGGAGGGGGAGCTAGCTTTATTGATCAAAGTTAGAGGCCAGGGCCCAGGGGATGGAGGTTTTAAAAATCTCCACCCGTTACGGGTCTCAGCCTCATTGGAGGGTAAGGTAAGAAAGGGCTTCCAGGCTACAGTGAGGTCAGATGTTCAGCTTAAACGGGTATGCTTTGATCAAAATCAGTTTGATTTAGCTATTAAGGTGGTCAAGGTGTTAGAGGTAAAGGTGGAGGTGTCAGTCATGCATAGGCAGGTTCAGGGGTTAAAGGGAATGATATTTGGAGTATATGAGGGCCTTTCTATCCAAGATATTTTGGAAAATGTGAGGGGTGGGCAGGTGACTGAAGTGGTGCGATTCAAGTCCAGGGAGGGCGGGGGGTGATTCCCCTGTACTGCTGATTTTTTCTGACAGTGCCCTTCCGGAGAGAGTTTCTATTGGCCACATGTCCTATAGGGTCAGAGAATATATTAGGCCTCCCTTGCGGTGCTATAATTGCCAAAGGTTTGGCCACAGTGCTGGATCCTGTAGGGGTGAGCGGAGGTGCATGAAGTGTGGAGAGTGTCATGACATCAGGGAGTGCAAAGCGGATGTTCCAAAATGCTGCAATTGTAGCGGGGATCATCCTGCTAGCTTTCAGGGGGGGTGTGTTCTCCAGCAAGGCTCGGCAGGTTGAGACAGTGAGGGAGCGGGATGCGATTAGAGTAGTTCAGGGGGCTAATATTGTGAGTGCGGCTATGGTGGACGGGGGGAGTCAGCGTGGTTCTCCCCCGGCCGGGCCGCGTCTATACTTTCCGCAACGGAGTTCGGTTTCTGGGTTCCTCTGATTGGCCGCGACCCCCATGTGACCCGCGCTGCCTAGCACGCCCCCTTATCCACCGCTGCCGCTCTGCTGTGTGTAGCGGCAGAGGTCCCTGCCTTCCTCAATTTATACGCATGGAAGTATTGACTGAATGAATGAATGAATGAATGAAAACTTTATTTAACAGATTGCAGAATGGGTACAATACAGTACGACTCAATACACACAATTGTTAAGGGGATGCAGACCTGAGAAAGACGTTTGTCTTGTTTACATCAGGGTCTCCCATTTTCAATTCATATAGAACGACTACGCCGGAACAAATCATTAAAAAAATATACCATTAACTGGAATATGTTGTGCCTTTACACATATGTTGGATTATGTAATTGGTTTGTCATGACAAACAAATAAAAAAAATCGCGATTTACCCGCTGGCTACAACAACACACAGTGACTGCATGTAGTCACTGTGTGTTGATGTTGTAGCCACCTCCTCAGAGGCAGGAATACTAAGCTCCCCCTTAACTCTTTCAGTGCCACGCCTGGTTTTCCGTTTTACCGCTTGAATGCCACCATCGGCGCCAATGTTAACGTTAATATCGCCTAATCTATGTTTTAAATTATGGCTATGTGTCTAATCTGCCCATCGCATTATCAAAGACTATTTTCCAGTCAGTGCTGTGAAGACGGATTGTTTTTTTATCGCGTCGTTTCCGTTTCAGAGCAGTTAGAAAAGCCCCCGTTTTGATATAAAAAAACAGCTCATTCTGGAGCATTCTATGAAAATCGTCTTTTAGTGGAATATTCCACAACGTTGATATTCGTCGGCCTTTTTATGAATCGTTTTCAAAAAAACGCTAGATGATCAATATTATACGTGCACGCAAGCACATTACGGCCGCGCACTGATAATCGCTCCGTTGATTTCCTCACAGACTTTTACAGTGAAACCGAAAGAAGACATTTCACAAAACAGCTTATAACTTCATCAAACTTACTCCGATTATCCTACCACTGATAACATAGAGTCCTTACCTGACATCAGATGGTATTCCAACTGGTATATTCCAATTCCTGATCACCATTCGAAAAAATTGATACGTGTATGGATCCAACGCGACACAGTAGATCTCCATGATCCGCGGGGATCTGAGGCTCCAGAATGAACTGTGGTAACCCCGGCTGGATCAGTGAACTGGAAAATGTGGAGTACCGGATTTTTTTCCCCAATTGAGTCCATTCCAAAATCACTTATGTCATCTGGGAGACGACAGGGGGCGCTTTTTTCCACAGTGTTCACCGGCGCAGCTCTGCTATACTCGGGTAGGCTCGGGTGATGCAATAATTTTTCAGATCGCAAAAAAATAATAATAATAATAATTCCGAGAAATCTCGTGAGTGGCATGCAACCACCTATAAAAAAAACAGAGAAATCTCGTGAGTGGCACTGAAAGAGTTAAGCTCCAGGAGAGAGGAGAGAGGCTGAAAACCTGCAGTTCTTGCCCGACTGATGGGAGCCAAATCCCCGGATCCGATTTGTCTGATGAATACCCCCAAAACATGGAGGTCCCGAATGCATGGAAGTATTGATTGCGCCGTAACAAATCATTAAAAAAAGATACCGTTAACTGGAATATGTTGTGCCTTTACACATATGTTGGATTATGTAATTGGTTTGTCATGACAAACAAATAAAATATCGCATCGCCGGCTGTCTCTGGCTTGCTCCAGCGGACACCAGAGCTCAGCCCGCGGCGAGAATATGCTGCCGCGAGCGGCATCGCTGAGCTCTGGCTCTGACTACATGCAGTCACTGTGTGTTGTAGCCAGCGGGTAAATCGCGATTTTTTTATTTGTTTGTCATGACAAACCAATTACATAATCCAACATATGTGTAAAGGCACAACATATTCCAGTTAACGGTATATATTTTTTAATGATTTGTTACGGCGTAGTCGTTCTATATGAATTGAAAATGGGGGACCCTGATGTAAACAAGACAAACGTCTTTCTCAGGTCTGCATCCCCTTAACAATTGTGTGTATTGAGCTGTACTGTATTGTACCCATTCTGCAATCTGTTAAATAAAGTTTTCATTCATTCATTCATTCATTCATTCAATACTTCCATGCGTATAAATTGAGGAAGGCAGGGACCTCTGCCGCTACACACAGCAGAGCGGCAGCGGTGGCGCGGGTCACGTGGGGGTCGCGGCCAATCAGAGGAACCCGGAAACCGAACTCCGTTGCGGAAAGTATAGACGCGGCCGGGCCAGTTATTCCCCCAGATTCTCTGGTCTTTAGCAAGGAGTCCTTTCTAGCCTTCGTGGTCGAAGTGCTGGCGGGAGCAAAGGTGAGTGGGACTCGGTCAGACACAATTAGGATGGTGGTGGAAGCAGCAGAGAAGTATTTGGGGGTCAAGGAGCTGAGTCCAGAAAAGCTGCATGATTTGATGGCTGGGAAAAAAAGGGGACCTTCACAGACTCCGCGGCGTGGGAGCAAAGAGGTCTCGGTTGATATGGCGGTGGGGGGTGGGGAATCTGACTAGTTACAATGTTGTGCATCCTTCAATGAAATGCTAGGAGTCTGACAGCTAATGGTCAGGAGCTTAAAAGGTTTGTGGCTGCTTTTAGGGATAAGCCTGAGTTAATTTATATTCAGGAAACCTGGCTGAAGCCATGTTTGGATTTTGTCATTCCAGGCAGGGAGCGAAATTAACTTTTTGACTCACCGGCCAGTGGCGGGTAGATGGGAAGAGTCTACCCGCCAAGCATATTTCTTACCTGCCAATATATATTTTATATATACAATTTTTTTTTAAATAAAATATATATTATATAATCATACTTGTAGTTGTATTATCTGCGAGACATCGCCACCACGCAATAAGTCAAAATGCTTGCTATCTGCAAACAGCTCCACTGTCTGTTTTGGCTGTGTTGCTCTTCTAGAAAAATAATCCTTTCAGGGTTGCCTATTGAAATACTGTACACTTTCCTACTGTACACTTTCCTGATTAATTGAAATGGGGGACCCTGATGTAAACAAGACGAAAGTCTTTCTCTGGTCTGCATCCCCTTAACAATTGTGTGTATTGAGCTGTACTGTATTGTACCCATTCTGCAATCTGTTAATAAAGTTTTCAATCAATCAATCAATCACACCTCCAGTACAGAAACATTGTTTGAGTTTGCGTGTCAGGTAGACCATTGATTGACAGTCGAGTCTGCCAATTACATCACATCGCTTGCACTCCGGTGCTGCAGCTGGACCCATTGCCCACCTCTGCTGTTGATAACGCTAGCCAAGTTATTATACACACAGATACACAGTGGGCCAGTGACTTTGGTGTAGGGGTGTAACAATGCATCGATCCTAAGGGGGAAATTCAACTGCATCGATTTGAAAATGTTAGAATAGATTATCGCAATTTTAATGTGTACACGTTATGTTATTGTCATGTCCGTTACAGCCAACACACCGACATACGCTACTGCATCAACGTTATGATTAACAAAGCAAGGCATTCGTTTTGTTGCGTTAACGTTATATTACTATTGCTATCGATAAATCTAGGTGTTCTAAAATCTATTGCTATTGGTAAGAGAGACTATAATAAGTTGGTGTCTCGGAAAACGAGAGCCCTGATCGCGGAGTTTCAGGAAGTAAACAAGAAAAATGAGAGCTTCCGATTGGTCATTTGCTTTATTTCCCATGAAACCAGTCACTTCACTCTACTGTGATTGGACCGTTGGCTTGAGTGCAATGTGGGACTTGTAGTTTTTTAACGATCTCGCAGCGGAGGGAAAAAAAGACGAGAGAGGCTATAATCTGTATTCGCACAGCGTGCGCGTAATTGATTTTTACCGTTCGCATACAAATATTTTTAGGGGCCTGCTTATGAACTACACGTCTACACGCCACACGGCGGGCAGCCCTCTAAGTGTCATGCGCCAAAGGTAAAAACAGACCGCCCCTGGCGGGCGGCAGGCTTTAGTTTCGGTCCCTGATTCCAGGGTATGACAGCTTGAGGCTGGACAGACCTGGAAGATCAGGAGGAGGGTGTGCAACATTTATAAGGAATGGGATTCAATATCGGGGCGTGGACGTGGGAACTAGCCTTGAGTGTGTAGTGGCGGAGGTATGGACAGAATCTGGATCTATAAAAGTGGTAAATCTTTATAATCCTTGCGAGCGTTTGGAAGCAGCAGGGTTGGATGGGATTATGGGGAAGTGTGACGGTGGATGTTTATGGGTGGGAGACTTTAATGCTCACAACCCTTTATGGGGCAGTGGGAGAAAATATCTTAATGGAGCTGTGGTGGAGGAATTTCTGGATAGGAATAATCTGGTTGTGATCAATGATGGGAGACCTACCAGGTTCCATATACTCTCTAATTCTAGTAGTCATCGATCTGACTTTCTCCTCCCCTAATTTAGCTAGGGTGGGGGAATGGGACGTGATGGACATATATACAATGGGGAGTGATCACTACCCGATCTATAGTAGGTTTGGCAGGGGAATGAGAATTGAGGTTGACGAGGTAAGAGTAAGGTACAACTTCTCCCGTGCTAATTGGGAAGAGTTTCAGCAGGTGTGCATAGAGTTAGTTGGGGAAGTAGACAGTGACGTCTCTGTTGATTCATGGAACTCCTCCCTGGGGGATATGATTCACAGGGCAGCTCTGAAGGCGGTTCCTGTGAAGCAGGGGCCAAAACCTAGAGTGATAGTTCCTTGGTGGAATAATGATTGTGATGGTGCGGTGAGGAACCGTAATCTTGCTTACAGGCGGTTGAGGAAGCACCCTACGGTGGAGAACGCGATAGCTTATAAAAGACTCAGAGGAATAGCTAGGAGGGTTATTAAGGACACAAAGAGAAGTAGTTGGAGGAAGTTCTGTGGGACTTTGGGTCCGGAAACTGTGGTCGGCGGTGCATAGGATGGGAGGGAGATATAAAAAGAGGTCTATTCCGGTAATGACCGCTGGGGGGGGGGGGGTGGAGGCGGTGTCCAATTTGGAGAAGGCTAGTATGTTGGTGGAGGCTTTCAGGGCTGTTCATAGTTCTGAGAGTCGGGGAGGAGAGGGGTAGGAGGAGGAGGGAGCTCCTGGCAGCCAATCAGTGGAAGTTGGAGTGGAGTTTAGATGATGTTAATCCAGTTAATGTCTTTTTTTCTCTAAAGGAACTGAAGGATGCAATTTCCGCAGGAGCAAGAACTACCCCTTGGAAGGATGGTCTGGGCTACGAGCTTTTTCAGCATCTGGAGGAGGGGGCTCTCTTGGAGGTTCCTCCACTGATGGGTAAGGTATGGGAGGAGGGGAGGCTTCCGACTGACTGGAAGCATGCGGTCATAGTGCCGGTGCTGAAGCCAGGCAAGAGGGGATCTGACCCGGCGTCATATCGGCCTATTGCTCTGACGTCGGTGTTTTGTAAAATTCTGGAGAGGATGGTGACCAATAGGTTGGTGTACTTTTTAGAGACCAAGGGTCTATTGTCAGAGTTTCAGAATGGGTTTAGGGTGGGGAGGTCCACCATGGAGGCGGTGGCAGTCATGGAGGAGGATATTAAGAAGGCCTTTGTGAACAAGGAAGTGGTGGTGGGGGTGTTCCTTGACATAGAGAAAACCTATGACTCCCTATGGAAGGAAGGGCTACTGATTAAGTTGTTAGACCTGGGAGTCAGTGGCAGGATGCTGAACTGGATTCAGGATTTTTTGAGGAGGAGGACTATTCAGGTCAGGGTTGGTCTGCTCGGATACCGTGGAGGTGGAGAACAGCACCCCGCAGGGGAGCGTAATTAGCCCGGTCCTTTTTAATGTGATAGTAAATGATATTTTCAGTGGCGTGCAGGGGGGGCTCAGGCAGTCTTTGTTTGCGGATGATGGGGCCTTGTGGAAGAGAGGGAGGAACGTGGAGTATGTGATAAGGCAGGTCTAAAAAGCCTTGGACTCAGTGGAATCCTGGGGTGAGAAGTGGGGCTTTAGGCTTTCGGCCCCAAAGTACTGGGTGAAGTTGAGCGCCTCCGGCCTGGCCTTCCCTGCTAGGCGGCTGCTTCAGGGGTCATGGGAGTCGGGGGGTAGGGTCAAGCGCAGGCCTTTCTTTAAAGAGGTGAACCAATGGGCCGGTAAATTGGGGCTGGTTCAGGAGGACCCGCCTCCTTGTAGGAGCTGGACTCCGGTGCCGTTCTGGTTCAGGAGCGGGATGTCAACCTGTCCTTTTTAGAGGTGGATAGGGATGGGATTCAGGCGGATGTGGAATCCTTCCTAAAACTGGAATTGGAGGTGTACCTGGGGGTCTTCACTGATGGGTCCAGGGACCCAGTCTCTGGAAGGGCTGGGTTTGGAGTATTATGTGGCCCAGTGGGATCTGCAGGCTGGGCTTCGGATTTCAGATGGGAGCTCAGTCTTTGTGACAGAAGTGCTGGCTATCTTCTGGGCATTATGGTGGGTGGAGGATGTCAAGCCGGAGAGGGTACTTCTGTGCTCGGACTCAGCGGCGGCTTTGGTGGCCTTGAGAGAGGGCAAGTCAAAGGCTCTGCCTGACCTGATTCAGGAGATTTTGATGGTATTGTTTAGGCTGGAGAAGGTTGGCTGTGAGGTAAAGTTCTGCTGGGTCCCAGGGCACTCAGGAGTTGTAGAGAATGAAATAGTGGATGGCTTAGCCAAAGGCTCATTAGGTAGAATGGCCCCGGATCTGTCTGTACAGTTAGGGGGGGCCGAGCTGAGGGAGAAAATTAGGGAGGGGGTTTTGAGGGAGTGGCAGTGTAGGTGGGACTCGGAGACCAAGGGGAGGCACTTTTATTCTATCCAGCCCTCTGTCAGAAGGATGGGGGCCCCTTTTGGGGGGGCTAGAAGAGACTCTGTTATAATCTGTAGATTACGGTTGGGGCACTGTGGGCTTAATCAGACGTTGGGTACAGTAGGGAAACATCCTTCTGGGTTATGTGAATGTGGGCGGGTGGAGTCAGTGCAGCATGTCCTGATGGACTGTATTAAGTACAGAGAACAACGAAATTCCTTCTTTAGAGTTCTTTCTTCTCAGGGAGTTAATTCTTTCTCTTTGCCTTCATTTCTAGGCCTGGGTGAGAACCACCAAGAGAGAGCTAGTGCTGTTGTGCAGTTCCTGCTTGCCGCGGGGCTGTATAACAGAATATAGGGAGGGCTGGAAATCTATAGTGCTCCCTCTGTCCTGTGGAGGGCGGCAATACGCCTAGATGCGTAGTCCGCTGGAAACTTACAAGAAGAAGAAGAAGAAGAAGAAGACTGAGATGCAGCTGCTGAGCAAGAACCATAGAAGAGCATGAAAGAGATGGATCAACAGCTGGATGGTCTGAAGTCTGAGATGAAGACACACAAAACAGGTTTGTGATCTCAAGTTAATATGATCCAAGAACAACGAGACAAGTCACGTTGGCCTCTGTTACTTCCATTCATTAAAATTTGAATTCTAGAATTGGAAAACTGTATTGTCCACTAGTGGATATTTGCCGTTGGCTTCATCGTAGTTGTATTAAGTTAGTTAAAAACAATCTACGGCGAAAGATTGGTCGGCTTTCGGCTCCTAACTGTCGTGGGAAGTTTGTTCCACCATTGTGGGGCGAGGACCTTTAGAATGTATGTGTTCTGTACTCAGAGTCCTGGATGTCGTTGGACCATGTTCAGGGGTTGTTGCCACTATATGGTCTCGCAAGCGCTTGAATTAAAATAGTTGGGTATTTGGTGACATTTGAATTACCTAGTTAACCAAGTCTTCTTTGGGGGATTAGAACAAAACAAGCTGGCTACTTAATTTGTATTGGCCTGTAGCTCACATCACCAAGCTGATGTTGAGCCCTCCATTGTTTTTGCATTGAAGACCCACAACACAATTGACAGATAATTTCTGTCACAGGTAGGATAGGTAGTAATACTAATAGAACATAGAACAAAGTGCTAGTAGTTATGCTAATAGTGATAACTGTAGTGAGTGGCAGGATTCAATCTGACAATATTTACAATTAGTCATTTGGCTGACGCTTTTATCCAAAGCGACTTACAAGTTCGGTACGACAAGTCATCAGGAAGGGCACAACTCTAGTATCAGCTGAGTAACAATGTTCATCAACGTGTTGAGTGCTACAGTGTAGGTTAGTAGTAATAGTGATGGTGGTATACATGGTCCAGAGTCCGTGCAGTGTTTGTTATTAAGAGTCAGATAGTCCTAACAGTGTTGGTTATTAAGAGTCTGACAGTCCTAACAGTGTTTGTTATTAAGAGTCAGATAGTCCTAACAGTGTTGGTTATTAAGAGTCTGACAGTCCTAACAGTGTTTGTTATTAAGAGTCAAACAGTCTTAACAGTGTTTGTTATTAAGAGTCAGACAGTCCTAACACTAGTGTTTGTTATTAAGAGTCTGACAGTCCTAACAGTGTTTGTTATTAAGAGTCAAACAGTCTTAACAGTGTTTGTTATTAAGAGTCAGACAGTCCTAACACTAGTGTTTGTTATTAAGAGTCAGACAGTCCTAACACTAGTGTTTGTTATTAAGAGTCAGACAGTCCTAACTATTGAAGATATAACGTGTGGTAATGTTATTTGCTGGAGCCACTTCATCCACAACAGCGCACCCCGGTCAGAGAGTGGACACACGAGTCAAGAGAACAGTCCTTTTGTATTTAGGATTCTGTTGTTGAATGAGATCTCTCAAAATGATGTAGTGTTTCAGAGTGCTTTCCATCCAGGTTGTAAGGCTGGATGGAACAATGAAAGGTTGAGTGAGTGATTGAGTGAGTGGTATTCTGCAACAGATAAGCAGCACATACAATAATTAACAGAGGTACATACTTACTAATCATAACCTGAACACACAACTAAAGATGCTATCTAGTAGGGGTGGAACGATACGCATTCAAACCGTGTACCGTTTGGTACGACCCCCACGGTTCGGGGCGTCTTTTGTATCGTACGGTTCAGATGATGCGCAAATAAAAAAATAAAAAACTTCATTTGGCACGGAGCCGGGAGAGGTGAGCGCTGGCTGCAGCAGCAGCACTGCAGCCAGGTGCTAGTCAGTTTGTGTAAATGGCAAGCGCAATATAAATCAATCTTCATTACGACTATTCATTAACATTACATAGGCCTACACACATCTTGCCATAACGTTAGCAGTTTGTACAACACAACGCATGTTGAACTATGGTAGCCCGCCAGCTAATACAGTCAATGCAATGTTATCGTAGCTACTAGCTAGCAGAGGAGAAAATGGGAGTCTGAGAGGCGGGGTGTTTAAAGACAATGATAGGCGTTTATTCAACATCCAAGAAGGCTAACATACAACTGCGTTTTACTAACTCCAACCGGGACTATTGCCGCTTTCCCACTGCATGGTATGAACTGCTAACGTTACCGGAGCTGATAACGTTGACTGAGCTGAAGGTCCCACACGCTAAAATGTCCCTGCGGACCCGCCAACCCATAGAGATAGTTCCAACTCACCGAATTACGTCAATCCACCACAGTTGCACTCAATATTTAAATAACGTAAGTCTAAATGTAGACAGATAATGTACGTATTTTAAAAATAGAATGAACAGAGGAGTGTTGTTTTGAAACAGTACAGTGTGTTAGTTTGATGTGTGCTGCAATTTATATTGATGGCCTTCTAATTTGTTTATTTATTTTAAATAACAGTGACACTTTTCCCTTTGATAAGAAATCCAGCCATATTCCTTTCATTGTATTTCAAATACTGCACTTTAATTTCAAGCGGAAAACTAATCTTTCCATTAAGAACTGACAATCAGGTAATTTAAACATTGTTGACATTGTTTTTTTGTGTTTATATTAACCCATTCTCCGCCAATCACGTGTTAAGGCGGGTTTCTCCACCATGTGTTGTCTGCCAATCACGCCGCAAGGCGTGTTTGAGATCAATATTTCATATTTTCGTCATGGTATTCATATTTCACCCACGGAGTCTTGGCTGATGCTGTCTGAGCCAGCACAACTCTGCAACGCTTCAATACTGCCACCTTGTCAGGGAACAAACTTAACTTTTTGACTTACCAGCCATTTGGCTGGTAGATTTAAAAAACTACCAGCCAGGCAGATTTTTTACCAGCCCAAAATTATAAATAGCTTTTTAGTATATCGCCATGTTATTATTACTATATAATACTCTCATATGCTATTTTCAATTAATATCATAAACAACATAAGGAATATTAGCATAATTTTGAGTGGACTGAAGGAATGAGTCAGCATTAATAGTTTTAAATGCAAATAATTTATTGAAACACTTGGGACACACACTGTTTCAACTCACCACCCCTGCATCATATTGTAGTCTAGTCGGTCTTCAAACTTCCACTCCTCTTGAAACTTTTTTATATTTGAATATCAACATTATCTGTCCATCCTCAGTAATCCTCAGTTTACTATAATATACTCCTGTCCTGAGTCCCGACTAGTGACTTCATCGTCTTTAAATAATGTATTTGAGATTCTCTTAAACTAATTTATATATTTATTTATTTTTTTGAATTATTTTTATTCTTAAACTAATTTAATCTATTGAATAACGACCTGTTCAATGCAACTACAGTTCAATATCTTAAACTAATTTAATCTATATTGAACTGTAGTTGCATTCAACTGGTCGTTATTTCTCTGTCTTTCCTCTGTCAGCGCGCACACACCACACACACAGACGGCTCCTCCCCCGCTAGCCCCCACCCTCTTCTAGTCAGCCTGCTGTTCTCTGTCTCTCTCTAACGCGGAGCTAACGTTAGTTTCCCCCGAATTAAATGAATAACTAGGTTGCAAATCATAGTAGTTTTCACTGCACATAGAAGCAGTCAAACAGCGGGAGCATTTCGGGAGCATATGACCAAAACTTCGAGCCCTTAAGGAATCAAATAGTCTGCTCTATGACTGCATGCTGTGTAGCGCTGCTCTGCTCGGCTTTAATGGAGCAGAAGCACGGACTGGGCGGATATGACTTGCGGAGTTGCTACAGGGTTTCATATGAACCAAACGTTGCTAGCTGCCGGACCCATAGATATTATGACTGGAGCTGCGCTTGGGGCGGAAATGAGACCCGCACAGGATTTTCAAAATAAGAGTATCGATATGAACTACACGCCAGGTATCAAACTGCATTTGATCATCTAATACAGGGCTACTCAACCTTTGATGGCCCAGGGGCCACTCAGCAAAATGCCAGAAGTCCAAGGGCCGCAAGACCAATAATGTTGGTCGTATACTTGTATATTGGATTTAGTCTAAAAATTGAGGAAACACACAGAATCTGCCTACATTTCCATCTATATAAGGCCAAACCTCATTGAACAAAAATATTGTCATGACATGGAATAATTAATGATGAAATGAAGTTACAACATGAGGCTTTTATTCACAGAATGTGAAGATAACATGAACATATTACTGTTGCAAATATCAGAGGTAGGTTAGAGGCCAATACTAATGAAATAAAGCCTGGTACAATAACATGTTCCTAAATTACAGAAACAAACATAACTTGTTCCTACTTTTTTGTTTCAGGCTGTGGATATAAGGCTCTCTGGACATAAATAAAATATTCCAAGTCAAGAAACAGTGCAATGTAACAGTGCAATTAGGCAAAAAATACTCAAATTAAATATAGGCATGTATAGGCATTTTTGGAAAAATAAAATAAAATACAAGTCTTGTTTAAAACAAGCCAAAAATAGTTGGGTTCATGAAAAACATCTGACTTCAGCTTGCTTGACAGGCTGTTATAAGGTCCAGACCTGTAAATACAGTAAAAAACAAACACAGAGAATCATGAATATCTTTCAATGACATTCAGTCACACTTTACTTAAATTCCCTCACATGGAAATTAAAACGAATATTTAAAAAAATCAGCTATGTTAATCAGGTTTGATTTTGGTAAAAATATATTTTGATCTATTAAAGAGGAGGCAGGAGAGAGACGACATCGGGGACAGTAAACGGCAAACACAACTACGTGACACGAGAGACAGGGGGCAGGGAGAGAGAGAGGGAGGGGGAGAGAGAGAGAGAGGGAGAGAGGGAGGGGGAGAGGGAGGGAGTGACAGGGAGGGAGCCGGGATGGAAAGAGAGAGGCAGGGATGGAACGAGAGAGAGGGCGAGATAATGAATTACTTACTTAATGTGAGACTTGAGACTGCGTTTTCGCCACTAATCGTCTCAGGTCTGGCTGGTATGCAGAGGTTGCTGTGCGCAGACAGTCGTGGAGGTGCTTGTCACTGAGAGCGTTGCGCTGTTTCGACTTGATAATTCCCATAGTAGAGAATGCACTTTCACACACATAGGTTGAGCCGAAACACGTCAAGATCTTCTTTGCACAAATAGTGATGGTGCTGTATGACTCGCCAGGCACATACCGCATCCAGAAGTCCACCATTGATTCATCATTATGTTTCTGCTTCAAAGCGTTATTGTTTTTCAATTCAATCAGTTCCTCTTCAAATCTTTCCCTTGTAACGCCAAACTTGTCACACTGCTGTGATGCTTCTCTCACATCAGCACTGTATGGGTTCTCTACCATGCGAATTACTGGCATGATTTCTTTTAGGTCAGTGAAACGATTTGAAAACTCTGTAGCAAGCGCATCGAGATATGCAACACATACATCGAGAAATGCCACATTGTGATTGCGCAGCTGACTGACTTGTGAGCGTAACATTGGGAAGTGCTCGAAATCAGAGTCGACAATCTGAGCTTGATAAAGAGAAAGCTTCTCTCTGAATGCTGAAACATCATTCACTAACACAGGCAGCACTTTGTCATTTCCTTGAAGCTTCAAATTGAGGGAATTTAAGTGCTTGGTTATGTCCGCCAGAAAAGCCACTTGTAGTGCGAATTGCTCATCGCTGACATAATACAGATCACTCTGTTTCTTCTGTGTAATAAACTCTCGAATCACAGGCAGCAAGTCCATAAACTTCTCCAGTACGATGCCTCTGCTCAGCCATCGGACTTCAGCATGCAATGAGAGGTCTTGATATTGTGTCGTATTCTTCTACCAGGGTGCGGAATTGTCGGTGCTTAAGTGCATGGGCTCTAATGTAGTTTACAACTTTCACTACTTTACCCATCGTTGTTTTCAGTTCATCACCACCCCTCAGTTTGCAGCAGAGCTGCTCTTGGTGAATAATACAGTGGTAGGAAAGGAAGTTAGGAACTCTGGGTTGTTTTCTCAGTAATGCAACAAGCCCTTTCTCACGCCCAACCATAGATGGTGCGCCATCTGTAGTAACTGACACCAGTTTTCCCAAATCAATCTCTCTCCCTGGCCCTCGGAAAAAGTCCATGATTGTCAAACACACGTCCTCTCCTCTTGTCTGACCAGTTAATGGCAGAAGTGCCAGAAGTTCCTCCTTGAAACAAGTGCCATTAAAAAAACGTACCCAAATCATGAGCTGCGCTGTGTCTGACACGTCAGTAGACTCATCTATGGCCAAGCTGAAATGGTTTGATTTCTTGAGATCTTCTATCATTTTAAAAAACAAATCATCAGAAATGTTTTCCACACGTCGGCAGAGGGTTGAGTCAGACAGTTGCAGTTTGGATATCTGTCTGATGATAGCATCCTTATTTTTAAAATCGGCAAAAAGTGACTCACTCGCGTCCAGCCAACATGTTTTAATTAGCTCTCCTTCAGTGAAAGGTCTTTTGCTTCTCGCCACATTCCACTCCACTTTGTATGACTCCTCTGTAATTCTGTCACTTTCTTTACAGCTGAATCTTAGCGTGTTTTGTTGCCCATGTAAGGCTGCAATAAGGGAGCAGATTTTATCCTTTCTTATGTTGGTACCTGGTGGGTATTCATCACCGAAATCCCTGTGAAGTGTGCTATGGTGACGCTTAATGTTGTCACGTTTTGCGACTGCAATTGGCCTCTGACAAAGGAGACACACTGGCTTGTTATTTATTTCCACGAATGCAAACTCTTCTTCCCACTTCTCCTGAAATACTCTGTGCTCATCTGCTATTTTTCGTTTGGGTTTCGCCATGTTGCTGCAGCGTGTTTTCTTTGCGCGCCGTGTGACATGTTGTGCACCTACTTCCTCGTATGACGGCGTTGTGTGCCGAACGCGAGCCGATCTACAAACTATCAACACGTTGTGGACACACTACCTGTGGGCTTGTAGATCAACACTTTTTGTCAGGTAGAGAACAGCTCAATAGCTTACGCATGATCGCCCTCTTGTGGTTAGAAAAGCTAGAAATATTTATTCTACATTGATTGAATGCAGAACACAAATGTTTATTGACATTACCATGGCGGGCCGCAGTGACCTGTTGCGCGGGCCGCATGAGGGCCGCGGGCCGCGGGTTGAGTAGCGCTGATCTAATATATGCATTTATGCCTATATCTCACGTTCTATGAAATACTGCAGAAAACGATAAAAATATATTTATACTCTAGACGGTATTTTAGTATGAATGTGTGAATGAAAAAGTAAAACGTTCCTACATCCTGAACGATAGATAATTGATGTTGAATGGGCCATAGTAATGTCAATTTAGCAATACAATTTAAAAAGTTATAGCCCTGCAAAGAAGGTGAACATCTCCATAGACGAATAGCGCTGGCAGAGGATGGTTTAGGATGGTCAAAGTGGTGGCAGAGAATGGGTTAAAGAAAAAGAAAAGAAAGTAGTGCTGGCTGAGCATATTGTTTGTTTGCACTAAGTTAATACTTTGACAAATGTAGCCTATATTTTTCAGTCAGTTCGGTCTTTGTGTGCCAAACATTATTTAAGGCTGTAAACACTGTAAACCTTTTTTTTTTTTACATTTTTTTTAATAAATGAGAAGCATGTTTAGATTTGAGTGTTACATTTAAAAAAAAATTAAAACAACGTATATCGAACCGAAAACCGTGACCCCAAAACCGTGATACCAACCGAACCGTAGATTTTGTGAACCGTTCCACCCCTACTATCTAGCATATATTAGCATTGGCTCAATTAGCCGCATGGACCAAACATAACACAAGTAATTGGCAGAATGCAATGGCATCCAGAATACACACAACTGAAGAGATGCTATACCATATTAGCATTAGCATAGCTCAATTAGCAGCATGGATCAACACAACGTAGCAAACCAAATCATAGTCTCGAAAACGAGATACTGTATCTCAATGTGGTTATCCCAATAAAATAATTTCAATATATGCATGTCACAGCATCTCAACACACAAGGCAGGCTACATATGACATGTATCCATCATTACCATAGGCACTATATTTGTAGGCTATTGGTGACTTACTTATTTCATGAACACACTCTCTCACTGGGAAAGCAGACAGCAATGGAACACATGGGCCGCTGTATTTAAACCCATTAGGACCCCTGGGCTGTCCAGAGAGATGCCCGACTATAAATAATAGGACCCCTGGGCCATCAAAGAAGTGCCTGAATGGAAATAACAATACACAGCATAACAAATAGTGGGGAAGTGGGGAATTTTCAACACTTAACAGTTCTCAAGTTCACCTGCCGTTAGCTCTCCAGCATTAGGCAGCAGTCTGTGCCCAGAGGGTTAATTTAACAGACAGTATATGGGGGAATTATAACATTGTATTACAAACACAATGACCAGATCCACCTCTGCTTCTGCACCAGCAGGTGGGGGAAGCAAAAGCTGAGCATTGGTGCACAAATTTCAGCACCACATAGAAGATGGACAGCTCCCCTGCATACACACACTAAGCACTAAGCACACACTAAGCACACTCATGCCTGGTCTACAAGATACACTACACCACTAAGATACCCATGTGTACATGTCGAAATACTTCCCAAAGGTCAGTGAATACCACGACCACAACACCAGAGGGAGTTCCACAAATCATGTTCAACCCAGATTCGGCTTAAACAAGGGACTAAACACGTTTAGCAATTATGCCACAACAATGTGAAACTGGCCCCCGGTAAATGTCCATATGTACAGTTTCTTTCCCCTCAAATGTATATATTCTCTTCTAGAAACGTTGTCTGTATGACATAAATGTCTGGATGTAACAGTACTGTATGTCGTGTATGTCATAAATCTTATGATGAATTGAAAATGGGGGACCCTGATGTAAACAAGACTAAAGTCTTTCTCTGGTCTGCATCCCCTTAACAATTGTGTGTATTGTACCCATTCTGCAATCTGTTAATAAAGTTTTCAATCAATCAATCAGGTGCAACCAGAAGGCAAACTACACCTGCCCTAATATTTATTTAACTTGCCCCGGGCAATCCGGTAACTATTAGTGTCAATGTCAGATGTTCATCTGTAGTCCTGTGTCTGAGTTTAGTGTTGGTCTGTTGCTGCATCAAGGAAAATTGCTTGTAGGTACTGTATACCACGTCATTAAGTGTTTCTGATTCTGAAATACAACTTTCCTCTCTAGATCCCCCACAGCTCTCTGTAGAGGAGGTTCCCTCTGAGCAGCGGGAGAGGAGCCCCAGTCTGAGCCAGGAGGAGCCAGTGTTCCTACAGATTAAAGAGGAACCGGAGGAACTCTGGACCAGTCACGAGGGAGAGCAGCTTCAAGGTCTGGAGGAGGCTGATATCATAAGGTTCACATTCAACCCTGTCTCTGTGAAGAGTGAACATGATGAAGAGAAACCTCAGTCGTCATGGTTTAACCAAACCCAGGACCCAGAGGCCATACAGATTAAAGAGGAACAGGAGGAACTCTGGACCAGTCAGGAGGGAGAGCAGCTTCAAGGTCTGGAGGAGGCTGATATCATAAGGTTCACATTCAATCCTGTCTCTGTGAAGAGTGAACATGATGATGAGAAACCTCAGTTGCCATGGTTTAACCAAACCCAGGACCCAGAGCTCATACAGATTAAAGAGGAACAGGAGGAACTAATTGAAGATCTAGAGGAGGCTGATTGCTCCAAGATGACCTCACACCCTGTGAAATATGAACATGATGGTGAGAATACTCTGTCCTCACAGCTCAGCCCAACCCAGGACCCAGAGCTCCTACAGATTAAAGATGAACTACATCAAGGGCTGGAAGAAGCTGATCTCTCCAAGACCACAGTTCACCCAGTGAAGTGTGAAGATGACCGAGAGAACACTCAGCCCTTCCACACTCTTCAAACCCAGAGGGAGAGAAACCGAGAGGCTTACTCTTTACCCAGCACCTCAACTGAACAGATGAAAACAGAACCTGATGGAGAGGACTGTGGACTATCAGAACCAGCCAGTAACCTAGATCCAGCTGGTGAACCAACTAGAGATGACCAGCTACACTCTTCAGACTATTCTGGAACTGAGACTGAGGACAGTGATGAGTGGGAGGAGACTAGTGAACCTCGTCCAGGTTTACTGACATTGAAGAAGATGCAGAACAACAAAGGACAGAGTTTGTCTAACAGCAACAAGTTCAAGAGTTCTGTGGTTTCGTCCCATGAGGTGAAATTATCAACCCATATTCTATCTGAAACTTGGAGCTGTAAAGTGTGTGGGAAATGTTTTCCTATTAAGGATTCTTTAGGGAGCCATATTAGAGTCCATCCTAGTGATTGTGGTTTGTGTGGAAAACATTTAGAGCCCACAGAGAGCTTGAAACTTCACTTAACTTCACAAACTCACACGACATGTACTGTTTGTGGCAAGATATTTACTACTATTTCAAATTTGGGCAAACATATGAGAATTCAAACCCAGAGGGAGAGAAACAGAGAGGCTTACTCTTTACCCAGCACCTCAACTGAACAGATGAAAACAGAACCTGATGGAGAGGACTGTGGACTATCAGAACCAGCCAGTAACCTAGATCCAGCTGGTGAACCAACTAGAGATGACCAGCTACACTCTTCAGACTATTCTGGAACTGAGACTGAGGACGGTGATGAGTGGGAGGAGACTAGTGAACCTCATCCAGGTTTACTGACATTGAAGAAGACGCAGAACAACAAAGGACAGAGTTTGTCTAACAGCAAGTTCAAGAGTTCTGTGGTTTCGTCCCATGAGGTGAAATTATCAAACCATGTTCTATCTGAAACTTCGAGCTGTAAAGTGTGTGGGAAATGTTTTCCTAGTAAGGATTCTTTAGGGAGCCATATTAGAGTCCATCCTAGTGATTGTGGTTTGTGTGGAAAACATTTAGAGCCCACAGAGAGCTTAAAACTTCACTTTAAAATTCACACGACATGTACTGTTTGTGGCAAGATATGTACTACTATTTCATATTTGGGAAAACATATGAGAATTCATACGGGGGAAAAGCCCTATAGTTGCTCACTGTGTCACAAAAGATTTGGTGCAAAATGTAATCTGACAGTACACCTGAGAAGACATACTGGAGAGAAACCCTTTAATTGTTCGGTTTGTGGAAAACCATTCATTAATGTAAGTGCTCTGAAAAGACATATGGAAACTCATACAAGAGAGAAGCCATTTAGTTGTTCAGTTTGTGGAAAACAATTCATTAATGAAAGTGCTCTGAAAAGACACATCGACACTCATACAGGAGAGAAGCCATTTAGTTGTTCAGTTTGTGGAAAAGGATTCAAATGGAAAGGTCATTTGAAGACCCACATGATGACTCACACAGGAGAGAAACCATTTAGTTGTTCGGTTTGTGGAAAAGGATTCAGTGAGAAAGGAAATTTGAAGACCCACATGATGACTCACACAGGAGAGAAACCATTTAGTTGTTCGGTCTGTGGAAAAAGGTTCAGAAAACGAGGGTATCTGAAAAGACACATGCTGACTCACACAGGAGAGAAGCTATTTAGTTGTTCAGTTTGTGGGAAAGGGTTCATTCATAAAAGTGTCCTGAAAAGACACATGATAACTCATACTGGAGAGAAACAACATAGTTGTTCAGTCTGTGGAAAAGCATTCGGAGAAAAAAGGGATCTGAAAAGACACATGAGAAGTGGAAAACATTTAGATCCACAGAGAGCTTGAAACCACCTTGAAGCTCACAGGTTATGGACTGTAAATACTGATTGTAAGATCTATGAGAGGTCATACATGAGAGAAACTATTTATTTGTAGAGATTGTGGAAAAGGATTTAAACACAAGTCTCATCTGAAGAGACACACGATAAGACATACTGGAGAGAAACCAGTTGATCCGTTTGTGGAAAAGGTTTCAGACACAAAAAAGAAGGGCTCTTGAGACACAGTTACATGCTACATGACTGATTATCACAATTCCTCCTCCCAACAGAACCACAGGACTGAGGTTGAAAATTGGCAAAGTGCCCTTTTAAGGAACATCATTCTCCTACACAAGAACAGTAGATGTCAGGTAAACTAGCTCCCCCTTGTGGTTGATAATGTATTACAGATCTACAGGCATAGTATTGAAGCAATTAGTCAGAGATGGTATTTATTGCTTGTGTAAGGTTTAAATGGAGGCCAATAGTTGAATGTTGAATGGAAAGAGATTTGCTGAGCTATTAATAAACGTTTTCCTACTGCTAGTCAATATTTGTAAATGACCAGCTCTTATTTTTAATGGTAGTGTCTGCTATTTTCAACGTTTTGACTACTTTTGATTTAAATTGTATAATTCACATTTAACTCATTCACGGCCAGCGGTGTAAGCCATCCTTGTTCTCAATGGGCCACCGCTGTAAGAGATAGGGATTTTCACTGTGCGTCGTGGTGTTTGCAGGGCTATATCTATATTCTATATTATAGCTATGGAGACAATACTATGGCTAATTTGACATTAACTTTCCATCGTTCAACATGTGAAAAAGAATACATTTTTTCATGTATACGTTCAAGTGTTATACCGTGGTGAATATTGTATAGTTTCAGAGTGATCCTGGCTAATTCCTGGTAACTGCTATGGAGTGATATGTGCATTTTGCTAAAAGCTTTGGCATTGCTCGCCTGGACACGCTACTATTTCCAAATCAAAGGTATATAATAGGTATTATGTTTCATCATGAATGCATGAAAGGGGGGGGGGTAGTTTTTTGATGCTTTGATCGTCAGCAACGGCATACGTTTTGGAGTACGTTACATATGATTGTTGCAATCGATGTGAAATCATTGTTGGATCAAAGTAGGTTGGTCACTTGGCTTGGTCTAAATTCTCCGCCCGGACCATATACAATGTAACACACAGTGTGAAATAAGGTTTGAATGAAAGAAACTTTTATTCGACTTTTCTAGTAACCTGAACCAAGGGCTTCACCCGATCGCATTGAATCGTTTTCGGGACCCCCGATTCATTATGCTGGCCACATGTAAGAGCAATTTAACGTCAATTTCAGCTTGATTGTGCCTTGTTTTCATAGCCATCGCCCTGATCAGCGTATGTTGTACTAACGAATGCCGTTATTGACGATCAATTAATCAGAAACGACCCCCCCCCCCCCCCTTTCATGCATTCATGATGGGCATATGCATTTGAATTTTTTATTGTAGCGTGTATAGGGACAAAATGCCAATGAATTAAGTATAATATACGTCGCAGGCTTTTACTAGCCTCCCAGGAATTACCCTAAACCACTCTAAAACCATACTTATATTCACCACGGTATAAAACAGGAATGTATGGATAGAAATATTATTTCTTTTTCACATCTTGAACGATAGGGTAGCACTTTATAATAACACCCTGTTATAATACATTTATAAGGTATTTGTAGATAATGAACTAATCATGAACAAACCATTTATATACATTCATAAATGATTATTAAATCATTTATAACCATATTTGTATACCATTTACAAAGTATTTATAACGCATTAGTGGATAATGAACTAATCATGAACAAACCATTTATATACATTCATAAATGATTATTAAATCATTTATAACTATATTTGTATAACATTTACAGATTAGTTCTACATTATTTATAACATTATCAACATTGTTTGTACTTGATTTGTTCATCATTAAATAATGTTGTTTAATGTGTAGTAACACATTTGTAGATGCTTTGAAAAATGGATATGAAAAAACGACTATAGTATATCTCCATTTATTTTTCATGTTCAACAAATGATTTGTTAAGACATTCATAAAACATTTATAAATCATTTGCAGATGCTATCGTGGGGGCCAATCTAAAGTGAAGCCTATTCATCATTAACAAGTGTCTAATACAGTTAATTATTTGTTTACTTTTTCATCACATGTTACAAATGTTGTAGGCAGCTTTCGGATACACCCTTCTTTGTGACATCAAACAGTGACAGAATTAGGACTAAAGATAAATGCAATTTTATTAACATATAAAATACATGTGCATGACATATAGTGTAACAACGGGGGGCACTAGGACCCAGGAGTACGCTGGCCGCGTCTCTACATTTCGTAGCTCCATTTTTGCAGACCCCTCTCTGATTGGTTGAACTCCATTTCTGCAGACCCCTCTCTGATTGGTTGAGCGAAGGCCCTCTCTGATTGGTTTAGCTCGTCACGCGGTAAAAGGCGGATGTAATGTTATCATATCAAGAAGATAAGCAGAAATGTACTACCAGATTTGTGTATAACGTTATTTATTTCGCGTGACTTCGCGGTTTATTCATAACGTTATGCACATTTCACAACACAGCCAGCTGTTAGAAACTGTACATTGTAACATTATATAACATAACGTTATGTTATTTCGCGGTTATTTCGCGGTTATTTCGCGGTTTATTCATAACCCTCCCAAATCATATTCAGAAAGTATCACAGAGACTTCTATTGACCAAGGAATTAGTTATTATTTGCCGGTTTATTTTTTCTTCTTCTATTATAACCCTCGAGCGAGACTTGACGTCACGTGTGTTGCCGTCTGTTTGAATGGAAGCACAAGTTATCCGTGCTGCGTCTATACTTTCGCTTTTAATAAGGTATGAGCAGGTTAAACACCTTTTTTTGTTGGTAAATCTATTCCATCATTTCCGACCTACAAACAACTCTTATGTTGTGTAGACGTTCGTGTAGATGTGGTGGCCGCTAACGTTACATTTGTTCGACACGACACACAAGAGTAATAATTATTTGTGTCGTGTTGTGTCATCATCACTGAGCACACATTAGGAACAAATGTAACGTTAGCGGCCACCACATCTAGCTCGCACCGTCGCTTTGGCCATTCGGATCACAGCCACGGCGGGAATCTACATGCGCCTGCTCACCAGCAGGTTTCTGGAGGTCCATGTAGCTTTTTCTTATTTATATTAATGGCATATTTAACGCTACCTTATGTAATGTTAAATTTAAAGAGAAGACGGAGGTCTCTGTGTGCCCAGTTGAGGTCTGGCACCCTGCCATTGGCTGTGGAAGTGGGTAGATTCCAAGGTAAACCTGAGGAGGAGCGGTTGTGTGTTCTATGTGATCTGGGAGTGGTGGAAGATGAATATCATTTTGTTTTTTATTGCCCTTTGTACACCGATTTGAGGAGGGCTTTATTTGAGAAAATTCAAATTGTAAAACCGGATTTGTTTTGGCAGTCTGAGAGTTGTATGTTGAGTTGTTTTTTGTGGAGGACATCTTCAGTTTTGCAGGATTTTTGGAGAAAGCGTGGCACTTGAGACAAAACACACTATATCCTATATAATTGTATATGAATTCCTCTCGTTTCTTTGTTTACATACTGTAGAAGCAGAAACCAACTTGTAGAATTTCTATTAGTTTTGGTGTCGTATTTATGTTTGAACTCTAGGGGGCACACCACCTCTATTATAAATTACCTTGCTGATCAGTGTAATCCATGCACCTGCTATAGGAGATACGTTTTCCTACCTGTTTCACTGTTTGGAACTGATAAATTGAGCAACTGACAACTGTTCTGTTTCAACCATTTATTCACTATCATTCATTTTTGGACAATAAAACCCTGCAAACTGTACCAGCCGCAACTTGGACATTCTTCTATATTTATATCACAAACTTTGTTACTGAGTAGAGAACTAATTATGCGCAGTGCATCGTGACGCCTGTCAACACAATCGGGGAGTGACAAGCGGCCACTACACATACATTGCTTACAGCTTGTGTTATATTTAAGCATTACATCACCCGCAGGAGTGTGTTATATGAATTAGATCATGCCTGGGGGTGGTTGTTAGGCCCGACGCGCAGCGGAGGGTCGTTAGACCCCCTAGGCATGATCTAATTCGTATAACACACGACTTCAAGTGATGTAATGCGTTATACAATGGCCGAATTCACCCAACCTTATTGCTATACAATAAACACACATTAATTGAAGCATAATGGAGATTTATTCACAAAACTATCCACAGAGAAAGTAGATCCAATAGTAGATCCACTAGTAGACACCAGAGGGAGCTCCACAAACCATGTTAAACCCAGATTTGGCTCAAACAAGGGACTAAACGCCCTACCCACAGCTGTAAAGGAATGTGAATCACTACCCACTTTCAAAACCAAAATAGAGCACCTACGGGACACTGCAATTCGAAACTGGCCTCTGTGAATGTCCTAACCCAACCCCCTCCAATGTACAGTAAATGTCCTAACCCAATAATACACGAGACCCTCTTCTTGGAACCAACCAAGTATGGTTTCGTCGATATTGCAATGTACAGTTTTGCTTGTACAGTTGTACAGTTTCCCCCAGCTTGCATGGGCAAGGCTAAGAGAATAATCAAAGACTCCAGCCACCCAAACAACTGCCTCTTTGAACAGCTGCGGTCATTGATTGATTGATTGATTGATTGAAAACTTTATTAACAGATTGCAGAATGGGTACAGTACAGTACAGCTCAATACATACAATTGTTAAGGGGATGCAGACCAGAGAAAGACTTTCGTCTTGTTTACATCAGGGTCCCCCATTTTCAATTAATCTAAACATATATGACACACACTGTACAACTGTACAAGCAAAACTGTACATTGGAATATTGACAACCATACTTGGTAAATTACTGTACATTGGAGGGGGTTGTGTTAGGATATTTACAGGGGCCAGTTTCGAATTGCAGTCTTCCGTAGGTGTTCTTTGAGGGTGGTTTTGAAAGTGGGTAGTGATTCACATTCCTTTACAGCTTTGGGTAGGGCGTTCCACATTGATGTGGCATAACCAGTGTTGTGCTAGTTACTGAAAAATAGTAACTCAGTTACTTTACTAGTTACTTCATTTCAAAGTAACTTCGTTACTTTAATAGTTACTTACACCCAAAAGTAATGAGTTACTGTGAAAAGTAACTATTTGGTTATTTAAAAAAAAAATAAAAAATTGCTCCCAAGTCCCATGCCCCAGATACTCAAAATCGGTTGATCAACTTGACAGTTTCCATTCACATCACTGAACTCTGCTAAGCAATGTGGTCTATACAAACACAAATACTGTACTCACTACATACTGCTCTCACCAAGCTGCATCAAAGACATACTGTACTCACTACATACTGCTCTCACGAAGCTGCATAAGAGACATACTGTACTCACTACATACTGCTCTCACCAAGCTGCATCAAAGACATACTGTACTAGCTACATACTGCTCTCACGAAGCTGCATAAGAGACATACTGTACTTACTACATACTGCTCTCACCAAGCTGCATAAGAGACATACTGTACTCACTACATACTGCTCTCACCAAGCTGCATCACAGACATACTGTACTCACTACATACTGCTCTCACCAAGCTGCATAAGAGACATACTGTACTCACTACATACTGCTCTCACCAATCTGCATCACAGACATACTGTACTCACTACATACTGCTCTCACCAAGCTGCATCACAGACATACTGTACTCACTACATACTGCTCTCACCAAGCTGCATCAAAGACATACTGTACTCACTACATACTGCTCTCACCAAGCTGCATCAAAGACATACTGTACTAGCTACATACTGCTCTCACGAAGCTGCATAAGAGACATACTGTACTCACTACATACTGCTCTCACCAAGCTGCATAAGAGACATACTGTACTCACTACATACTGCTCTCACCAAGCTGCATCACAGACATACTGTACTCACTACATACTGCTCTCACCAAGCTGCATAAGAGACATACTGTACTAACTACATACTGCTCTCACCAAGCTGCATCACAGACATACTGTACTCACTACATACTGCTCTCACCAAGCTGCATCACAGACATACTGTACTCACTACATACTGCTCTCACCAAGCTGCATCACAGACATACTGTACTCACTACATACTGCTCTCACCAAGCTGCATCAAAGACATACTGTACTCACTACATACTGCTCTCACCAAGCTGCATCACAGACATACTGTACTCACTACATACTGCTCTCACGAAGCTGCATAAGAGACATACTGTACTCACTACATACTGCTCTCACCAAGCTGCATCAAAGACATACTGTACTCGCTACATACTGCTCTCACGAAGCTGCATAAGAGACATACTGTACTCACTACATACTGCTCTCACCAAGCTGCATCACAGACATACTGTACTCACTACATACTGCTCTCACCAAGCTGCATAAGAGACATACTGTACTCACTACATACTGCTCTCACCAAGCTGCATCACAGACATACTGTACTCACTACATACTGCTCTCACCAAGCTGCATCACAGACATACTGTACTCACTACATACTGCTCTCACCAAGCTGCATCAAAGACATACTGTACTCACAAATCTGACACAAACAAATGTTGTCCCGAGTCGATATAATAAGAAGTGCGCCGGTTGAAGGAACAGCCTTGATGTCGTCGGAGCGTTTCATTATAACCATCTTGCAACGGTGTTTAAGATATCAATTGTGCATGAAAGGACTATATTTATATTGTTTGATTAGTATTATGAGATTCCCTGGCAGATTTCGTACAGTCAAAATCCGTTGATCAACTTGAGTTTCAGTGAACACATTGGCATGCACTCACCAAAGTCTGCGGTGGTCCGGTCGAGATGTAACGTTACGTTAGTCCAGCTGACTCCAGCAGCCCCGCCTCAAACATGTTCTTTATCTCGTTTCCATGTTGTATATTAATTATCTCTCCAAGTAGTTGCTAAATGGTTCGTTAGTTCGTTATTGCGTTATTTTTATGTAGATTCATAGCGAGCGTCCTCCTGACTTTTGTTTACTATAGAGAGTGTCTATTTCTTTCCGTAGCCGCATTTCTGGTTTTCGCATTTCTGATTGGCCAGTGGCCACTGACTGACGCTCTCTGGTCAGAGAACGTCAGAGAACGTCAGTCAGTGGCCAATCAGAAATGCGAAAACCAGAAATGAGGCTACGGAAAGAAATAGACGCTCTCTACAGTAAACAAAACAAACGCAAGCGAAATAAGGACGCTCGCTATGAATCTACATAAAAACAAACCATTCAGTAACGTAAGTAGCGTTACTGAATTTCAAAAGTAATGCGTTAGAGTACTAGTTATTGCCAAAAGTAACTTTGTTACTGTACTTTGTAACGTGTTAGTCCCAACACTGGGCATAACTTGCGAAACGTGTTTAGTCCCTTGTTTGAGCCGAATCTGGGTTTAACATGATTTGTGGAGCTCCCTCTGGTGTTGTGATCGTAGTATTCACTGACCTTTGGGAAGTATTTTGACATGTACATGGGTACCTTGGTCGTGTAGTGTATCTTGTAGACCAGGCCCATTGCGAGTTGCTGTACTCTGTCGTCTACTCTAATTGATTGATTGATTGAAAACTGTATTAACAGATTGCAGAATGGGTACAATACAGTACAGCTCAATACACACAATTGTTAAAGGGGAACTATCTTATAAATGGCCTTTTTCAGTGTTTAGCATTGTTTCCTAGCTATGTGGACTTATATTAATATGATCTATGTCTCTAATTCTCATATTGGCGCATTCTTCGAATTCTCCTCTCACAATATTCACCCTCACTGAACTGAGTCATCTGAAAATGTGCTGATTTGTGATGTCAGAGAGACACCGCTGCATGATAATGTGGCCCCATGTGCTGAGACTCGTACCCACTCCACACAGTCAGCTCAAAACGGCTTAAGATCTTGAGGTAGAAAAATGCTGTTTTTGAGGACTTGATTAGAAATACAAAACAATTAATTAAAAAAAAAAATTATTACAGAGGTGTTCCATAAACTCACAGGAATTGTGTAAAAGTGCCCAAACAGTGAAAGAAATAGTAAATGCATGCATGCAGACCAGAGAAAGACTTTCGTCTTGTTTACATCAGGGTCCCCCATTTTCAATTCATCAGGCAAATGATACCGGAGTCTCATGGCAAGCACAGAGAGACTCAGAAGGAGCTTCTATCCCCAGGCCATCAGGATGCTCAATGAACAATGAACAATAAGCAAACCATCAACACACCCACAGCGCACATACACTCACTTAAACAAACAACACACTGTAGCACCCACTTTACCACTTTAGACACACTTTATATTTATATTATTGGTAAGGAAATTGCACATCATTCTCATTCCTTATTGCACCTCCTTATTGCACCTCACCACTACAAGGTGGCACGCACAAGCTAAGCTATACCTCACAATTTTTGTACCAGCTGTACATACTGTATATATAGCTATAGCTATATATATGGCTGAAATCAGACATTTGTTTTTAAACGGTAAGGCTAATATATTATGTTTCACAGAAACAAAACTTGACTCATCTGTTCAGGATCCAGAGATAGAAATCGAGGACTATTCAATCATCAGGAAGGATAGGAACCAGTATGGAGGTGGTGTCTGTGTGTATATACACAAAGATACCAAATTCAGCAACCGTACTGACCTTAACCATGACGAGATTGAAACTGTATGGATTGAAATCTTATTTGAAACGGCAAAATCAGTACTAATAGGCACAATCTATAGACCACCAGAACAGAGTGGCTTTTATGACACACTTGATGGGTGCTTAACTGGGGTGGAGGGCGTAGAAAAAATTCTTATTGGGGACTGGAACACGGATATGCTATGTAAAGCAGCACCCGTCTTCAAGGCCTTCAGTAGATTTTCTGATCTGCACGGTTTCAGCCAGCTAATCACCCAACCCACAAGGGTGTGTGAATCAACCCAGACTACCATTGACCTCATCCTGACCTCCGACAAGTCCATGATCTCCAATAAAGGGGTGATAGCATGCGGGTTAAGTGATCATTATATGATATTCTGTTCCCGCAAAAAGCTAAAGCAAAAGGCTGGCTGTCACAAAACGGTCACATCTAGAGACCTCAAAACGTACTCTAGCGAGGCCTTTAACCTTGAACTGAAGAGCCTGGACTGGTCAGATGAACTCAATGGTACACTGGTTGAAGAAACCTGGCTTGGCTTCAAAACCAAATTCTCAACAATACTAAACAACATGGCCCCCCTAAGAACCACCAGGGTAAAAAATCGCGCTGAGCCGTGGATGCACACTGAAATACTGACCGCTATGAAAGCCAGAGACAAAAAATTCTCTGAATTTCAGAAAAGTCAGTCAAAGCTTACCAAAAGCACGAGCAGTGAACTCCAAGCCCACGTGACTGAACTCAAACTAGAAAGAAACAGACTAAGAAATGACGTGAACTCCATGATAAAAACTGCAAAAAAAATTTCATCAATGACAAAACTGAGGAAAACAAAAATAAACCATGTGAACTTGGGAAATTACTCAATAATCAACTAGGCTGCAGTAAAAAACTTAAAACCAGGTTCTCAAACATAAACATAAAGACGGACAACACGCTCATCACAGACAAACTGGATGTAGCCAATTACTTAAACACTTTCTTCACAAACATAGCCACAACACTGGTAAACAAACTACCCTCCCACTCAGGGCAGTATGGGGTAGAACACATAGTAGCATACTACAAGAACCTAGGCGTCCACAAAGACGATTTCAAACTGGAAATGGTAACTACAGATGAGGTACTCAATAAACTGAGCGCCCTCCAACCGAACAAGGCCACTGGCCATGACAACATCCCCTCCAAATTCCTCAGAGACTCAGCAGCCGCCATCACCCCAGTCATCACACACATAATAAACCTCTCCATAAAACAGGGACACGTCCCCAAGGACTTCAAAATAGCGAGAGTAACACCCCTGCACAAAAAGGGCAGCAAATTAGACCCAGGCAACTACCGCCCTGTTTCTATCCTTACATCCATCTCGAAAGTCATGGAAAAAATAGTATACGAACAGGTCGAAAAGTACCTTACGGATAAAAATCTAATCTACGAATTCCAATCTGGCTTCAGAACATCCCACTCCACTGACACATGCCTTCTCTATTTGAACGACCACATCAAGCAAGAGGTGGACGCGGGCAAATACTGCGGCATGGTCATGCTAGACCTACAAAAGGCCTTCGACACTGTCAATCACACCATTCTGATTGACAAGCTAAAAGCAATTGGTTTTGATAATTTATCAGTGAGCTGGATACAATCCTACCTGGAGGGGAGAGAACAGATGGTGGAGGTAAACGGTACCCTATCCCCCCCCCTCACAGTGAACTGTGGTGTTCCACAAGGAAGCATACTAGGACCACTACTGTTCCTAATTTATGCAAATGACATGTCGTCAGCTTGTGACTGCAACTTGTTCCTGTTTGCGGACGACTCAGCCCTGCTGGTCTCTGACAAGAACAAGTTACAGGTTGAAAAAACCCTCAGCTCGGAACTAGGCAAAATCTGCATATGGCTCGCCGACAACAAACTATCATTACACATGGTCAAAACAGAGTCCATTCTCTTCGGTTCAAATAACAAACTCAGCAAAACAGACGGCTTCTCAGTTACAGTGGGTGACAATATTGTCACAAGGAAAGATGAAATTACCTACCTGGGTTCCATCCTAGAGGCTAATCTTTCGTGTGACAAAATGGCATCCAATGTAATAAAAAAAGTCAATCAACGAACTCGATTCTTGTACCGGATCTCCTCCCTGGTAAACAAGATTACCCTGAAGACTCTGGCAGGAGCACTCATTCAAGGGTACTACGACTATGCTTGCACCTCATGGTACCAAAGCACCTCAAAGGCACTAAAAACCAAATTACAAACATCTCAAAACAAACTAGTCAGACTACTGCTTGACCTGACTCCTAGAACCCACCTCACCCCTGCACACTTTGCCAACCTAGGATGGCTTAGAGTAGACGACAGAGTACAGCAACTTGCAATGGGCCTGGTCTACAAGATACACTACACGACCAAGGTACCCATGTACATGTCAAAATACTTCCCAAAGGTCAGTGAATACCACGATCACAACACCAGAGGGAGCTCCACAAATCATGTAAAACCCAGATTCGGCTCAAACAAGGGACTAAACACGTTTCGCAATTATGCCACAACAATGTGGAACGCCCTACCCAAAGCTGTAAAGGAATGTAAATCACTACCCACCTTCAAAAACACTCTCAAAGAACACCTACGGGAGACTGCAATTCAAAACTGGCCCCTACAAATGTCCTAACCCAGTTGTACAATAAAGACCAAGCATGGCTTTGTCAGTATTCCAATGTACAGCCCCACCCAACCCCACCCCACCTACCCAACCTCCTCCAATGTACAGTTTCTATGTCAAATGTATGTCAGTATTCCAATGTACAGTGTCCCCCCCCCCCCTACCCAACCCCCCCCCCCCCCCCCACCTCCAATGTACAGCCCCACCTACCCAACCTCCCCCAATGCACAGTTTCTATGTCAAATGTATATACTCTTCTTCTGGATTTTTTTAGTATCACAAACAGTACTGTATTTGAAAATCTGGTATGTCATAAATGTATAGATGTAGCAGTACTGTCTATCTGTATGTCATGTGTGTCATATGATGAATTGAAAATGGGGGACCCTGATGGAAACAAGACGAAAGTCTTTCTCAGGTCTGCATCCTCTTAACAATTGTATGTATTGAGCTGTACTGTACTGTACCCATTCTGCAATCTGTTAATAAACTTTTCAATCAATCAATCAATCAATAGATACACTGAACAATTTTGTTGTTTACACTTGTTTACGTACTTGACTTCATGACTTTCTATTTTATACTTATAATACTTATTTTATACTATCTTGTTATTATCTAGCACACTCTCAGGAGCAACACAGAAAGAAACATTTCATGCAAAGTATTCTGTATTCTATATGACAATTAATAAAGAAACTTGAAATGGTAAAATCTTGTAGCATCCCGAGGGATTGCTACATGTAATGGTTACTTTACCAGCATTGTCACACGCCCAGGTCAGGCCAGACCTGGGAGACTCGGCACCAAAGACATGAGGTGAACAATGGTCTCCTACCACCCTCTGGTGGCCACCCGCAGACGGTGCGGCCCAGTACATTGGACATGCTGACTAATGTTTTAACTTTAATTAATAGTGTGATTAATGTGGTGTCCTGGTGTGTGCTGTCCTTGACTTTCCCTTCCCTGGTGTGATGTGGTTCACTGTTTTGGTTTTGTGTTTGTTATTGCCTTGTGTCTAGGTTGTGTTGTGATTCTGTGTTGGCCAGGTGTTTCTGATTGTTAATTAGTTGGGGTATTTAGGTGTCTGTCTGTCCTCCCTTCCTTGTGGCGACATACCTCCTGTCTCCCCCCCGTTTCCTGTCCACGTCGTGTTGCGCTGTTATCATCCTAGTAAGTGTTAGTGTTTGTTGTTTTGTATTGAGAAGTGTTGTAAGGAGTTCAGTATGTTATTTGTATTGTACTTGGTTCTCCAGTAAACTTCCCTTCTCCAAGCATCGATCCTCGTCTCTGCCTCCGTTCCCTATCTGCAAACTGTGTTCTAACCAACCCCATCTTAACAGAATGTCGCCACCATTAACGAACGCAGCAGAAAGCAATCGGTACCATAAGGATCGTCCAGAGCCTGATGGCCGGTGACATGCAGCGTTACTCACCGGCCAAGTGGGTGTTCCTGCTCCAGATGATCGACCAGGTCGCCACGGAGATGCGTGAGATGGCCGAACGTGTTGCTGCCCTCATGGAGGAGTATAAGCCGGAGGCTAGGGTAGCTAGCCTGCCGACTAGTCTCAGGGTCACGGTCAGCCTAGAGCCCCTCACCGCCGTTGAGGCTGTTCAGATGTCCATCGCTGATCAGACGTCCACAGCTAACACAGATCCGCCCGTTAGCTCCGTTCCTATAGCTAACCGGCCGTCCCCAGTTAGCACAGCTCCGCCTGTTAGCTCCGCTACTATATCTAACCAGACGTCTCCAGTTAGCACAGCTCCGCCCGTTAGCTCCGCTCATATAGCTAACCAGACGTCCACAGCTAACACAGCTCCGCCCGTTAGCTCCGTTCCTATAGCTAACCGGCCGTCCCCAGTTAGCACAACTCCGCCTGTTAGCTCCGCTACTATAGCTAACCAGACGTCTCCAGTTAGCACATATCCGCCCGTTAGCTCCGTTCCTATAGCTAACCGGCCGTCCCCAGTTAGCACAGCTCCGCCTGTTAGCTCCGCTACTATAGCTAACCAGACGTCTCCAGTTAGCACAGCTCCGCCCGTTAGCTCCGCTCATATAGCTAACCAGACGTCCACAGCTAACACAGCTCCGCCCGTTAGCTCCGTTCCTATAGCTAACCGGCCGTCCCCAGTTAGCACAGCTCCGCCTGTTAGCTCCGCTACTATAGCTAACCAGACGTCTCCTGTTAGCACAGCTCCGCCCGTTAGCTCCGCTCATACAGCTAACCCAGACCCTACTGTTAGCTTAGCCTCGGCAGCTAGCCAGGCCTCCCCAGCTATTACAGTTCCCACAGTGAGTCCAGGCCCCACAGTTAGCCTAGCCCCCGAGGCTAGTATGGCTAACAAGGCCTCCACAGCTGGTCCAGTTTCCACGCCCAGTCCAGCCTCTACACTGGGTCCTGACTCCTCATCCCCGGATCCTACACCACGCCTCGCCGCCGAGACCGATCCGGTCTCCGCGCCCTGCCCGGCCTCTACACCTGGTCCGGCTGCGGTGCCGCCTCCCGGCTCCTCAACTGATCCTGGCTCCCCGTCTGGTCCAGCTCTGCGCCGTGATCGGCATCCTGGTCCTCGCCGTGGTCTTCGCCGTGGTCTTCGCCGTGGTCTGCGTGGGATCCTGCTCCGGGGGTCGTCGCCGCCGCACCTCCGTTCAGGCTCTCCTGAACCGGTCCCTGGTCCGGCGGCTGGAGGGTCTCTCGTCCGGGATCCTGCTCCGGGGTCCAGCTTCCCTTCCCGGGCTTCTGCACCTGTCCCCACCCCCCCTCGTCGGGCCTCTGTTCCCAGGTCCAGCCCGCCTCCCCGGGTCTCAGTGCCCATCCCCACCTCCCCTTCCCGGGCTTCTACACCTGTCCCCACCCCCCCTCGTCGGGCCTCTGTTCCCAGGTCCAGCCCCCCTCCCCGGTTCTCGGCGCCCATCCCCACCCCCCCTCGTAGGGCCTCTGCTCCCAGCTCCGGCTTCCCTCGCCAGCTCCCTGTTTCTTTCCCTGCCTTCCCTCTCCGGGCCTCTGTTCCCGTCCCCACCCCCCCTCTCCGGGCATCTGCGCCCGTTTTCGACCCCCCTGGCTGCTATGCCCCTCCGGGGTTTTTTCCTCAGCCTTCCGGCCCCAGTTCTCCGGGTCCTCGCCCTGGTTTTTTTCCGGGGTCCCGGCCTCCTGCGTCGCCCGTGGGTGGATGGTATTTTCGAGGGTCTGGAAGCCCCCCGTTGGGGGGGAGGTACTGTCACACGCCCAGGTCAGGCCAGACCTGGGAGACTCAGCACCAAAGACTCAGCACCGCAGACGGTGCGGCCCAGTACATTGGACATGCTGACTAATGTTTTAACTTTAATTAATAGTGTGATTAATGTGGTGTCCTGGTGTGTGCTGTACTTGACTTTCCCTTCCCTGGTGTGATGTGGTTCACTGTTTTGGTTTTGTGTTTGTCATTGCCTTGTGTCTAGGTTGTGTTGTGATTCTGTGTTGGCCAGGTGTTTCTGATTGTTAATTAGTTGGGGTATTTAGGTGTCTGTCTGTCCTCCCTTCCTTGTGGCGACATACCTCCTGTCTCCCCCCATTTCCTGCCCACGTCGTGTTGCGCTGTTATCATCCTAGTAAGTGTTAGTGTTTGTTGTTTTGTATTGAGAAGTGTTGTAAGGAGTTCAGTATGTTATTTGTATTGTACTTGGTTCTCCAGTAAACTTCCCTTCTCCAAGCATCGATCCTCGTCTCTGCCTCCGTTCCCTATCTGCAAACTGTGTTCTAACCCAGGGGTTCCCAAACTTTTCAGGCCAGGGCCCAGAAAATAAGGCGTCAGAGAGCCGCGGCCCAATGCACATCGTCTGGCTTTTTTTTTTTTTTTTTTGCCAGGCGACCGATTTTTTAAGCCAAATATCACTTCAATCCTATTAAGTTAGTTCAAGTTAGTTATTCATTTATATGTGCTATTTATGAGAGGGCTAACTTGTTGCAAAATAATAATGATAATAATAATAGCCTCATTAAAATACTATTGTTGCTTCGGTTGTTTTCAGCGTTTTATGTGCATAATCTGTTAATTAGTTTGAAATGTTCGTTGAAATAAGTAGATTTTTCGTTTTTGTTTATTTATTAAGTTAATATAAAACCATATAGTCACATTTTAGAATACAATAGAATAGAATTTTAGAATACAACTAGAAACACTGTCCTGGCCTGCTTCTAAGTTCAGTGGCCTGACAAAAAAAAAAAAAAAAAAAATTAAATCATCTCGCGGCCCACCTTTGGGTCGCGACCCCGACTTTGGGAACCACTGTTCTAACCAACCCCATCGTAACACAGCATGTTATGAGATTGTTACTGTTAAGTGTGTTTGGTTTATGTGAATAGATGTCAATGGGCCTGGTCTACAAGATACACTCCACCACTCAGGTACCCATGTACATGTCGAAATACTTCCCAAAGGTCAGTGAATACCACGCCCACAACACCAGAGGGAGTTCCACAAATCATGTGCAACCCAGATTCAGCACAAACAAGGGACTAAACACGTTTCGCAATTATGCCACAAAAAAACATGCCGTAAAATAATGTGAATCCCTACCCAAAACCGCTCTCAAAGAGCACCTACGGGAGGCTGCCATTTGAAACTGGCCCCGGTAAATGTCCAAACCCCCCCCCTAATGGACAGTCTCTTCCTCACCGTATGTATAGATTTTCTCCCACCCACCCACCCCATCCTAATGTACAGTCTCCTCCCCATCATATGTACACTACCGTTCAAACGTTTGGGGTCACCCAGACAATTTCGTGTTTTCCATGAAAACTCACACTTTTATTTATCAAATGAGTTGCAAAATGAATAGAAAATATAGTCAAGACATTGAAAAGGTTATAAATAATGATTTTTATTTTGAAATAATAATTCTGTCCTTCAAACTTTGCTTTCGTTAAAGAATGCTCCCTTTGCAGCAATTACAGCAATGCAGACCTTTGGCATTCTAGCTGTTAATTTGTTGAGGGAATCTGAAGACATTTCACCCCACGCTTCCTGAAGCACCTCCCACAAGTTGGATTGGCTTGAAGTGCCTTCTTGCTTACCATACGGTCAAGCTGCTCCCACAACAGCTCAATGGGGTTGAGATCTGGTGACTGCGCTGGTCACTCCATTACAGACAGAATACCAGCTGCCTGCTTCTTCCCTAAATAGTTCTTGCATAACTTGGAGGTGTGCTTTGGGTCATTGTCCTGTTGTCGGAAGAAATTGGCTCCAACCAAGCACTGTCCACAGGGTATGGCATGGTGTTGCAAAATTGAGTGATAGCCTTCCTTATTCAAAATCCCTTTTATCTTGTACAAATCTCCCACTTTACCAGCACCAAAGCAGCCCCAGACCATCACATTACCTCCACCATGCTTGACAGGTGGCGTCAGGCACTCTTCCAGCATCTTTTCACTTGTTCTGCGTCTCACAAATGTTCTTCTGTGTGATCCAAACACCTCAAACTTCGATTTGTCTGTCCATAACACTTTTTTCCAATCTTCCTCTGTCCAATGTCTGTGTTATTTTGCCCATATTAATCTTTTCCTTTTATTGGCCAGTCTCAGATATGGCTTTTTCTTTGCCACTCTGCCTAGAAGGCCAACATCCCAGAGTCACTGTAGACGTTGACACTGGCGTTTTGCGGGTACCATTTAATGAAGTATATATTTTCTATTAGGATCTCTGGGTAACAGTACTGTATATTTGCATATCGTATATATGTCCCAAATGTAACAGTACTATATACCTGTATGTCATGTATGTCCCTATGTCATAAATGTCATGTATGTTGTGTATGAATGTCACTATGAATTGAAAATGGGGGACCCTGATGTAAACAAGACAAACGTCTTTCTCTGGTCTGCATCCAATTGTGTGTATTGAGCCGTACTGTATTGTACCCATTCTGCAATCTGTTAAATAAAGTTTTCATTCATTCATTCATTCATTCATTCATTCATTCATTCATTCATTCATTCATTCATTCATTCATTCATTCATTCATTCATTCATGTGTTGCCAGTTCACAACCACCTCCGCCTGAGACCAACTTATCACATTATAATGTGAAACTTTTATGTTAAAACAAGAAGTTATAACGTGAAACGTTTTATGTTAAAACAAGAAGTGATCACGTTATAACATGAAACTTTTATGTTAAAACAAGAAGTTATATTTAATTTAGCTACTGTTGTGGCTTGGTTGTCGTTGACACAGCAGGAGACGTTGTTTCCAATTTTAACAAGTAGGTAATTTATTTAAGAAAAGAAGTTTTAACAGAAGAGGTTGAAAGAAGGTAGTCTATGGATTAGCAGACGGTCACCATAACTGAAAAAACACTCTGACTCCCCAACTCCACGTGCCCCCAGATAATACCTTCCCAGCCCTGCCCCGACATGACAGATATGATGATGTAACATATTATATCAGATATGACATGACGTACATTAAGATGACACATAGATTTAACATAGAAGAGAGAATAAAAACAGAAGATAAGTCTAAAGGTTTATCGTCCCTGAGACAAAGCTGGAGTCAAGATTAAAGAGGAAAAGAACAAGATGTGATGTCTATCTGTCCTATACTTGAGGTTGTTTTAAGAACATCAGCCAGACTGTCGCCCTAGTGTCTTTGAGCTCTGCTAGTTGACCTATATTAAACTAGTCAAGGCTAACCCCTTCCTACCTCCACCCCCGTATACACATTTTCCACAACATTCCCCCATTTGGGGCTATCCCTAGTCCCACCCAAATCATATAACCAAGAAAATGTGAACGTCTAACTAAACGAGAAACCATAATTATATAATAAAAGTTTAAATGCCTAATCTAAACCAGAAACCTAGCCATATAATACATTTTATAAATGTCCAACTAAACAAGAAACCTTACTTCATTCACTGGACCCCTAACGGACCAACAAAGGCTGACTACCGTTCTTACCAAAACACAAAACCGTTCAAAACAAGAGTAATAATAAAACATCAACAAAATACCCCAACTTATAATCCTAACCTGACAGACAAATCCCCCCAACCTCCACCGCTTACCAAATGAGCCACAGTTCCGGCCGGAAACCGCGACTCTCATCAGGGAAAGGAGAAGTTGACCGTCAGAACTAAACATAGAACATCCCTCCCCAAAAAAAAATGACATTGTCTCTTCCATAACATTGAGTCCTAGTGTCCATCGCTCAGCCCCCCTTCCATGCCCACGCCATAGTCTCTTCACCGTATTGCCAAAAGTCACATTTTGCCAATACAGCAACCACCACGCCACACCTCCAGTCCCGTAAAAACATGTCCCCATGCCAGGACGGGAGGCGCTGATCCCGACCTCACAACGCGTCCCCCCCATCTTCACACCTCCAGTCCTGTAAAAACATGCCACGACATGCCAGGACGGGAGGTGCCCATCTTGCCCACTGCGTCAGCCCCCCCCTTTGTCCCTTCAGTCCCCAGAACCGATCCCCAGAACACTTCTTCTCAATGCTTCCTCAGGCTCAGAACCGACACTCCGTATCATTCCATACCGATGCCCCTTCCCATTCCGGTTTGACCAGGACCATGAGCCAAAACCCCTCTCACTCGAATACTATCAGAGAGATAATAAAAGATTAAAATTAAAATCAAAATAAACCAAAATAATAAAAAATAAACCATCCACTCAGACCATCCCCCGTCACTCTTAAAGGAAAGAACCAATACAAAATGTCTTCAAAAAAACCTGAAAAAGAAACCCCCAGTGCTCACCCGCAGCGAACACCCTAATTTCTCTTACATGTTGTTTTCTTTTTCCCTTTTTTTTTTTTTTTTTTTTTTTTTAAGTAAAAGGAATAAAACAAACAAAACTGAACCAAACAAAAAGAAAATGTCCCTTCCTCACCATACGCCTAGTCAAAGGAATAAAACAAACAAAACTGAACCAAACAAAAAGAAAATGTCCCTTCCTCACCATACGCCTAGTCAAAGGAATAAAACAAACAAAACTGAACCAAACAAAAAGAAAATGTCCCTTCCTCACCATACGCCTAGTCAAAGGAATAAAACAAACCAAACTGAACCAAACAAAAAGAAAATGTCCCTTCCTCACCATACGCCTAGTCAAAGGAATAAAACAAACAAAACTGAACCAAACAAAAATAAAATGTCCCTTCCTCACCATACCCCTAATCCTCTATCCCCTCGTCCTGCTTGTCTTCTGGCGTAACCTCCCATGTCGTCATTCCCTCAGTTGCAACTATCTTCACCCCCACCGTCCATGTCAACAACGCCCCGGTGTATACATTCTTGGCCAGGAGCCATACTGCTATAGCACAGAGCTCTTTCCCCACCACTAGGGGGTCCTGTACCATGCCAACTGGAGGATCAGGCCTCCGCCACTCCGCTGAAACTGGGACCGCCCATTTATCCAACTGTATTGCGCAAATGGAGACGTCAGCTCTCCCGTCCACGTCTACTACCTCCGTCAATGTAGCGTTGGCATATGCACGCACTATATGCCTCTCAGGACGGTCTATGCGCACCGTGCATTCAGCGGCCCAACATGAAACGGATCTTAAGTAGTATTTAGAGGCAGATGGTAGCGAGCAGAACTTCGTTGCCTCTTTTAGCGTCGCCGTCCACCGTCCCACCTCTAAACTCAATCTCATTCTGTTACGCTCTGCACTCCAATGGATGATGATTACACACATATTGTGATACTGCTGAGGGCGTATTGCTGACACCAACATTGACACCGCACATTTCACAACCCGATCCTCGTTAGTATAGTGGTAAGTATCCCCGCCTGTAATGGGGGAATGGTCAAAATCAAAAACATGCCCTTGCGGTCCTCCGGGAAACACCCCTTCTGGTTGTCCTCTTATCTTCTCCCCCCCTCCCTCGACGAGAGGCAGAGGGGGCGCCTGATTCTGAGCCTGGTCATGAAAGCCTGCCGGTACTTGAGCCTGAGCGGGAACCCTTGGGACTCTTACCCACTCAAACCGGTCATCCTCAAGGACGGGTCGACCGTGACGGTTCTCAATGACGTCGTTGCCGCCGGCCGACCGTCCGCACACTGCCGCCAACATCTGCGGGAGCATCAGCAGGCACTGCACCTTCCAGTTGCAGTCTCGGGCCCTCCATGTCGGGTTCTGCATAACTGCGATCGATTGTATCCCCCACTGGCCTTTATGCAGTGATTGAAGTGGAACCAGGTCGCTGATCCTTTGACTTGGACTGCCGTCCCAGTTGATCGGATCACCTCGTACGGGCCCTCTCGCCGGGGTGATGACCACTTTCTCTTGTGGACCTTTACGAAGACCAAGTCCCCAGGGATCAGCCTCGGTTTGGTGGCTTCCTTCTCCGCCTCCTTCACCCCCCTTTTCTCCTTTCTCTGCTCCTGTCGAAACACAGCTTCATGTATTTTAGTCACTTGCTGAAGATATTTTTTCAGATCTTGCTCAAAAATATCTAATGCCGGGCCCCTAGCCAGGTGTCTAAATGGCGGTGCTGGCATGCTGCGGCCTGTAAGCATTTAATGCGGTGTTAGCTGTGTTTGGCGGTTTACGCTGCTTCTAATAGCCATCAGAGCAAGCGGCAAAGCATCAATCCAGTTAAGCTTAGTTTGCATACAGATTTTCAACAGTTTGTTTTTAATGACCAGATTGGCCCTTTCCACCTTTCCTTGCGACCCGGGACTATAGACACAGGAAAGGCGCTGTCTTATACCTAATTTCTGCATCAGCCCTTTAACCACCTTGTCGATGAACTCGCGGCCATTATCGCTTTGTAATATCGTGGGAATTCCAAATCTCGGAACGACCTCGCGACACAGGAACTTGATCACTGTGTCCGCGTTCTTGTGTTTAGATGGAATGGCCTCAATCCAGCGACTAAAGCAGTCCTCTACTACCAGGAGGTATCGTTTGCCCTGCACTGGCGTTATCATATCCGTGTAGTCCATAATCAGGTGTCTGAATGGTCCCTCAGGGAGGGGTGTGTAAGCCGCCACTGTCGGTACTTCTTTGCGCACATTGCCCTGTAAGCATGTTAAACACCTGGCTAGTGTAGCGTCAATTTGTGCCTGAAGCTTTGGGGACCAAAATCCCATTTTCGTGATTCGTCTCATGGTCTCTGCTCTTGCACAGTGATCAACACCATGAGCCTCAGGTATCACCAAGGACAGAAGATCGATGGAGGCGACTATCAAGCCGTTATGACTCCTCCACAGACCATCTGCCCCCCTTACAGCCCCCCTCTCCGTCCACGACTGTTTCTCGGCCTGCGTGGCTGAGTCCTGAAGATCACTCAAATTATCCTCAGTTACCTCAGTCGTCAGTTCGGCCGCAAACATCAGAACAGCCGTGGACGGCACCGCAGCCGCCGCCTTTGCGGCCTCGTCCGCCGCGTTGTTTCCCGTCGTCACAAAGGACAGGTCTTTTCTGTGTGCCTGGCACTTTACGATAGCAATGCTTTTGGGCAACTTTACAGCCTGAATAAGTGCCACAACCTGCTTGTGGTGAAGGATCGGTGAGCCATCCGATTTCTTAAAGCCTCTTGCCTTCCAAATGGCCGCGAATAGGTGGCATACGCCATGCGCATAAGCAGAGTCTGTAAAGATGTTAACCGTGCGATCTTTAGCTATTATGCATGCTTCTGTTAGTGCTATTAGTTCTGCAAGCTGGGCCGAACATGGTTGCATGCATTGTCCGGCCTTTCTTGTTAGTGTTTCTCCGGTAGGTTTGCACTGTACGACGGCGTATCCTGACCTTAAATTTTCCCCCTCCCGATAGCAGGACCCATCCACAAAAAGTGAGAGTTCTGCTATCGCGAGCGGGTCGACTCCCAAATCAGGACGGAGTTTCACAAAAGCCTGTACCTCCACCTCGCACTCATGCGGTTGACCCTCGCTCGGGAGTGGTACCAGATCCGCCGGGTTACTGCCGTGGCATGTTTTTATCGTAACGTCCGAGTACTGCAGGAGCCTCATGTAAGCCTGTTGCCGTTGGCTGGTCAGAACAAATTTGCCTCTTTCAATCAAGTTTGCCAATTTGTGATGTGTCCAAATGCAAATGTCATATCCCATTGTCACGGCCGTTGCTTTCTCATACATCAAATGTGCTGCGGCCAGGGCCTGATAGCAAGGCGGCAGACCCTGCTCTACCGGCGAAAGAGCTCTAGAGTAATATGCTATCGGTTGTTTTTTCCCACTCCTCCCCTGTGTTTGAGTCAGGACAGCTGTCGCATGCTGCGCTCTATGTGAGACGAATAGGTGGAAACACTTGTCATAATCCGGCAGCGCCAGGGCAGGGGCCTGTAACAACAGACGCTTAATGTTTATGAACGGGTCCTCCCCCTCCTCGGTCCATGTCAAGGGAGCGCGAAGCTTGTCTGTACCCGCCTCTTTTATCATCATCCTCAACGGCGCTGTCGCTATCGTATAGTCCTCCACCCACTCAGAGCTGTACCCAGTCATCCCTAAAAACGTCATCATTTGTCGGACCGTCAACGGCCTAGGTGCCTTGGATACAGCTTCGAGCTGCGTGGGTGAGATGTTTTTTATGCCCTTTTGAATGACGCGAGACAAGTACTCAACTTTTGGCTGGCAGTACTGCAGTTTTGAACGGGATGCCTTGTGGCCTCCCATGGCCAATCCTCTCAAAACTTTGATGGAGTCCTCATGGCACTGCTGACGTGTATCCGAGCAGATTAGAATGTCATCTGCATACAGTAAGACCGTGCTGAGTAGTGTGTCACACACTCCTTGCAGGTCTTCCTTGAGCGCCTTCGAGAAATAATGTGGCGAGTGCGCGAACCCTTGTGGCAACCGGGTGTAAGAGTATTGTTTCCCCCTGTGGGTAAAAGCAAACAGATACTGAGACTCTTTTTCCAATGGAACACTGAAGAATGCCTGCGTGAGATCAATGACCGTATAGTACTGCGAGCTACTCGGGATGTTTGTCAGGAGTGTGTGTGGATTAGCGACTTCCGCCTCTGGTCCAGACACCACGTCGTTCACCGCCCTCAAATCGTGTACCAGTCTGTACCTAGCCCTGTCCGCCTTTAGCACTGGGTGGATAGGTGTATTACATCTGGATTCGAAAGGGACGAGCACTCCTGCCTTTAACAGTCCCTCAATCTGATGTGATATAGCTTCCTCCGACTCTGGCTTCATTGTATATTGTCTGATAAAGGGTGGTCTACAACCCTTCTTTAACCTGACCTTCACTGGCTGTGCCGACAATATTAGACCCACATCTGTGTCGTGTTTTGACCACAACTGTTCTGGGGTGCGCGCCAACATGTCCTGTTCCAGCAAAGCGTCCGCCTCTGGAATAACGCAAGGGTCTCCTGGTAATCTGATTACTTGAGGTTTTGCCAAAACCGAAAAGGAAATCATTATTTTTATGAAACTCCCATCTGCGCTGTGCCAAATTAGCGGAGATTCCGTGGAGACCCACCTTTGAGTCTCGGATTCCTGTATCATTGAACCTAGATGTTCGGATTCGTAACCAGGATTTATTCTCAGAGTGATGTGTGGGGCGGCGTCTCTTAGTCTATGTTGTTCCCGTAGATACTTACTTGTGTTAACCCTCAACGCTGCGCCCTGTCTCCCTACAATTACCGTAGATGAGTTAATCTGCACCTGCTCGGGCTGTCCCTGCAACCACGCCTTGTTCCTAATTAGGTCACTATCCATCAAATACTGTAGTGTGCAATGTGCCTCCATGTTTGTTTGTCTAGACTGGGGCAGTTGGGCCTTCAGAAATGGCTCCCAGGGGTCACAGACCCTTTGCAGCTCTGCATCTATGTTGCCCAGCCAGAACACAGTGGCCTCTTTCTCCCCCGTCCCTTGTAACATCATTTGGTACACGTCTTGTTCAATTTGAATCCCCTCAGGCGTACATAGGATTTTACAGCCTAGTTTACACATTGCATCTCGTCCCAAGAGATTGCGCGGGGTGCTGTCCGAAATTAATACAGGTATTGTTATGGTCTTGTTGTTAAACGTCATAGAGATTGGATCTGACGTGGGTATTAGTTGTGTTTTTCCCGAGAATCCGACCATCCGAACATACTGTCCAGACTGGGGTAAGTGAGCGGCGTATTTTTGCTTTATGCAGGAAAAACCTGCTCCAGTATCTGCCATCAGCTCTGTTAATTTGCCCTCCACTAGGACCTGCAGAATAGGTTCTTGCTCAGCTCCCTTGGAAACCACAATCATTTGATTTCCCCCCGTCGCATTCTCTGGGCACCCCTAGTAATTACCCCCCTGGTTTCGGGGCCCTCTTGTCTCCCCCTGGTTGTAGGGCCCTCGTGACTCCCCCTGGCGCACGGGTCTCCCATACTCCGAGCCGGGACGGTATGGTTGCCCACATCTCATTTCCCTGTGTCCCTGCATGCCGCAGTTCCAACAGTGGAAACGGGAAAACGGTTGTTCGTTCCCCGGTCCCTGTGTAATCCGTGGGCCTGATTGCCCATTCCCTGCCTGCCGCCTGGGCGCCTGGTTCTGTGAACTATAGCCATAGTTTCTCACTACCTGAGGTGCAGGCGGGGGTCCCTGGTCCTGCATGGGTGGAGAGGTAGCAGATGACACCATTACTGCCTGCAGCCTCCTTTGGGGCTGCAGTTGTTGCTGAGTTAACTTCCTTGCGTCATTTCTATCCTGATCCCTGACTTTCTGCTCCTGAGCCCTTTGCTTCTCCACACTATGTGTCACATGTGCACAGAACAAAGGATAAGTCATGTCCATTAACCCCACCACGTCTTCCAGTCTATTCTTAACCACCTCTGGAAGCCCTCTCATCACACTTTCTCTAAACATCGCTCTCTGCAACGGGTCAATTTCTGGGTTGTGTCCTAGCTCACCTCTCCACTCCTTCAGTACTTTGTTCACATAAGCGCCAGGCCCTTCTGTCTCAATTATGGGGTTGCCTGCCAGTTTTGCCGGGTTGATACGTGATGGATATTGATTCCTGAGTTTGTACCACAACGCCGCTCTATGCGCGTTGAATATGTCTCCATCATGGGCCTGCGTGTCGCATGCCACTCGCATCGATGTATCACCCATGATGTCCCGGCAGGCACCAACTCCTAGCAAACGCGTCAACAGGGCTTTGACGTCACCCACTGCTAGCAGAAAAGGTGACGTAATTTCCTCAAACTGCATGATCCACCTGGAGGCTCCTTCTGTAAGGTCCGGTAGTCTTGCTATCAAACCATCAATGTCTAGAGCTGACCATGGCATGTGAAAGATATCGTTCCCCTTTATTAGCAGGGGAAACTGGCCTGTGCTTGTCACACTTCCCTGTAACGTGGGGGTGAAAGTCAGGGTTCCTGTAATGTTTCCTTTCTCCTGTGCTTCTCTGTCATTCTCATCTTCCTGCTCATTCAACAGTTTACTGTGGCCACACGCTCCGTGTTTCTCTGATGTCTGCTGGGCCACATTTAGACGGGCCTCTTCCTCTTTCTTCCTCCCGACTCCCTCCCTCTGCCTGCCCAGGTTCTCTACCTCCTCTTCCTCTGCATCATACAACTTCCGACGTGCTGTCTCGTTATATGCCGCCAGGACTTTCGGATAGAGAACCTGCGGGGTCAGTTTGGGGGGGGAATCTAGCCTAGGGGAGGTCCCTGATCTAGCGGGGGTCCCTGACCTAGCGGAGGTCTCTAATTCCGCCTCCTCATATTCTCCTCTTATTGTCAGAGTGCCCACCGGCAATTGCGTGACATAAGGTGGGGATGTTGGTTTCCCTATATCCGTCTCTCTCTGATTTAACGCTAAAGCCTCCTGCCTGTATGCTCTCCCCTTCTGGGTGTAGAGCTTCATTACCCCCAACTCTTCTGTCCTCTTTCTCAGCCTCTTTTTGCTGTTGTCGCCTGCCTTGTGGTTACGAATCATTACATTCATCTCTTCGCATAGGCAGAGATCAAAAGTACCTCCGGAAGGCCATTTTGTGTCCCCGGCCTTCGTGCGCTTCTGCCAACGGACACCTACCTTGAGAATTCGGTTTTTTAGAAGCGGGTTCCGATCTACCAATATGTCTTCTGCCGTATGCATCTTGATTGAATTTAGGAAAGGTGAAGCACTAGTGAAAACAAACCGTTATGCCAAGTGTGTAGTTGTTTGTGTTTGCTAACTTTGTATATGTTTTGTGTGTTTATTGCGTTGTTTAGTGTGTGTGTGTGTTTATTGTATTGTATGGTGTGTGTGTGTATTTTATTGTATGTGTGTGTGTGTATATTGTATGTGTGTGTGTGTGTGTGTTACTGTATGTGTGTGTGTGTGTGTTTTCTACCACCAGGGGTCAGCAAACCCAAGAGAGAAAGAGATGTTATGAGTTTGTATGCTACACCTTGGCTTACCAACAGGGGTCAGCAAACCCAGGAGAGAGAGAGAGAGAGAGAGAGAGAGAGAGAGAGAGAGAGAGAGAGAGAGAGAGAGAGAGAGAGAGAGAGAGAGAGAGAGAGAGAGAGAGAGAGAGCTATCTCTCTTGGCACAACGCCCAGACTTCTTTAGCTGGCTCAACGCCCAGACTTTTTAGCTGGCTCAACGCCCAGATGGTTCTTTCCCAACTATCGCTGGTTGCTCCTTTAAACTGGGGATTTTATCTTTAATTAAGAGTTTATTAAAAAAAAAACATGCGTTTTAGTGTTTCGTGCATGGAACTACTACTGTGACCTTCTTTATGTATGTGTATTTGTTACAGTTATCTTTGCGACCAATATAGTTTCTATACATGTACGAAAGAGAGAGAGAGAGAGAGAGAGAGAGAGAGAGAGAAGAGAGAGAGAGATCAGGGGCTTGATCTCTGATCCAAACAGTTTACTTTTTTCCCAACCTGGTGCGTCCTATTGGGGTGTATAATAGCTAACTTTTTAAGCTTTGTGGGGAGAGCAGGGGCTTGCTCTTTTCCAACCCTGTTATTTTAAGAACAGATTACCTTTTGTCGTCTTGAAGTTCGACTTTGCCGTGGTCGTGTTGCGGTCAATCCAGGTTTTGTCTTTTCAGACAAACAGAGGGGAGAGGATAGCCACGTTGTTTATTTCACATAATTGGTCAAGATCACATTGCATCTCTTATAACATAGCCCAAATTGGCTCAGTCTACTGTATTTGTAACAATGTACACCGGTAGTTTAAGATATGTACTAACGATCGCAAACTGCTTCTAAATAGCCCGTCAAGTGACAACAATGCAACAATGCATAGATATAAGATCCATGTATTTAAAGTTTACAGACAATCCGTGCTGACTGGTCTGCCATAAGCAAGTGACAAGTGACAACAATGCAACAATGCATAGATATAAGATCCATGTATTTAAAGTTTACAGACAATCCGTGCTGACTGGTCTGCCATAAGCAAGTGACAAGTGACAACAATGCAACAATGCATAGATATAAGATCCATGTATTTAAAGTTTACAGACAATCCGTGCTGACTGGTCTGCCATAAGCAAGTGACAAGTGACAACAATGCAACAATGCATAGATATAAGATCTGTGTATTTAAAGTTTACAGACAATCCGTGCTGACTGGTCTGCCATAAGCAAGTGACTAGTGACAACAATGCAACAATGCATAGATATAAGATCCATGTATTTAAAGTTTACAGACAATCCGTGCTGACTGGTCTGCCATAAGCAAGTGACAAGTGCATAGATATAAGAAGGGAAATGGGAAATGGGGAATGGTGCGAGAGTGTTTGTAAAGGGTGTCAGAGAAAGTTTGACCAAAGGGTCGAAAACATGCAATTAAGATGAATTAGCTTTCAAAATGCGCATTTATAGCCTGTTAAAAAAGGATTCGCCTCGTGTCACCACCACTCGTGTTCGTTTTTAGTCGTCCGTCCAGACCTCGTCACACAGCCAGCTCAACTTTTTCCTCCCGCAGAATCTCTAACGGACATTCTAATAAAAAGCAAAAATGCTCACCTTTGTTATTGTTTGTCGACACCGCCAGAATTTCTACGGGAGAGGTCCGGAGCTGGCCGTGTGAGGGGCCCGGCAGGGCGATCTACAGGTCAAGGGTCACCAAATGTTGTGGCTTGGTTGTCGTTGACACAGCAGGAGACGTTGTTTCCAATTTTAACAAGTAGGTAATTTATTTAAGAAAATAAGTTTTAACAGAAGAGGTTGAAAGAAGGTAGTCTATGGATTAGCAGACGGTCACCATAACTGAAAAAACACTCTGACTCCCCAACTCCACGTGCCCCCAGATAATACCTTCCCAGCCCTGCCCCGACATGACAGATATGATGACGTAACATATTATATCAGATATGACATGACGTACATTAAGATGACACATAGATTTAACATAGAAGAGAGAATAAAAACAGAAGATAAGTCTAAAGGTTTATCGTCCCTGAGACAAAGCTGGAGTCAAGATTAAAGAGGAAAAGAACAAGATGTGATTTACTTGAAATGTCTATCTGTCCTATACTTGAGGTTGTTTTAAGAACATCAGCCAGACTGTCGCCCTAGTGTCTTTGAGCTCTGCTAGTTGACCTATATTAAACTAGTCAAGGCTAACCCCTTCCTACCTCCACCCCCGTATACACATTTTCCACAACACTACGCTTTTCTGCTTCGCCTATGGGGGATACACTCAGCACCTGTGCGCGTCCAATGAAACGTTTCACATGCACCTCCCATCTGTCCGACCACGCCCACCTCCGGCCAGCTCAAAGCCCAGGTGTGGCGGTCTACTTCCCCCTTCCTCATTGTTTCAACGAAACTTGGTGCTCATAAGCCTTCGGCAGTGTGAAATGTGTAGTTAGCTGGTAAGTATTATATAGGAAAGAAAAATAATGGATTTGTCAAGGTATTCGGCGGGACTCCCGGGACGCTTCGTTCGGCTCAGAGCCTGGCCACGACTAGCAACATTGCCCAGATTTCGGCATACATGTCGAAACTGGTGTCAAGTGGAGAGCTGCTGAGCCTGGACGACAATGACGTCATGGCTCAATCCATGGGGGCTGTTCTGCATCTTGTACAGCTGCAGAGCATAGCCGCCGGGAAGATACAGGCGCTGGTGACTCTGACCCAGAGGGCTCTGTGGTTGGAGCAGGCCTCCCTGGAGGAACGCAGAAGACTGCCTCTTCTCCTCGCCCCCCTCTCCGATGACAGGCTTTTTGGCTCATCCATCGACGAGGTGACGGTGGCCTGCGCAGAGATGGAGGACCAGTGTTGAGTATCCCTGTAGTGCAGGAGCGTCTGTTGGAGACCGTTGATGAATGTGCACCCTTGTGCCAGGTGGGCCCTGATGCCATTCTTCAGGGATTGGTTCAGCCGTTCCACCCCCGTTCGCAGCCGGGTTGTAGAACGACGTGTGGATATGACGTATCCCCTTACCCCCCAGGTAGGAGGCCAGTTCGTGGGAGATCATTTGGGGGCCATTGTCTGTCGTGATCCTCTTGGTCAGGCCCCAGCGCGTGAACAGGGCCTCGAGAATCTCAATCAGCACCCCGGCTGTGACCGAGCCCACGGGCGCCACCTCAGGCCACTTGGAGTGGAGGTCGTAGACCACAACGAGGAATCGCTGGTGATGCGGTACCCCGTGCAGTTCACCACAGACGTCGAGCTGCAGGTGCTCCCAGGGTTGGGACGGCCAGTCCAATGGCTGCATGGGTGGGGGCGGGGCTGGGGCCCTGGTCTTCCCGCTCAGAAGACGGGCAGTACAGTCCTTGACCAGGGTCTCGATTTCCCTGTCGATGCCTGGCCACCACACCAAGTCTCTGAGCCTGTGGTGTCCAGCAGAGAGAAACCGAGGCCACTGAAGAGGTCGAGGCCGAGGAGGTTGGTCCCTCTGCGTGCGATGTTGAAATTGAAGGCAGGCAGTGTCTTTTCTCCGTACCTCACCGGCAGCTGGAGGGAGCCAACGATGTCAATCTTGGAGTCGGCGTAGCCTCGCAGGGTGATGGTGGGCGTGCCCAGTGGTTTGTGGGAGAAGAATTGAGAGTATGTCGCCCAATTCAATAGAGACACTGTGGCTCCAGTGTCAAGGAGGGGCAGTGTGATGTCACCAACCACCAATGAGCATGTTTTGAATGGCACTCGTCCTGAGCTGACATTATGGATGATAGTGGTCGGTGGCTTGGAAGCGCTAGCTGGGGCTGACCTGCAGACCTTTTGGAAGTGGTTTAGCCTCCCGCAGTTGGAGCAGGCTTTGCCACGGGCAGGGCAGGTCTGGGCTCTGGAGTTGTGTGAAAGGGAGCCACAATTCCCGCACGGCTGGCGTGAGCGGTCACGTGACTGGGAGGCTAACAGTACATTGTCCCCGCCGTCTTTTGCACTCACATTGAGGAGGGACACCCTTGAGCTGAGCGTGCTCGCAGCCTCTACTGGCACGTGTGTGTTGGGGCTGGGGGAGGTAGACAAACTAGCTGCACAGTTCATAGCAGATTCCGCCTGCACTGCTAGTCTAATAGCTACTGCTAATGTCAGCTCGTCATTTTCCAACAGTAGTCTTTCCCTGATTTTATCACTGTCAGTGTTCAATATGAGTTGGTCTCTCACCATTTCATCCTGTAATGCCCCGAATTTGCATGAGCTAGCCAAGCCCCGTAGGTCCGTGACGTACTGCGTTATTGACTCGCCAGTACGTTGATGCCTCCGTCGGAACACAACTCGACGGAGGAGTGCAGTCTGTGGAGTGGCGAAATGTCCCTTTAGGAGCGCCACCACTGACGTATATGTGTCACTGTCTAATGTGCCGAGTGTTTCACACACACACTGTCCCTCCACGCCTAAACAGTGCTGTAGTAATGCACGTTTTCTCACCGCGGACAATTCCAAACCGGTAGCCAGGATATACGTCTCAAACGAGGAAATCCAACGGGACGGGCGGCTCACCGGGCAGCGGTAGGAAGGGTGGAGGGGGTGTGATAGAAAATTCAGCCATCTCTCGTCGCCAATGTTATGTTGGAAGAATCAGACAACACGTAGTTTCAGCATGTCGGTGTTTACTGAACTGAAGACACATGCATTGTAACGTAAGTCAGAACATCAACGTCTACGTCTACGTCGTAATATGCCGTAATGTGAAACTCAACAGAATAACACGACACTGTCGCAATAGTTAGAACACTAGTTAATAGTGCTGGCACTCGCTAGAGACTAAGTACCAGACGTAACACTGGTATGTCATAAATGTCTAGATGTAACATTACTGTCTATCTGTATGTCATGTTATGATGAATTGAAAATGGGGGACCCTGATGTAAACAAGACGAAAGTTGTGTATGTCGTAAACGAGAGAGAGAGAGAGCGAGCGAGAGAGTCCCCCCCCCCCTCATCCGCATGCGCAGTAGTGCAAAGACTTGTCCATGCCACAACTTGTCCACACCACGAAGCCCCGCCCAGACGTTGGGCTCTGTGGCTCGAGTAGGGGGTATCTGCAGAGCCGCAGAGCCAGGCTGGACGGGTTGGAGGCGGGGCTTCGTGGTCTGGACAAGTATTAGTGGTCTGGACAAGTATTTGCACTACTGCGCACCATTTTCAACTTCACTTTCGTCTCGTTTACATAGATCCCCCATTTTCAACTTACCTTCCCCCATTTTCAACTTAACTTTCGTCTCGTTTACATAGGTACATAGACAGTAATGTTACATCTCTAGACATTTATGACATACCAGATCTAGTAATAATAGAGTAAACTTGTACATAGACAGTAATGTTACATCTAGACATTTATGACATACCAGATCTAGTAATAATAGAGTAAACTTAACTTTCGTCTCAGTAACAATGTTCATAAAGTGTTGAGTGCTACAGCGTAGGTTAGTTTATTAGGACAAGTGCATGACAGTAAGGGCGTTTTCACACCTGGCTCGTTTGGAGCTGTTGATCCGAAACCTGGAGCGTTTACCCGCTATTTCGGTTCAGTTGGGCATATGAACACAGCAATCACATTCTGTTGCGGAACAAAACAAGCGGACCGAGGGTGGTCTCGGCGCACTTCCAAACAAACCCGACGCGACTCGTATGCTGTGAGAATGCAATCGATTTAGCAAACCGACACAATAATAATAATAGTGAGCCGTGGGTCAACGTGGAGCAGCGATGACTCGGTACACTGCCTCGTTGATATTTGGGCATTCGTCAGATGCTGGAGAATACGCAAGTGTACAGAAAGTTTAGTGACTGTAGTGACGCTGCAACAGGGGCGTTTTTAGGGTTAGAAAACATTGGGGGCTTCAGCCCAGGGGGGTGGAGGGGGGGGGGGTCACCCCCCCCCCCCCTTTTTTTTTTTTTTTTTAAGCACAGAAATACGCAATTTTAGATTAATTATAGATGAATACTGAATAACTAGAATCATTAGAGGTTCTCAAAGTGAGGTCCAGGTCCATGAGAGGGATATGGGCAGTCCCTAGAAAATTCAAAGTTAACAGGACCAAATCATCAGTTTCTTATTTATTTATTTATTTAGCCAGATAAAACATTGATCTGGTCCAAGAAGCCCCAACAGGAGTACAAATATACATATATACACATATATATACATATAATATATATACATATACTGTACATACATACACATATACACCAATAACAAAATAAAAACACAGTTAATTGTAGATACACAATCAGGTTTAAGCACTATAAAAATGCAGCAGGTGAGTTCACCTGTCTTCAACCAAAATGGAAGGAGAGTGAAGTACTGTACACAGAGAACGTGAAAATATACAATACATTCACCAAACACTACACAAGACAACCAATGATGCAGACTGATGAAAATATACATTTTTTCCCATTTTCCCAAATCAGTCAACATGGAGAATCACAACAAAAAATTATCTTGCCAGATCCAGCTAGGCAAAGAGATAATGTCTAGTATTTTCTGTTTACATTTTTTCAAAAAAAAATTGTGTTACTGTAATTTTAACCTGTACTGGATACAGTATTTTATGTTTGTCTGATATTTGCTGAGCTTACAGTGTTATGCACATAGTAGCATGAAAACTGGGACATGTATTGTTGTGATTCTCCATGTTGAAATGTTGACTGATTTGGTTATATGGAGAGAAAATGTTATTTTTTTCATCAGTCTGCATCATTGATTTGGGTATATGTAGATAAATAAATTATATTTTCATCAGTCTACAGCATTGGTCTTGTGTAGTGTTTGGTGAATTTATTGTATATTTGCACATTATCTGCGTACTTCACTTACAGTACTCTAATCACTGAGAAGTAGAATTGCTAAATGTGTTTTAGGTTAAGCACAGCAGTGTGTGTAACTGGTTCAAACAGAATTAAGTCATTATGTAACGTGTGTTTCATATGGTAACAAAATTAGTGTATGGTTTTGACAAGTGTTTAATTTAGCAAAGGATCTGAGGTGTTCTGATAATTGTGTGTGTGGTTGTGCTAATTGTGTGTTTTGAAACACCGGGCCCCGTTTTCAAAATCATGCTTAGGCAATCGGAAAAAAACTATTGTGTGTTTCATTATATACATATGTTTCAGTCTTCTCATTAAAAAAAGATTCGATTTTTGGGTCTTTTCCTGCCTTTGGTCCGCTTTGCATTCACATCTCAAATGAACCGCAGCAGGGTTCACTTGCAAGAGTGAATGAGCTTTCACACCACCCCAAACCAACCGGACTATCCGAGGTTCGATTAAAGCTTATTATAGGACACTGGACATGGGTATGGATGGCTCCAGGTGCTGCTGCGTTAAAGTGCACATCTTCAATATCTGTACTATTTAAAAGCACAGTGCAGGACACACTCAAAGGTTATCGCACATCAGAGATGGCAGTGGGCATGTATGACAGGACAAAGGCCATATGTAATGGCCTTTGGATTGAGGAACATACTACCAGCCAAAGGAGGAAGCAGAAAAGGATGGACGAGTATGTAGTTGAGTCATCTTGTGGCACAAGCTCAGACCTCAGCTCAGGAGATCAGCTGAGACAGAGACTGTTCTATCCAGTCGTCGACAGAATGCTGCAAGAGCTTGAGAGCAGGTTCTCATGAGTTGGATAACAATTTATGAGAGGCATACAGGCATGTTATCCAGCCTCAGACCAGTTTCTCTCAGTGGAATTGCTGCAACCCCTCGCCACACATTACAATATCCAACTATTGCCAGAGGAGATCACAGTTGCAAAGTGTTTCCTGGTCAGGACAGGCAGAGATGCAGTCCCTACTATCCAAAGTGTCTTTTCCCTCCTGGATGATAATAATAATAATAATAATGCATTTGATTTATAAGGCGCCTTTCAGGACACTAAAAAAAAAGTCCACAAATCGGTGAATGAAAGAATTATAGGATCAAATGAAAACTACTTACTAAAAATGTTTAAAAGTACTAAAAACCAACAAAAAATACCAAACACTAACAAACATTCAGCACAGACAATGGGGATGCTGACATAAAAAAAAAAAAAAAAGTAACAATAACAAACAATTTTTTTTTTTTTTTTTTTTTTTTTTTTTAGATCCGGGGCTAGGAGAAAAACATCCGGGGCTAAAGCCCCGGAAGCCCAGGGCTAACGACGCCACTGCGCTGCAACAGCAGCACCGTGCGAGACAACACCTCCTCTCTCTCTCTCCCTCTCACTGACTCTCTCTCTCCCTCTCTCTCTCACGAGAGAATGAATGTGGACTGTTCCATCAGAGGGGGGAGCTTCGGTGGTAATGTGAGTGGCTACAGACCGCTGCACTTAAATATAAACATTAGTCTACCTGGAGACTCAATGAGGTAATTGTAGATGTCGCCATAAGATGCTTCTGGCCATTTAGTGGGATCATTGTTTCATTATCCTGGTCGGCTGAAAGGACACTGGCCACCGAAGCTCCCCCCTCTGATGGAACAGTCCACATTCATTCGTGCGTCATCTCGCGTCTCCAGACTCTGTGGGCAATCTGCGCATGTGCATGGGTAATAATAGGTGCTTTAAAATGGGCTTTTTCGCTGCCGATTTAGTTCTGATCGATTAGGAATGGCTTGCGCCGTGTTCAGGAGATTGAGGCGCATAAAAGACTATTCGATCATGTCTCTAGCACCCCCACAGCCGTATCTGCAACCACTTACATCACGGCTCTCATCCACATTCATTCATTTGCTCCCCCGCTCTCTCCTCCCCGATTTCAATGTAACGCGGAGATTCAGGGTTGGGGGGGGGGGGGGGGGGCACACCCCAAAATCTGACCAATGAGTGATAGTTTGCTCGCGCGTGCGTTTGTTTTGGTCCGTGTGAACACAGCCGTGTGAACACAAACGAACTAAGAATCAAGTGCAACAATTGTATCATAATAGTCCCTGAATCGGAACAAAGCAAACGAACTACAGGTGTGAAAACACCCTAAGGTTAGTTAGGGTTAGATTTTTTTTTTCTTTTTTTTTTTTTATTCAGATAATGGTTGAAGAAGTGAGTCTTTAAGTGCATGACAGTACGGTTAGTTAGGGTTAGATTTTTTTTATTCAGATAATGGTTGAAGAAGTGAGTCTTTAGTCGACGGCGAAATAATAGAGTAAACTTAACTTTCGTCTCGTTTACATAGGTACATAGACAGTAATGTTACATCTAGACCTTTATGATTAGCCGACGCTTTTATCCAAAGCGCCTTACAAGTTCTGTACGACAAGCCATCAGGAAGGGCACAACTCTATCAGCTGAGTAACAATGTTCATAAAGTGTTGAGTGCTACAGTGTAGGTTAGTTTATTAGGACAAGTGCATGACAGTAAGGTTAGTTAGGGTTAGATTTTTTTTATTTAGATAATGGTTGAACTTAGTAGTGAGTCTTTAGTCGACGGCGAAAGATTGGACGGGTTTCGGCTGTCCTAACTGGGGTGGGTAGTTCATTCCACCATTGTGGGGCAAGGACTAAGAATAGGCGACTTCTCTTTGATGACCCGACTTCTCTTTGATGACCCTCCCGGAGCTTGGATAGGAGTAGGAATAAACTGTACATATACAGCACTGTTTGAACCTGGCACACAACATACTTCACATGTGATTTTTCTTTTTGTGGAGACGAAGATGATGAGTACCGGTCTTCTCCTCAGACATATAAAATCAGTTTTTCAATACAAGTACGACTCAAGACACAGAACATTAGTATGCAAAATAAAAAATGAACACAGATTTTGAGTGTGAATGAAAACTTTATTTCAACAAGATTGCAGAATGGGTACAATACAGTACGGCTCAATACACACAATTGTTAAGGGGATGCAGACCAGAGAAATAAGTTTTGTCTTGTCTTCTCGTACTGAAAACGTGACTGTTAGCACAGAGACGGCTGCAGTTACACACAGGGCCATTTTCGTTTCGTTTTCAGGGTCAGTTTCGCTTTTCAGAATGCAACGTAATGGCAGGCAAGTTAGGCCCAGTCCACACGAGCGCTGGATTTAATATAACCATGATTGTATGTGCGCAGTTGCACTGTTCGGCCACACACAACCGGGGATTTGCTACACTGCAACCCCGGTCTTTGAAAACCGGAGTCCAGGGTGAAGTTTTGCGGTTTTGTGTGGGCATAGCAACCAAGGTTATTCCCAGTGTTTACAGCAGAGCTGTCGCAATTATTTCCCATGTTCACGGCAGACTGTCAAAAAACTAAAATCGGAAAAAGGAGGGGGGAAAAAATAATAAAAAAACAAAACTCTAATGATTGCGGAGGAGGAGGCTCTTGTAGGGGATTCGGTAGTTGATGGGGAGCCAGTGGAGTTTTTGCAGGGTGGGGGTGATGTGCTGCCAGGGTTTGGTGTGCGTGAGGACCCTTGCAGCCGAGTTCAGCGCTGCTTCTTCCTTTCACGGTCGATTTTGTCATCGAATGCCTCCCACTCACTAATATGAAAAAGCATAACATATAGAAAATGTAAAAAAGTTTGACAATGCAATATTCTGGTAATTCTACACTGTACCACTATACATAGTTAGGTCTAATAGCGATATGACCAGGACAACACACTGTGACAATAAATTCAAAACAAGACATTTAAAAGAGAAAATGTTTCAGATAATAAAAACGAATCTGATTATTAGGATAATGTTGGCATGCCTTTTGTCGACATCTGGGGTCCAGAAGATTTCTTCAGCCCTCTTACTGGTGACCTCATTGACTGCTGCAATAGCGCTTATAGTGGCCTGTCATGGAGAGAAGATTACAGTTTACCCCATGAGACAAAAGTAAATTAGCCCCTGGATCATGCATTATTTTTCAATAACTGCACACATTAGAATTGAAATCTCTCAACAAAGGCTTGTTTCATACATAGTGAAAAGTAAAAATATCATACAAATTCACCTCAGGCAGCAAGACCTCAAGGATATAGGCTACATTATCCAGAATGGGTACAGATGAGACTGTGCTGGCCAGGATGTTTGACAAGAAGTCAAACACTGCGTTTTGATGCCCGTCGTCCTGAAAATAGACTGGGGCACACGTTGACCATGACCGCTTCTTGCTTGGTGACCTCTGGATGTACTTCTGCAACCAGTTTGACGGTTCTCTGCCACTTACGACGGCCTGAGAGTACAGAAAAGCAAGGAGAGAGAATCGTCCAGGATCAAATCATTGTAGACAGTCAGATGGGCTTGGTAAACACAGATTTGGCAACAGGTGCCAACATACTGTACCTTTAGGTGTTCTTTAGTCCGATGTGCTGTGATGATGAAGTCCACCAGCTTTTTTTGTTCAGCACTGCGGCCCATGGCAACCTGGAGGTGTTGTGGGATACTGGTAGTAATCCTTGAAGTCCGAGGCACCCTGTAAACAGGTTCAGTGGCGGCTCGCCACTAGGGGCGCTCGGGCGCCGCCCCCCCTCAGGAAATACCCTGGTTATATGAGAGAACAAGAAAAATAAGTTTTTAGTTTTTAGTTTTATAGCCCTATAAATAATATAAACATGTTTAAAATGAATAATATTTACTCATTTTAAGTATGTTTGTATTTCCAATGCACAATATAACGTTATTATCGCAATTAAAAAACACTCGTTTTCCAGAGCAGGAAGTGACATCACGTTTTTTTTATTTTTTTTATTTTTTCGTATTTCTCGGCCCGGGCTATACGCGATAGCGCTCTGAGTGCGCGTCACAGTTTGATCGCTGTATCCGTCACAGCCAATCAGTGCATAACGCGTTGTGCGTTGAAATATGACTATTATGTTGGAATCCGGGCGCGATTTGAAGCGGTCTAGCCAGTAGCGTCAAGAATATCTGTAGCCGCATTTCGCGGAGACGCTCTCTGATTGGCCGACGCCAGTATTTTTTTCCGTAGCAGAATTTCACAGAGACGATCTCTGATTGGCCGACGCCACTTTCTAATGTTCCAATTCTAGCTTCTAGCTTCCTAGGTTGGTTCCTAGGTTGGTCCTAGGTTGTTTGTCTTAGAGCGTGCCGTGACTGCAAGTTCTTTAGACTGTTAAGCTTAGACACTCTTTCAAAGTTGGTTAAGGTTAGAGTTTGTCTTAGAGCATGGCGATAGAACGCCAGGTAGTTTGCAGTCTGTTCGAGCGGAAATGGACAAAGGAATGTACTTGTGTTGTGCTAACGAGCTAACACTTGGCTAACAAGCTATATGGCGGATTATACACGTTTATCAAGCTCTCCTGCCCTGGACGTTTCAACTAAACAGTGAGTCTCTCTCTCTCTCTCTCTCTCTCTCTCTCTCTCTCTCTCTCTCTCTCTCTCTCTCTCTCTCTCTCTCTCTCTCTCTCTCTCTCTCTCTCTCTCTCTCTCTCTGTGGTTAACGTTAACGTTTGTAAATAGTTTTTTTTAGGAGCAGTACTGTTAGGCTACTGCTGGCCATTCATGAAGCGAGACATTGCTGATTGTTTATTTATTTTATAACACAAGACTATGACTACCAACTGCCTAGCCAGCCGTGTATCAATCTTGGATGCAATAATAACGTTACTTACCACACTGACTATGTCGATGGCTCATTGATTTAACTACTGCAGCTCTCTCGGATTGAAAATACGTGGATTATGGCTTGTTCAATATCGTCTATGTTTGAATGAATGAATGAATGAGAACTTTATTAACAGATTGCAGAATGGGTACAATACAGTACGGCTCAATACACACAATTGTTAAGGGGATGCAGACCAGAGAAAGACGTTTGTCTTGTTTACATCAGGGTCCCAGATTTTCGATTCATATCGATAGTTTAATAGCTAGCCTTGGCTCGTTTAACAATATGCAAAATATGTGTACAGCCCTGTACTCATACTGAAGTTATTCTTGGTATATAATAGGTCTGATTGTGTAATGAATCGATTCCACGTCGCGCTGTGTGTGAGAGAGAGAAGGAGAGAGGGAGAGATCTGCCTGTGTTTGGAGACGGGCGAGTTTTGTTTCTAACTTTTCTATTTATATATTGTGTTTCAAGTTGTGAATTAGAGTCTAGACTATACTTTATTTGACTGGTTGTGTGTTGTTGTAGTAACAGCTGAGCGACTCGTTCATAAGAGCCGATTCATTGCCGTCAGCGTGAGTCGAATCGCTCACGTCTTGCCATGAGTCTGTTGCGTGGTACTGTACTGTACATGTTTGCATTTTGCAAAATGTTTGGTATAGCGCCCCTAGTGGCGAAGTACCCACCGGCCGCCACTGAACAGGTTGTAGCAGTCCTTGGAGCAGACACCTCGACTCCCTGGTCCTGTGGGCAAACCTCTTGCCGTGCCTTTCAAATTATGAAAAACAATTATAAGTTATTATTGCTTCAACACATGTTGACTAATTATACTCCAAGATACTGTAACGTACCCCTCAGTTTGGAAGCGCTCCATTAGTAGAGTACACCACCACTCACGAATTGAGTTCATGTCCAACTAAAAATCACAGACATGACAAACAATAACATGGGATTATCATTAATGGCCAACGAGTTGTACAATTGAGCTATATTGGTAGGCAATGGCATGATGTCATGAGAATGATATGAAGTGGTATTTTTAAGTAATTGCAATCACAAATCTCTGCTTGCAAGTTGTGCCATATGTGTTACATAGGCCCTTTACTTTGGTTGGAAATACAGACCTCTGTGAACTGGAACCGGGTGTTGGCGACAATGCAAAGGGTGTACTGAAAAAAGGGGAGGGGGAAGATCGCTTTTAATTTCCTAACTCCACTAAAACGTGGTGCATCCAGCAGCAGTTATATGTAATGTTCTGCGTCTTCAATAGACTTAATATATATATATATTCAAGGGTAAAACCAATGTATACCAATATGAAACAATCGTACCATAAGCATAAAAATCCCACAGTCAATTCCATTTGTTTGTCTTGGAATGAACATGTGCTAGAAATGAAATAAGTTATTGTGTTCCACAAGGAAGCATACTAGGACCGCTACTCTTCCTAATTTATGCAAATGACATGTCGTCAGCCTGTGACTGCAACTTGTTCCTGTTTGCGGACGACTCAGCCCTGCTGGTCTCTGACAAGAACAAATTGCAGGTTGAAAAATCCCTCAGCACGGAACTAGGCAAAATCTGCATATGGCTCGCTGATAACAAACTATCATTACACATGGGCAAAACAGAGTCCATTCTCTTCGGTTCAAATAACAAACTCAGCAAGACCGACGGATTCTCAGTTGCAGTGGGTGACAATATTGTCACAAGGAAAGACGAAATTACCTACCTGGGTTCCATCCTAGAGGCAAATCTTTCCTGTGACAGAATGGCATCCAATGTAATAAAAAAAGTCAACCAACAAACTAGATTCTTGTACCGGATCTCCTCTCTGGTAAACAAGAATACCCTGAAGACTCTGGCAGGAGCACTCATTCAAGGGTACTATGACTATGCGTGCACCTCATGGTACCAAAGCACCTCAAAGGCGCTTAAAACAAAATTACAAACATCACAAAACAAACTGGTCAGACTACTACTTGACCTGAACCCCAGAACCCACCTCACCTCTGCCCACTTTGACAACCTAGGATGGCTTAGAGTAGACGACAGAGTACAGCAACTTGCAATGGGCCTGGTCTACAAGATACACTATACGACCGGGGTGCCCATGTACATGTCAAAATACTTCCCAAAGGTCAGTGAATACCACAACCACTACACCAGAGGAAGCTCAACTAATCATGTTAAACCCAGATTCGGCTCAAACAAGGGACTAAACACGTTTCGCAATTATGCCACAACAATGTGGAACGCCCTACCCAAAGCTGTAAAGGAATGTGAATCCCTGCCCACATTCAAAACCGCTCTTAAAGAGCACCTACGGGAGGCTGCAATTCGAAACTGGCCACCGTAAATGCCCAAAACCCCCACCACCTCCTAATAGACAGTCTCCTCCTCACCGCATGTATATATTCCCTCCCCGCTGTATGTATATTTCCCTCCCACCCACCCACCCCCTCCTAATGTACAGTCCCCTCCCCATCATATGTATATACTCTGTCGGGATCTAGGGGTAACAGTACTGTATATTTGAATGCCGCCTATGTCACAAATGTATCAGTACTAAATACCTATATGTCCCTATGCCATAAATGTCATGTATGTTGTGTATGTCATAAATGTCTATATGAATTGAAAATGGGGGACCCTGATGGAAACAAGACAAACGTCTTTCTCAGGTCTGCATCCCCTTAACAATTGTATGTATTGAGCCGTACTGTATTGTACCCATTCTGCAATCTGTTAAATAAAGTTTTCATTCATTCATTCATATTAATGCCCATGAAGAAAAGAAAATGGGGGCTTTATACATATGTTATCTTACAACATAACAATGATGGCAGAAATCATGGGGATAATAGTAATGACTGTATTAGCTTTAGTTCTTCTTCTTCTTCTTCTTCTTGTTGTGATGTGAGAAAGAGTTAGGAAAAAATTGACTCTTTATACTCTCACGTGCTCCAGTCCACACGCATACACATTGCGCACTCCAACACATAGCGAGAGAGCCCCCCCCCTCCCCCTCATCCGCAATACTTGTCCAGACCACGAAGCCCCGCCTCCAACCCGTCCAGCCTGGCTCTGCAGATACCCCCTATTGGATGGCTCTGCAGATATACCCTACTCGGCCAACTGGCTCAGTCTCGCTCGCTCCTCCATGAGCTCAATGTAACGCGGAAGTGCAGTCAGTGGTCTATTGCGTTTCAACTTTCAACGTCTTCCTGGATTGCTCCACATCCACAAACGCTTTGTGTGTTTACAGTGTAAAGATTATCTAGCAGTAGCAGAACTCTACTGGACCAAGACTTCACATCTGGATCAAAACGTTCTTCCTGAGAAAACAGACATCAGACTGTGGACACCACAACATCTGTAAGTAGTACAATTATGTTTACATTGTTTTCCTATCTTGTGCTGCCTCCTTGCAGCAGCGGCACTAGAAAGTAGCATTGAAGGTGTACAATCCCAGTTTAATTCAAATACCAAATGTTTTACATCTGTAGTACTTTACCATCTCCATGGTCAACTAACTGCTAGCATCTGCAGCGACATAATTATCTTCACAATAACATATTACATTTCTCCCGATACCGTTAGTTCTATCGTAGCTGTAGTTTCAAGTTTATTTTATTGATCACATAATGGTACAAGTACATTATAGTGAAATGCTTGGTTCTGTGTGGCCCCTGAGATTGTGCTTCATACAGTAAAAATTAACAAAATCAAGCAACATTTCGACGGAGTCCACAGAGAGGCGGGAGAGTGCGACGCCATCTTGTTGACTTTCTTTGTTCTTTGTTCACTGTATTCAGCCAGACGTTACGGGGAGCTGGCTGCCATTCGGTAGCTAAAGTCAACGTGATATTAACGTTAGTTTGATTGATTGACATTTACAGGGGCCAGTTTCGAATAGCAGCCTCCCGTAGGTGCTCTTTGAGAGCGGTTTTGAAGGAGGGTAGGGAGTCACATTATTTCTGTGGGTAGGGCGTTCTACATTGTTGCGGCATAATTGCGAAACGTGTTTAACTTTAGTCCCTTGTTTGAGCCGAATCTGGGCTGAACATGATTTGTGGAACTCCCTTGGGTGTCGTGGAATTCACTGACCTTTGGGAAGTATTTCGACATGTACATGGCAGTAGTTCAGCGTGTTAGGCCCTGCACTAGGTCTGTCCTGTGGTAGTTCAGCGTGTTAGGCCCTGTACTAGGTCGGTTGTGTGGTAGTTCAGCATGTTAGGCCCTGCACTAGGTCTGTCCTGTGGTAGTTCAGCGTGTTAGCCTGTTAGGGCCTGTACTAGGTCTGTCCTGTGGTAGTTCAGCATGTTAGGTCCTGTACTAGGTCTGTACTGTGCATTAGTTCAGCGTGTTAGGCCATGTACTAGGTCTGTCCTGTGGTAGTTCAGCATGTTGGGCCCTGTACTAGGTTTGTCCTGTGGTAGTTCAGCATGGTAGGCCCTGTACTAGGTCTGTCCTGTGGTAGTTCAGCGTGTTAGGCCCTGTACTAGGTCTGTCCTGTGCATTAGAACAGCGTGTTAGGCCATGTACTAGGTCTGTCCTGTGCATTAGTTCAGCGTGTTGGGCCCTGTACTAGGTCTGTCCTGTGGTAGCTCAGTGTGTTAGGCCCTCTACTAGGTCTGTCCTGTGGTAGTTCAGCGTGTTAGGCCCTGTACTAGGTATGTCCTGTGGTAGTTCAGCGTGTTTGGCCCTGTACTAGGTCTGTCCTGTGGTAGTTCAGCGTGTTTGGCCCTGTACTAGGTCTGTCCTGTGGTAGTTCAGCGTGTTTGGCCCTATACTAGGTCTGTCCTGTGGTAGTTCAGCGTGTTTGGCCCTATACTAGGTCTGTCCTGTGGTAGTTCAGCGTGTTAGGCCCTGTACTAGGACAGTCCCGTCAGTAGCAGGACAGTCTACTCTCGTTTGGCCGGGATCTGGAGCAGCTCAGCCACAGCAGACTAGAACAGAACCTGTTGGGCCTTGCATCACTCCAGAATCTTCCTCTATCAGCTCTGTAACACCGACTGGACAGCTGACTTAGAGCTGGTGTGTGTACACCAACACATTGCCAGGACAATAGGCAACTAGGTAATTCAATACAGGTTCCCCCCAGGGTTTCATGACAAGGTGGTGTTTAATAGTAGACGGTATCAAACGATTCTGACAGATGTAATTAGTTAGATTAGATCTACTAGGGCCTAACAAAAATAATAGTTGGTTTCAGGTTGGTTGTCAGTTTGGCCATGGGTAGGTAGGGAATTTATTTTATTTTATTTTTTTATTTTATTCTTTCCCACGGCGACTATGGATAGGGAATTTCTTTATTTAATTAAAATGTTCACAACAACATGGATGCATGTACTCTGCCAGCATGTTTAATATCCATAATACTAAATGTTTGACTAAGATTTCTATGAAACTTTATTCTTAAAAAAAAAAAAAAAAAAAAAAAATCAGATTTTTTTTTTTTTTTTTTTTTTTTTAATATATAATTTTTTTTTTAAACTCATAAAATATATTGGGTCGCACCTAAATCGGCAGGGTCGGTCGGCAACCTGAAACCAACCATTATTTTTGTTAGGCCTAGGGACATTTCAAATATTGTGGAAAAGCAAAACCGTAAAGTAGACAAATAGTTTTACAGCAAGTTAGAGCAATGCTGACGCAACAAACAAGAATTGAGAGAGCACCATCCAATCCATAGAGAACACTATTATAAAGCAGTAAAAGAAAACAAACTCGCAGAGTTCTGTACTAAAACGGTCAGCATTTTGCTGCTTGCAGACCGAGAGAGTAGGGTAAATCTGCAGTGCCGGGGCCTGTACTGTGCGGTACACTACTGCGCATGCAAGAAACAAAGTAACAGTGTTTCCGAGCACTCTGCCGGAATCCATATTTGTGCATGCGCACGTGCCGCCGGAATCCATATTAGCGCACGCTGCCGGAGAAATAACTTAAAACTACCGTAGAATTGTTCAAGATGGGTTGTGTGCGTGTGAATTTGTTGGAGTGTTAAGATACATACCTTTTTCTTCTCTGTGCATGCAGTAGGAGTAGGAAGACGCTCACTGTTAGCCTAGCTTAGCGTCAGTCACTGGAAGTAGGTTCCTCCATTAGCCTAGTTCCCAACGTCTTCCTACTCCTACTGCATGCACAGAGAAGAAAAAGGTATGCATCTTCTTGTCTAACTCCAGGGTAGATGGCAAATAAGCTAATTTCCCCAAATGTTGGAGTTTTCCTTTAAACAGGTTGTTGTTGGGGTGGTGAGGGTCTTTCATAATTCTGCAGGCTCTGGATTTGCACCTCTTGTTATATAAGTCCTGCAGGGGTGGCTGGTAGTAGGGCTGGGCGATATGGCCTAAATATGATATCACGATATTTTCGGACCTTTCGGCGATACACATCACAATGTTTTTCTTTTCCCCCCCAAACAATTCATTATGAGGCTTACCAAGACAGTATTTGAGTTTGCAAGCTAACATTAAAGACAAAATAAAATACCCATGGATTTAGCATTTTTATATTATACATTAGATTTAGATTATTGGATTATTAGATTATATATTGCATATATTTAGCAATGAGATATTATATGATTTAGATATGAAATATGATGAATTGAAAATGGGGGACTGTTGAGTACCGGTCGCAAACCGAGGTCAGATTGATTATCCCATAACTCATTGGTCCGAATCCCAGCTTCAAGCAGCGTCCTGCGAAGTTTGGGACGTCTAGGACTCAATTGTGTCTATAAACTTCAGGGCTTAAACTCAGCCGACCTCGGCTCACACACAGACACCCCCCCGTCCCCTCCAGTCATACAGTTGATGGATTGGAGTTGCGGGGTGTATTTACTCTATTCTATTTTAATCTATTCGGTTGGCCGTAGAGTTTACTTTTATTTATTTTGCTTTAATCTACTAGGTTGGCCGTATTACCACTATATGGCTTTACTTGATAATCCCATTATAGCTAGGGATAAAGCCACTTATTCTATTTCATTCTATTCATAATCCTATGTCTCCTTTTACTCCATAGGTATAAAGCCACACTTCTAAAGTTTTACATCATTAATCAAAACGCAATACGGGACCGCGTGGTTGACATATTTCTCTTTAGGCCTCCATATGGATAAAGCCTTAATGCATAATCATAAGTCTCCTTTTACTCTACTTGATAAAGCCTATAGTTATAGTTATATCCCCATTATAGCTAGGGATAAAGCCACTTACACATATTGTTTTACATCATTAATAAAAAATGCATGGGGTGAAGTTACAAATGCAGAACACATTTCAATGCTTACCCGGCCGTCTGGTCAGAAGAAAGGCTACAAAGGATATATTTATAGAGAGGTTTAATTAGAAAAAGCAAGTTACAAAAAGAGACTGAATTAGAAAAAGTGTCCATTTCAGTTAAAATATGCACAGAACAAAACATCTCATCTCTGCACGGCTTGTGCCCCATGTCTGGCAGCAGGATCTCCATTCAGTTTAAAATAAGCACAGAACAAAACATCTCATCTCTGCACGGTTTGTGCCTCTTGGCTAACAGCATTCTTCTTTCAGTTTTAAAATAAGCACAGAACAAAACATCTCATCTCTGCACGGTTTGTGCCTCTTGGCTAACAGCATTCTTCTTTCAGTTTTAAAATAAGCACAGAACAAAACATCTCATCTCTGCACGGTTTGTGCCTCTTCCTATCTCTCCATGTCAGTGTAAAAATCTCTCCCTTTCTCTCGCCCGTTGGCCCTTATAAAGCCCCCAGATCTCTTCTGCTTATTGGTCCAAATACAGCGCTGTCACCGTGATGTCATTTCACCAGCCAGTCAATGCACGGCTCGTGGGGACTGGCTCTCCTCCCTTTTTACTCCACTAGGCTGTAACTTGAAAGTAACTGTAACGTTTTTCGCTGGAACAGACTCCCTTTGTTCTCGGCTGGCTCGGAGCTGTCTCTCAAGGTCACATTCTTAAGGGGCCCCTTTCATTTCTGACTCACAGAGACTGCATTCTGTAACATAACATTAACTTTTAACTGTAGTATAGTTTAAAAGGTGTATAAAGAATATACAGTTTATATAAGATACAAGTGTATACAAGTTATACAAGTGTGCACCCGTCCTAGAGAGCTGTCTCCTCTGCCACGGATCTTCACATATAGACACATACAGTAACATATGCCTAGATCTAAAACAGATATATACCATAAACATATGAACGACTCAGGATGTCATTGTCCAAAAGTGTCGCTTGTTTTGTGACACTTTACACCCACTCTGCCATCCTGTGAGGTCTTTGTCCATCGTCAATTGAATAATGGAAAAATGAAGCATATGATTACATGTGAAAAATAGATATATAGGGCTGTATTGGAACGACTCAGGATGTCATTGTCAAAAAGTGTCACTTGTTCTGTGGCACTTCACACCCACTCTGTCATCCTGGGCGGTCATTTTCCATTGTCTTAATGGCGTCTGTACTGGGGGACGAGATGGCGATTGTGGGGTCACGTGGCTGTGACTCTCCACACCCCCTCTGCCATCTTGGTACCTTGTTACCCTGGTAGCCGGCGGGAAGACTTGCATCTGTTGTTCCCTGGCTGGACGGCTCGACAGGATAGGGGTCACGTTGTTGCTTGGTATCCGGCGGGAAGACTTGCATCTGTTGTACCCGGCCGATGCACCCAGGCTGTTGTCGTCTTGGTCATCTTGGTCACCTTGGTCATCTTGGTCACCTTGGTCATCTTGGTCATCTTGGTCATCTTGGTCATCTTGGTCATCTTGGTCACCTTGGTCATCTTGGTCACCTTGGTCATCTTGGTCATCTTGGTCATCTTGGTCATCTTGGTCATCTTGGGGTCGCCCCCTCTGACCTCTTGGATCTCTCCCATAGTTTGAGGTAGGTTGATTTGTTACTTCTCGGGCGACCCCCACGGATCCCCGAGAATTGTAGCAGCAGTCCTCTATTGAAGTGTGGTTGGCCTGGTCTTGTGACCCTGTCCGTAGGCCTCGCAGGACATCACAGATACAGTCCACAGAGGACTCATTTCTTTTCTCTCTTTCAGGTCCATTCAGGGCTCTCGTCGCCCTGTAACCTGGGTCCAGGCCGATGTCTCTCTGTCCGGTCTGGGAGGTCTAGGAGGTCTGGGAGGTCTAGGAGGTCTGGGAGGTCTGGGAGGTCTGGGAGGTCTAGATGAGGACCTTGAGGATGCTCTGGAGCTTGACCTAGCCCGGTCTTCCTCCATTTCCGATTTCTGACCTGAGTCAGTATATTCCTTCTTGCCATTCGCTGCGTCGTCCGCTGACTCCGTGGGGCAGCCCCCCCCCGGAGTCAGTGTGGCACTGGTTCAGGTTTTGTCCCCCTTACCAGCGCACATTGTTCACAGATCTTTCGGACTGTTGTTTCCGTCCACTTCCTTCTTGCACAGGGGGTCCACCCTGTGTTGTGCTTGTCTCGGTCCAGACTGGGTAGTTAGTTACTTTTTATGTCTGGTATTAGCTCTGGCTAGTTAGCCAGCTTGTAGATTCAGGCTATGTAGCCTCTTATAGACTCAGCTCCTGCTGATAACACCAGCCTGTATTATTACGCCGGTTCCACTTCCGTCACAGTAGCAGGACTTATGCAGGACTTATTCTGATTTTAAGTAAACATTATGTTATTTCTAGTTCAGGTGACTTGGTACCTATTTTTCTACTTAGGTTTCGACTGTAAGTAAACATTACTGCTCGCAATGGCTATTTCAGCCTGCTATTCGTAATGGCTATTTCAGCCTGCGATTCGCAATGGCTATTTCAGCCTGCTATTCACAAAGTAGAGGTTTTTTTTTCTACTTAAGTTCTGACTTTAAGTAAACATTACTGCTCGCAATGGCTATTTCAGCCTGCTATTCGTAATGGCTATTTCAGCCTGCTATTCGCAATGGCTATTTCAGCCTGCTATTCACAAAGTAGAGTTTTTTTCTACTTAAGTTCTGACTTTAAGTAAGCATTTAGTTACTTCAAGTCATGAGTAAACCTTTTTACCGTAATCACAAAAATATACTTTAAGCGTGATCCTTTCTTTAAGTAGAACCTTCTACTTTTTTTTTGACTGTAAGAAAACATTACGTAACTTTTTAGTCATGAGTAAACGCCACTTCAAGTCGTTACTTATCAACCCTCTCTTGTTCCTGATAGATTTTTTACCAATATACTTTTGGCTGTCTGCTGCGCTCTGCAGACCATCTACGTCACCAGTGTTCCAGATCTCGAACATTAGGAAGAGTCTTGGTTGGAGAGGTTCTGCCGATAAGACCAATCTTGAGTAAGGTTGACTCAAATCTGTAACTAATTCTACTCCAGAGACACCTGACAGCAGTTATTTCAGTTAATATTCTTCCGGCTGTTGATACCTATTTAATTAGTATACAGCCCAACTCACTTGAACTCATGTTCTAAGCCCCGGAACCTCCAATCCGTTTTGACAGACCTATAGACCAGTGACTTGGCCGCCAAAGCACCACAGCGTCCTGTGTGCTGAGGCTTCCAAGTCCCCACAAGTCTGATAGGCCCGTCGGATATAGAGACCCTGATGCTCGCTCTGTCCCACCGCGTCAAGGCGCTAAGCTTGATGAGAGTTTGCAGAGTCTCAATTTTTATCCATAGGCGCTGGTGAGTGTACATCTCACGCAGCTGATATGGTTGGTACAGGTGCTAACCTACCAGATGGTAGCTGTCAGGAAATCCCCTTTGCATGAAATAGATTACAAATTCTTTCGTCCTCTCTACTCTGGTTTAGAGAAAAGACGGACATCTTTACAGTATTTGTGTTGAGAAAGCATTTTGACTTGGTCATACAGCATGCATTCCGTCCGTAACTGGTCTCGGGACCATGCTGCGCATTTGGCTGCAAGACGGTTACCACCTGGTACACCGATGAATAGCTTTTCAAGCAGTAAGCCTGATCTTTGCCTAGGCGTTCCACGTATGACTGATTCTGCTGCAACAGTGAGAGACAAGCTCCCGTCTCGCACCTGTGGGATTAGTTTCTCCACCATATTTTCCCCTGGATCTTGACCGGGGATTCTTACTTCCATTTCCATCATTTGGGCCATTGAAGCCCCTTCGGGGACCTCCAGTCCTTTGAGGTGTCTCAAAATGCGAGCGGCCTCCGGGTCATCATAGAGAGGTGACCCATGGAAAATCTGAGCACACTTATGGATATAAGCAGCCTGGGTCTCCCCTCGAAGCATTTCTGGGGCCAGTTTTTTGAGCACTTGGGTTTTGCTTAACAATTCTTGTGCTTTGTTGCTTTCTCCATATTGGGTGCTGTCACGCAGACTCCTGCCTGTATGTGAACTCTTTCCTCTCGGTCGGTAAATGTCTCCGGGAGATTGGGCTAGTATGGAGTGAGGGCTCACTTCCGGTCGGTGTTCCTCTGTGCTGTGTCTCAGGGCTCGGATTGGGCTTATGGACGGGGCCTCGTTCAACCAGTTTCTTTCTCTCCTGGCTATTTCAGCCATGGCCCTGTCTAGCTTGTACACCTGTTCACGTAGTATGTCATAGCCTGCATGTAAGTGTGCATGCTTGTATGGTCCTGTTACCCCAGGGTGAGACAACACTTTTTCTGCCACGGGTGACCGGGCTAAGGCCCGAGCCGTTCCCCATCTCACGGGATATGCTGGCATAATATCCCCTGTTTTCTTTCCTTCCAAGTCTCCTTCACTCTCTTCGGAGACGTCCTCCAATCCTGAGCTCCAGGTCAAGCCCGAGGGTGACTGAAAGGTGGTGCCTTTCAGAGTAGGCCCCTTGCCTATAGGTCTCAGTTTGACCGGTTTCGCTCTCTTGTTTCGAGGTCTAGGAGGTTCGCCCCTCGGGTACCGAACTCTCTCCCTAGATCTTGATCGAGATGAAGACTTGGAGGATGCTCTGGAGCTTGACCTATCCCGGTCTCCCTCCATTCCTGAGTCCTGATTTAGATCAGTATACTCCTGTTCGCTACTTGCTGGGTCGTCCCCTGAGTCCGGGGGACGGCCTAGAAGTCTATGGATACTCCTGGCCTGAGATCGCGCAGGTTCCGCCTTTTCAGGTTCGAACTGTACTGTCGGTCTCCTGGGTGTGGATGATCTCCCTCTCTCCGCTACTCGGGAGGAGTTCTGGGAGTTGGACCTTTCTTTCCTGGGTACGGGTCCCGATCCCTTAGGGTTCGGAGGGGGAGTGAGAGGTACCAATGCAGGCTCATCGTCCTCGTCTTCCTCACCCTCCCCGGCTCTATCCACGGCCAGGGTTATTGCCTCATGGTCCCTAGGTTCCATCATGAGACGGATCTCCGTGTGCCCTGCACTCCTTAGGCTTGAGATCGCGCTGATTACGGCTTTCCCCAACCATATGCCTCTTTGGCCATATCCTCGAGACCTGCCCCACATCAGGTTTATGGCTAGTCGGTAGGGCATGTCCTTAGTACCATGGCCAGCATAGATTTCCCTTTTCTGCAGTAGTTCCTTTATACGGGACACCAGTCTGTCCCAGTTTATGTGTGAGGACTCTATCTCCTTGTATTGGTCTTGACTTAGTGTCACATGGACAATTTTCTCCGCGTGAAACACCTCATAATCACACTCTGTGATTACTGCCTTGCCTGGTTTCAGGGGCTTTTTGGTCCTTTTTTCCATTACCTGTTTCCTCAGGTTCCGGTAGTAAGAGCCTCCTGCCGTTACCATGCTTGTTTCCCATCTACCATAGTTCGTCAATGACGGACCAGTGAAGGTGAGGATTGACCATGGTGTCTCAGAGTTATCGGTCCAGACTGGGTAGTTAGTGACTGTTATGTTTGGTGATTGTCTGTGAGACCTTGTAGATGTCACTCTCACCCCTGAGTGTTCACCACGGGGAGATATATAGGTTGCTCTCGCTTGCCTCACTTCCTCGTGACCACGTGGTCCTGGGCTCATGCACTGCAGGGAGTGATCTCGCTCCTGCAGCTCCTTCAGCTCCTCCTCAAACTCCTCCTTCTCCAGACGAGACTGCAGCAGCTCCTGTTTGGTGCTTCGCAGTTCGTCTCTGGTGGTGTGGAACTGCTCCATCCAGTGGGCACTCTCGTCCCTGCAGTCCTCTAGCTGCTGCTGCAGGGAGCTCACCGAGGTGTTCACACGCTGCCGCTCTGCCTCGATACCTGCCTGAGACTGGGACACCTGCTCCATGCTGCTCCTCAGCCTCTCCATGTCGGTGCTGTACTGCTCCCTGAGGGTCTCGGATCTCCCGGTCGTGCGTGGCCACCTCGTCCTTCAGCGCCCCCTTCAGGGCCGTGAGCTCTCGCTCCCGCTGCCTCAGCGTCTCCTGGAGCTGGAGGTTGTCATCCTGTTAGCATTCAGTTCACTCCTGGCTTGTCAGCCCATGTTCCAGTGAACGCGCCGTTTTAGCTAGCGTCACGTAGCCTCGGGCTAGGTAGCCATCCAGGGAACATTCAGTGAACGGTCGTCTTGGCTGCGTGTCACGTAGCTTTGGGCTAGGTAGCCATCCAGCTCGCCTCTCTGTGAACGGCCGTTTTGGCTGCGCTTCACATACAGTCTCCCCTCCTCACATACAGTATCTTTGGGGTAGTTGGCTCTCGTCTGGCTAGGGCCAGTTCATGGGTGTTGGCAGTGGCTTGTTAGCCGATGGTGAGCTAGTTAGCTTCCGTCTGGCTTCGTGTCACGTAGCTTTGGGCTAGGTAGCCATCCAGCTCGCCTTTCTGTGAACGGCCGTTTTGGCTTCGCTTCACATCCACACTCCGCTCCTTACAAACAGTGTCTCCGGACTAGGGAGCCCTCGCCTTTCTGTGAACGGCCGTTTTGGCTTCGCTTCACATCCACACTCCGCTCCTTACAAACAGTGTCTCCGGACTAGGGAGCCCTCGCCTTTCTGTGAACGGCCGTTTTGGCTCGCTTCACATCCACACTCCGCTCCTTACAAACAGTGTCTCCGGACTAGGGAGCCCTCGCCTTTCTGTGAACGGCCGTTTTGGCTTCGCTTCACATCCACACTCCGCTCCTTACAAACAGTGTCTCCGGACTAGGGAGCCCTCGCCTTTCTGTGAACGGCCGTTTTGGCTTCGCTTCACATCCACACTCCGCTCCTTACAAACAGTGTCTCCGGACTAGGGAGCCCTCGCCTTTCTGTGAACGGCCGTTTTGGCTTCGCTTCACATCCACACTCCGCTCCTTACAAACAGTGTCTCCGGACTAGGGAGCCCTCGCCTTTCTGTGAACGGCCGTTTTGGCTTCGCTTCACATCCAGTCTCCCCTCCTTACAAACAGTGTCTTTGGGCTAGGGAGCCCTCGCCTTGGGTAGGGCCAGTTCGCTTCCTGTGGGCAAAGCACGAAATTATGTTGCACTTGTAACTCCCCCCAGAGCTCTATAAACATTATGTTACCCTTTAGTTGTGAGTAAACGTTGCTTTAATCACCAAGATAGAGCTTTCTATTCATTTGTGATATCCCCGAGTACAGCCTTCCACTCGAGTCGCCAGTAGAGCTTTCTACTTTAATTTTTGCCAAATCTGTAATTTAATTTTACTCCAGAGTCTTTTGACAGTAGTCTTGTCTTCTTCGGCCGTTTAGCACCTATTTTGGTTAGTATAAATGCCCATCGCCAGGGACGCCATGTTGAGTACCGGTCGCAAACCGAGGTCAGATTGATTATCCCATAACTCATTGGTCCGAATCCCAGCTTCAAGCAGCGTCCTGCGAAGTTTGGGACGTCTAGGACTCAATTGTGTCTATAAACTTCAGGGCTTAAACTCAGCCGACCTCGGCTCACACACAGACACCCCCCCGTCCCCTCCAGTCATACAGTTGATGGATTGGAGTTGCGGGGTGTATTTACTCTATTCTATTTTAATCTATTCGGTTGGCCGTAGAGTTTACTTTTATTTATTTTGCTTTAATCTACTAGGTTGGCCGTATTACCACTATATGGCTTTACTTGATAATCCCATTATAGCTAGGGATAAAGCCACTTATTCTATTTCATTCTATTCATAATCCTATGTCTCCTTTTACTCCATAGGTATAAAGCCACACTTCTAAAGTTTTACATCATTAATCAAAACGCAATACGGGACCGCGTGGTTGACATATTTCTCTTTAGGCCTCCATATGGATAAAGCCTTAATGCATAATCATAAGTCTCCTTTTACTCTACTTGATAAAGCCTATAGTTATAGTTATATCCCCATTATAGCTAGGGATAAAGCCACTTACACATATTGTTTTACATCATTAATAAAAAATGCATGGGGTGAAGTTACAAATGCAGAACACATTTCAATGCTTACCCGGCCGTCTGGTCAGAAGAAAGGCTACAAAGGATATATTTATAGAGAGGTTTAATTAGAAAAAGCAAGTTACAAAAAGAGACTGAATTAGAAAAAGTGTCCATTTCAGTTAAAATATGCACAGAACAAAACATCTCATCTCTGCACGGCTTGTGCCCCATGTCTGGCAGCAGGATCTCCATTCAGTTTAAAATAAGCACAGAACAAAACATCTCATCTCTGCACGGTTTGTGCCTCTTGGCTAACAGCATTCTTCTTTCAGTTTTAAAATAAGCACAGAACAAAACATCTCATCTCTGCACGGTTTGTGCCTCTTGGCTAACAGCATTCTTCTTTCAGTTTTAAAATAAGCACAGAACAAAACATCTCATCTCTGCACGGTTTGTGCCTCTTCCTATCTCTCCATGTCAGTGTAAAAATCTCTCCCTTTCTCTCGCCCGTTGGCCCTTATAAAGCCCCCAGATCTCTTCTGCTTATTGGTCCAAATACAGCGCTGTCACCGTGATGTCATTTCACCAGCCAGTCAATGCACGGCTCGTGGGGACTGGCTCTCCTCCCTTTTTACTCCACTAGGCTGTAACTTGAAAGTAACTGTAACGTTTTTCGCTGGAACAGACTCCCTTTGTTCTCGGCTGGCTCGGAGCTGTCTCTCAAGGTCACATTCTTAAGGGGCCCCTTTCATTTCTGACTCACAGAGACTGCATTCTGTAACATAACATTAACTTTTAACTGTAGTATAGTTTAAAAGGTGTATAAAGAATATACAGTTTATATAAGATACAAGTGTATACAAGTTATACAAGTGTGCACCCGTCCTAGAGAGCTGTCTCCTCTGCCACGGATCTTCACATATAGACACATACAGTAACATATGCCTAGATCTAAAACAGATATATACCATAAACATATGAACGACTCAGGATGTCATTGTCCAAAAGTGTCGCTTGTTTTGTGACACTTTACACCCACTCTGCCATCCTGTGAGGTCTTTGTCCATCGTCAATTGAATAATGGAAAAATGAAGCATATGATTACATGTGAAAAATAGATATATAGGGCTGTATTGGAACGACTCAGGATGTCATTGTCAAAAAGTGTCACTTGTTCTGTGGCACTTCACACCCACTCTGTCATCCTGGGCGGTCATTTTCCATTGTCTTAATGGCGTCTGTACTGGGGGACGAGATGGCGATTGTGGGGTCACGTGGCTGTGACTCTCCACACCCCCTCTGCCATCTTGGTACCTTGTTACCCTGGTAGCCGGCGGGAAGACTTGCATCTGTTGTTCCCTGGCTGGACGGCTCGACAGGATAGGGGTCACGTTGTTGCTTGGTATCCGGCGGGAAGACTTGCATCTGTTGTACCCGGCCGATGCACCCAGGCTGTTGTCGTCTTGGTCATCTTGGTCACCTTGGTCATCTTGGTCACCTTGGTCATCTTGGTCATCTTGGTCATCTTGGTCATCTTGGTCACCTTGGTCATCTTGGTCACCTTGGTCATCTTGGTCATCTTGGTCATCTTGGTCATCTTGGTCATCTTGGGGTCGCCCCCTCTGACCTCTTGGATCTCTCCCATAGTTTGAGGTAGGTTGATTTGTTACTTCTCGGGCGACCCCCACGGATCCCCGAGAATTGTAGCAGCAGTCCTCTATTGAAGTGTGGTTGGCCTGGTCTTGTGACCCTGTCCGTAGGCCTCGCAGGACATCACAGATACAGTCCACAGAGGACTCATTTCTTTTCTCTCTTTCAGGTCCATTCAGGGCTCTCGTCGCCCTGTAACCTGGGTCCAGGCCGATGTCTCTCTGTCCGGTCTGGGAGGTCTAGGAGGTCTGGGAGGTCTAGGAGGTCTGGGAGGTCTGGGAGGTCTGGGAGGTCTAGATGAGGACCTTGAGGATGCTCTGGAGCTTGACCTAGCCCGGTCTTCCTCCATTTCCGATTTCTGACCTGAGTCAGTATATTCCTTCTTGCCATTCGCTGCGTCGTCCGCTGACTCCGTGGGGCAGCCCCCCCCCGGAGTCAGTGTGGCACTGGTTCAGGTTTTGTCCCCCTTACCAGCGCACATTGTTCACAGATCTTTCGGACTGTTGTTTCCGTCCACTTCCTTCTTGCACAGGGGGTCCACCCTGTGTTGTGCTTGTCTCGGTCCAGACTGGGTAGTTAGTTACTTTTTATGTCTGGTATTAGCTCTGGCTAGTTAGCCAGCTTGTAGATTCAGGCTATGTAGCCTCTTATAGACTCAGCTCCTGCTGATAACACCAGCCTGTATTATTACGCCGGTTCCACTTCCGTCACAGTAGCAGGACTTATGCAGGACTTATTCTGATTTTAAGTAAACATTATGTTATTTCTAGTTCAGGTGACTTGGTACCTATTTTTCTACTTAGGTTTCGACTGTAAGTAAACATTACTGCTCGCAATGGCTATTTCAGCCTGCTATTCGTAATGGCTATTTCAGCCTGCGATTCGCAATGGCTATTTCAGCCTGCTATTCACAAAGTAGAGGTTTTTTTTTCTACTTAAGTTCTGACTTTAAGTAAACATTACTGCTCGCAATGGCTATTTCAGCCTGCTATTCGTAATGGCTATTTCAGCCTGCTATTCGCAATGGCTATTTCAGCCTGCTATTCACAAAGTAGAGTTTTTTTCTACTTAAGTTCTGACTTTAAGTAAGCATTTAGTTACTTCAAGTCATGAGTAAACCTTTTTACCGTAATCACAAAAATATACTTTAAGCGTGATCCTTTCTTTAAGTAGAACCTTCTACTTTTTTTTTGACTGTAAGAAAACATTACGTAACTTTTTAGTCATGAGTAAACGCCACTTCAAGTCGTTACTTATCAACCCTCTCTTGTTCCTGATAGATTTTTTACCAATATACTTTTGGCTGTCTGCTGCGCTCTGCAGACCATCTACGTCACCAGTGTTCCAGATCTCGAACATTAGGAAGAGTCTTGGTTGGAGAGGTTCTGCCGATAAGACCAATCTTGAGTAAGGTTGACTCAAATCTGTAACTAATTCTACTCCAGAGACACCTGACAGCAGTTATTTCAGTTAATATTCTTCCGGCTGTTGATACCTATTTAATTAGTATACAGCCCAACTCACTTGAACTCATGTTCTAAGCCCCGGAACCTCCAATCCGTTTTGACAGACCTATAGACCAGTGACTTGGCCGCCAAAGCACCACAGCGTCCTGTGTGCTGAGGCTTCCAAGTCCCCACAAGTCTGATAGGCCCGTCGGATATAGAGACCCTGATGCTCGCTCTGTCCCACCGCGTCAAGGCGCTAAGCTTGATGAGAGTTTGCAGAGTCTCAATTTTTATCCATAGGCGCTGGTGAGTGTACATCTCACGCAGCTGATATGGTTGGTACAGGTGCTAACCTACCAGATGGTAGCTGTCAGGAAATCCCCTTTGCATGAAATAGATTACAAATTCTTTCGTCCTCTCTACTCTGGTTTAGAGAAAAGACGGACATCTTTACAGTATTTGTGTTGAGAAAGCATTTTGACTTGGTCATACAGCATGCATTCCGTCCGTAACTGGTCTCGGGACCATGCTGCGCATTTGGCTGCAAGACGGTTACCACCTGGTACACCGATGAATAGCTTTTCAAGCAGTAAGCCTGATCTTTGCCTAGGCGTTCCACGTATGACTGATTCTGCTGCAACAGTGAGAGACAAGCTCCCGTCTCGCACCTGTGGGATTAGTTTCTCCACCATATTTTCCCCTGGATCTTGACCGGGGATTCTTACTTCCATTTCCATCATTTGGGCCATTGAAGCCCCTTCGGGGACCTCCAGTCCTTTGAGGTGTCTCAAAATGCGAGCGGCCTCCGGGTCATCATAGAGAGGTGACCCATGGAAAATCTGAGCACACTTATGGATATAAGCAGCCTGGGTCTCCCCTCGAAGCATTTCTGGGGCCAGTTTTTTGAGCACTTGGGTTTTGCTTAACAATTCTTGTGCTTTGTTGCTTTCTCCATATTGGGTGCTGTCACGCAGACTCCTGCCTGTATGTGAACTCTTTCCTCTCGGTCGGTAAATGTCTCCGGGAGATTGGGCTAGTATGGAGTGAGGGCTCACTTCCGGTCGGTGTTCCTCTGTGCTGTGTCTCAGGGCTCGGATTGGGCTTATGGACGGGGCCTCGTTCAACCAGTTTCTTTCTCTCCTGGCTATTTCAGCCATGGCCCTGTCTAGCTTGTACACCTGTTCACGTAGTATGTCATAGCCTGCATGTAAGTGTGCATGCTTGTATGGTCCTGTTACCCCAGGGTGAGACAACACTTTTTCTGCCACGGGTGACCGGGCTAAGGCCCGAGCCGTTCCCCATCTCACGGGATATGCTGGCATAATATCCCCTGTTTTCTTTCCTTCCAAGTCTCCTTCACTCTCTTCGGAGACGTCCTCCAATCCTGAGCTCCAGGTCAAGCCCGAGGGTGACTGAAAGGTGGTGCCTTTCAGAGTAGGCCCCTTGCCTATAGGTCTCAGTTTGACCGGTTTCGCTCTCTTGTTTCGAGGTCTAGGAGGTTCGCCCCTCGGGTACCGAACTCTCTCCCTAGATCTTGATCGAGATGAAGACTTGGAGGATGCTCTGGAGCTTGACCTATCCCGGTCTCCCTCCATTCCTGAGTCCTGATTTAGATCAGTATACTCCTGTTCGCTACTTGCTGGGTCGTCCCCTGAGTCCGGGGGACGGCCTAGAAGTCTATGGATACTCCTGGCCTGAGATCGCGCAGGTTCCGCCTTTTCAGGTTCGAACTGTACTGTCGGTCTCCTGGGTGTGGATGATCTCCCTCTCTCCGCTACTCGGGAGGAGTTCTGGGAGTTGGACCTTTCTTTCCTGGGTACGGGTCCCGATCCCTTAGGGTTCGGAGGGGGAGTGAGAGGTACCAATGCAGGCTCATCGTCCTCGTCTTCCTCACCCTCCCCGGCTCTATCCACGGCCAGGGTTATTGCCTCATGGTCCCTAGGTTCCATCATGAGACGGATCTCCGTGTGCCCTGCACTCCTTAGGCTTGAGATCGCGCTGATTACGGCTTTCCCCAACCATATGCCTCTTTGGCCATATCCTCGAGACCTGCCCCACATCAGGTTTATGGCTAGTCGGTAGGGCATGTCCTTAGTACCATGGCCAGCATAGATTTCCCTTTTCTGCAGTAGTTCCTTTATACGGGACACCAGTCTGTCCCAGTTTATGTGTGAGGACTCTATCTCCTTGTATTGGTCTTGACTTAGTGTCACATGGACAATTTTCTCCGCGTGAAACACCTCATAATCACACTCTGTGATTACTGCCTTGCCTGGTTTCAGGGGCTTTTTGGTCCTTTTTTCCATTACCTGTTTCCTCAGGTTCCGGTAGTAAGAGCCTCCTGCCGTTACCATGCTTGTTTCCCATCTACCATAGTTCGTCAATGACGGACCAGTGAAGGTGAGGATTGACCATGGTGTCTCAGAGTTATCGGTCCAGACTGGGTAGTTAGTGACTGTTATGTTTGGTGATTGTCTGTGAGACCTTGTAGATGTCACTCTCACCCCTGAGTGTTCACCACGGGGAGATATATAGGTTGCTCTCGCTTGCCTCACTTCCTCGTGACCACGTGGTCCTGGGCTCATGCACTGCAGGGAGTGATCTCGCTCCTGCAGCTCCTTCAGCTCCTCCTCAAACTCCTCCTTCTCCAGACGAGACTGCAGCAGCTCCTGTTTGGTGCTTCGCAGTTCGTCTCTGGTGGTGTGGAACTGCTCCATCCAGTGGGCACTCTCGTCCCTGCAGTCCTCTAGCTGCTGCTGCAGGGAGCTCACCGAGGTGTTCACACGCTGCCGCTCTGCCTCGATACCTGCCTGAGACTGGGACACCTGCTCCATGCTGCTCCTCAGCCTCTCCATGTCGGTGCTGTACTGCTCCCTGAGGGTCTCGGATCTCCCGGTCGTGCGTGGCCACCTCGTCCTTCAGCGCCCCCTTCAGGGCCGTGAGCTCTCGCTCCCGCTGCCTCAGCGTCTCCTGGAGCTGGAGGTTGTCATCCTGTTAGCATTCAGTTCACTCCTGGCTTGTCAGCCCATGTTCCAGTGAACGCGCCGTTTTAGCTAGCGTCACGTAGCCTCGGGCTAGGTAGCCATCCAGGGAACATTCAGTGAACGGTCGTCTTGGCTGCGTGTCACGTAGCTTTGGGCTAGGTAGCCATCCAGCTCGCCTCTCTGTGAACGGCCGTTTTGGCTGCGCTTCACATACAGTCTCCCCTCCTCACATACAGTATCTTTGGGGTAGTTGGCTCTCGTCTGGCTAGGGCCAGTTCATGGGTGTTGGCAGTGGCTTGTTAGCCGATGGTGAGCTAGTTAGCTTCCGTCTGGCTTCGTGTCACGTAGCTTTGGGCTAGGTAGCCATCCAGCTCGCCTTTCTGTGAACGGCCGTTTTGGCTTCGCTTCACATCCACACTCCGCTCCTTACAAACAGTGTCTCCGGACTAGGGAGCCCTCGCCTTTCTGTGAACGGCCGTTTTGGCTTCGCTTCACATCCACACTCCGCTCCTTACAAACAGTGTCTCCGGACTAGGGAGCCCTCGCCTTTCTGTGAACGGCCGTTTTGGCTCGCTTCACATCCACACTCCGCTCCTTACAAACAGTGTCTCCGGACTAGGGAGCCCTCGCCTTTCTGTGAACGGCCGTTTTGGCTTCGCTTCACATCCACACTCCGCTCCTTACAAACAGTGTCTCCGGACTAGGGAGCCCTCGCCTTTCTGTGAACGGCCGTTTTGGCTTCGCTTCACATCCACACTCCGCTCCTTACAAACAGTGTCTCCGGACTAGGGAGCCCTCGCCTTTCTGTGAACGGCCGTTTTGGCTTCGCTTCACATCCACACTCCGCTCCTTACAAACAGTGTCTCCGGACTAGGGAGCCCTCGCCTTTCTGTGAACGGCCGTTTTGGCTTCGCTTCACATCCAGTCTCCCCTCCTTACAAACAGTGTCTTTGGGCTAGGGAGCCCTCGCCTTGGGTAGGGCCAGTTCGCTTCCTGTGGGCAAAGCACGAAATTATGTTGCACTTGTAACTCCCCCCAGAGCTCTATAAACATTATGTTACCCTTTAGTTGTGAGTAAACGTTGCTTTAATCACCAAGATAGAGCTTTCTATTCATTTGTGATATCCCCGAGTACAGCCTTCCACTCGAGTCGCCAGTAGAGCTTTCTACTTTAATTTTTGCCAAATCTGTAATTTAATTTTACTCCAGAGTCTTTTGACAGTAGTCTTGTCTTCTTCGGCCGTTTAGCACCTATTTTGGTTAGTATAAATGCCCATCGCCAGGGACGCCATGTTGAGTACCGGTCGCAAACCGAGGTCAGATTGATTATCCCATAACTCATTGGTCCGAATCCCAGCTTCAAGCAGCGTCCTGCGAAGTTTGGG
>NC_140172.1:142899587-142984653 GCF_963971535.1 Notolepis coatsorum | reverse complement strand
CCTCAATGTACAGTGTTACTTGTTTATACAGTGTGCCCCCCCCCCCCCCCCCCCCCCCCCCCCCCCAACCACCTCCAATGTAAATTACCCAGTATGGTTGTCAATATCCCAATGTACCCAACCCCCCCCACCCAACCTCCAATCAGTGTCGGCGCCATGGGGGGGCATTCGCGGGCCATGCCCCCCCAGATGGAGCACTGTGCCCCTCCAACCGGCATGGTCAATTATTATAAAAAAATAAAATAATTAAACATACATTTTTTTATTATAGTAAAAGTCAGATGTTTTCCTTTATAAATAGGCTATTTAGCCTATTATTAAACGAAATTAAACAAAAAAAGTCTTAAAGGAAGTGTATGTTTGATATCACGCGGCTTCACGCCACGGCTCACGCACGCGTTATTATTGGTTACGTTGAGTTGACGGGTAGGGCGTGACTGCATTTGAATTGATTTTGATATGGGTAGGGCGTGACTTGAGTGAGGTCAGTGAGCGCGAAAGTCAAAGATAGAGTCAGACTCAGGTAAAATATAATAATCACTTCTTGGAGACGGACATACAAATAAAATGGATATACGAAAATGGTTGGCTGGGGCAGGCGCACCTAAGGCTTCTTCACGGCAATACCGGCAAGGAGATTTCGACACTTGTCAACACAGACCAGCTACGAAGGAACAGGTACTACTTCTCGTCTTAGCTGAGCTAAAAGAATGCTGGTTTGGACTCGTCAAAGATTCTCAGCCAGGTGTATAATAATACGAAAACGAAATACGTGATCTTTCACTTTGTGTGTGTGCGCAAGACCCAGTGTGTTTGTGACGTGACGTGCAAGAGAGAAAGAGAGAGAGAGAGAGAGAGAGAGAGAGAGAGAGAGAGAGAGAGAGAGAGAGAGAGAGAGAGAGAGAGATGAGAGAGAGAGAGAGAGAGAGAGAGAGAGAGAGAGAGAGAGAGGAGAGAGAGAGAGAGAGAGCAGCTGTCCATGGTGCTGAATATTTGCGACAGGGCTGTGTTAGTCTGGAGCCCATATGCTTCTTAATGTTAAATGAATGTGGCTAGCTAACAAACACCGTAATATTAGTTACATAATACATGTTAGTTTGTCTAATACTTACTCGCACATGTGCGGAACAGCAGCTTCAACTTGTCCATCTGAGCTGATTTCATTGAGACCAGGGATCTGACCGCAACACTCTCCTCTAACAGACCAGTCTTCGCCCGCTTGGTAGCTAGAGTATGTATGTGGCCGTTTGATATTTCATGATCCTTTACCGTTTCAAATTTTAAATGGGTTGTGCCAATAACAAACGACAAGCTTTTGGACTTGTCAGTGCAGACGCAGGGTATGGGGTAGACCTCGCATACAGTCACGTCATCCCCCAATAACCAATAACCAATAGCCAATAACAGCTTACATAATATAGTCAGTACCTGGCGCGAGCTGTTTATTGCAGCCAACTTGAGCGACCGGAAATAAACAGCTCGCGCCAGGTATATATAATGCGCTTGTGCCGGTTAGACTATAGGCTATGTTACATAACGTTACGTAACGTTACGTATGTAGTACTTGCGGTGCGTGCATTAGTGCATGTTTTGGGGATTAGTGAGAGGACAAAAACAATAATTATTATTAACACATGCGTTTTCTGAAGCGTATATTTTATGCCCTCCCAAAATTACCATATGCCCCCCTGATAAATTCGTTCTGACGCCGACACTGCCTCCAATGTACAGTTTCTACGTCAAATGTATATACTCCCTTTTCTTGACTCCTTCTGTATCACAAACAGTACTGTATTTGCAAATCTGGTATGTCATAAATGTATAGATGTAGCAGTACTGACTATCTGTATGTCATGTATGTCATATATGTCTATATGAATTGAAAATGGGGGACCCTGATGGAAACAAGACAAACGTCTTTCTCAGGTCTGCATCCCCTTAACAATTGTATGTATTGAGCCGTACTGTATTGTACCCATTCTGCAATCTGTTAAATAAAGTTTTCATTCATTCATTCATTCATATGTTATGATGAATTGAAAATGGGGGACCCTGATGTACAACAAGACGAAAGTCTTTCTCTGGTCTGCATCCCCTTAACAATTGTGTGTATTGAGCCGTACTGTATTGTACCCATTCTGCAATCTGTTAATAAAGTTTTCAATCAATCAATCAAGTTAACTTTGAACCTCGGTTGTCAAGCCGCGTCAATGTTGTGTATGCATCTGGGTGTTCACTGTGCCTTTAAGACGGCACAGTGGGCTGGACGACAGGGCTGTGAAATACCGTCAGTGTTGTGGTATCGTCAGTTCGGTTGGTGTGTTGTTGTGCACTGGTTGAGCATGCAATAAAACATATAACCTTACGTCGTAGTCCGGTGCGTTTTTGGAAACATTATAGTCATAACAGATACACCTAGCTAACATGGGGCTGGCTGCTTTGAGCACACACACACACACACACAGGGCTAACGTTAGCTAGCAAGCAGCTATATAGCTAAAATGCTAATTAGAAGCTAACCACTGTACACAGTTCCAATAGACTAACAATACACCTCTGTTATTTAAATGTGTTCTTGCCTTAGACTCGAGGGTTGTACTAGGGTTGGATGCAGTTCCCTGTTGGTCAGTCTGTCTGTTTTCCATCTTCTGCTGTGTTTAACGTTATCTGAGTGCTTCCTTGACTGATGGCTAGTACCGCGGGACTTTTATTCAACATTATATATGTCCGCCGCGGGTTGGCCAGTAGGGCGGGAACTTTTATTAAACATGATATATGTCCGCGGGTCTTGTGCAGTGCTCTCGTGGCACTGTCAACTAAAGCGACTGAAGACGTGCACCGTTTGCCAGTGCAGTGATTGCAGAATGTATTTTTTTTGTTTTGTTTACTAGTCGCCAAACCTAAAAAATACTCGCATTTGGCGAGTAAAGTGGCCTAATTTCCTCCCCTGAGTCCACAGGACAGACCTAGTACAGGGCCTAACATGCTGAACTACCACAGGACCGACCTAGTACAGGGCCTAACACGCTGAACTACCACAGGACAGACATAGTACAGGGCCTAACACACTGAACTACCACAGGACAGACCTAGTGCAGGGCCTAACACGCTGAACTACTGCCATGTACATGTCGAAATACTTCCCAAAGGTCAGTGAATTCCACGACCACAACACCAGAGGGAGTTCCACAAATCATGTTCAGCCCAGATTGGGCTCAAACAAGGGACTAAACACGTTTCGCAATTATGCCGCAACAATGTGGAACGCCCTACCCACAGCCGTAAAATAATGTGACTCCCTACCCTCCTTCAAAACCGCTCTCAAAGAGCACCTACGGGAGGCTGCTATTCGAAACTGGCCCCTGTAAATGTCAATCAATCAAACTAACGTTAATATCACGTTGACTTTAGCTACCGAATGGAAGCCCCACCCACCCCCTCCAAATGTACAGTCTCCTCCCCACCGTATGTATATTTCTCTCCCACCCACCCACCCCCTCCTAATGTACAGTCCCCTCCCCATCATATGTATATACTCTGTCAGGATCTATGAGTTTGATTGATTGAAAAGTTTATTAACAGATTGCAGAATGGGTACAGTACAGTACAGCTCAATACATACAATTGTTAAGGGGATGCAGACCAGAGAAAGACTTTCGTCTTGTTTACATCAGGGTCCCCCATTTGCAATTCATCATAACATATATGACATACAGATAGACAGTACTGCTACACATTTATGACATATCAGATTTGCAAATACAGTACTGTTTGTGATACAAAAAGCGTCCAGAAAAAGAGTGTATATACATTTGACGTAGAAACTGTACATTGGGTGGGGTGGGGTTGGGTGGGTGGGGGCTGTACATTGGTGGGGGGGGGGGGGGGGGTTGGGGGGGACACTGTACATTGGAATACTGACAAAGCCATACTTGGTCATTTACTGTACAACTGGGTTAGGACATTTGTAGGGGCCAGTTTCGAATTGCAGTCTCCCGTAGGTGTTCTTTGAGAGTGTTTTTGAAAGAGGGTAGTGATTCACATTCCTTTACAGTAGTGATGTGTCGGTCATGAGCGACTCGTTCATAAGAGCCGATTCAGTGCCGTGAGCGTGAGTCGAATCGCTCACGTCTGGCAATGAGTCTGTTCACGCCCCCCCCCCCCCGGCACGCACACAGACACAATGAACTCAACGGATATCGTCGATGGGGGCTCCGCTCAACTGAGTCTGACACGTTTCTATGAGAAACTGAATGAATAGTAGTACTACTTATTGACAGACATTGACACAGACAACTGAATGAATAGCATACTACTTATTTGGTTGTATAGGAGTCGAGTGGCACTAATGAGTGTCTTTTGTCAAACAGTAGCCTATGAAGAATAGGCTATGACTAACGTAACGAGATGCAAATATGCAATTGATCACTTGGTATTAGGGATGCCCCGATCACGTTTTTTGCCACCGATACCGATTTCCGATCGTCGTGAGCCATATCGGCCGATACCGATCCGATACCGATCGTTTTTGATTAAAAAGAAATTAAAAATTATTTTATATAAAAAGTTTTTTTTTTTTTTTTTTTTTATAAAATATATATATTATATAATTAGACTTGTAGTTGTATTATCTGCGAGACATCGCCACCACGCAACAAGTCAAAATGCTCGCTATCTGCAAACAGCTCCACTGTCTGTGTGTACTCTAGTAGCCCTAGCTCCAAAAAGGATTCTCCGGCGCTGCAGCGGGACCCTATTGGTAACGTTATGCTTTGGTCATTTCACATTCAGCAAGCCCTCAGCTCGAATACGCATTCAATCAATGTTATAAGACATTGATATCAGGAGCTATCTGTAGCTACTGCTAGCCGGCTAGATGACGTTAAGACAACTATTTAGTTCAATCGGACATTTCGTTTTGAACCGTGAACTAACACAAGCTAACGCAAGCTAACGGAGATATCAACATGGGCTACTGGACTTCCTGGGGCATTTGTTGATATCCGGAGCTATCAGTAGCTAGCCGGCTAAATACCGTTAGACAATGCCTACTAAAAGTGAATAGTTGACTGGGTAATTTTGTTTAAACAGTAACGATAGCTAGGTAGCTAACGTTAGCTCAGGTCGAATGCACTATCTAGACTCAGCAGAGGAGGTCCGCCTCCGTGTTTACAAACTCTACACGGGGGCGGGCGGGGCTAGGGAGGAGGTGCAGTTTGCAGGTCCTGTGCGTCTGAGACAAGCGAGTGAGATATCCACTTGATCAGTTTTCGCGATCGGCGAATATGACTAATTATCGGAATTCCCCGATCGCATATTTATACTGATTATCGGCCGATAACGATCGGGGGCCGATCGATCGGGGCATCCCTACTTGGTATGCTAACTGGAAGCATCACCTTGATACAAGCATTCCACCTTGCTTCTCCATCAAATGGTATATGCTTAATGAAGTCCTGAACTCAACGGATATCGTCGAACTCATGTGTTTACCGTCTAGCCCATAATAAGCCCACATGGACCTTAGTGTTCATTGTTATGATGAATTGAAAATGGGGGACCCTGATGTAAACAAGACGAAAGTATTTCTCTGGTTTGATTGATTGAAAAGTTTATTAACAGATTGCAGAATGGGTACATTTCACATGAAAGCACGACCGTGAGCCGACATAGGTTTAACATAGCATTAGTTGGGTTTTTTTTTATTATCCTTTGGCGGAATTATAGGTCAAACGTGTAACTTTAATATTTCCGTTGGTGTACTATACTACAACCGTCTTCCCCCAGCGAAGCGGAGAGGATGCTACAACAGGCGTTCCTCGTCAGCCTGACAGCCTCTACCGAACGCGATCGACTTCAGGGTGAACGCGATCGTCTCCAAGCACAGGCTTAGCGAGCGCGAACAACTCCAAGCACAGGCGCTCAGCGAGCGCGAACAACTCCAAGCGCAACAACGGAGCGAAGAAGAGCGCACACGCCTGGAGATGAGACGCCTTCAGACGGAAGAGAATATGGCAAGAGACCGGGCCGACGCCCAGCGCGCCGCTGCCGGTGCCCAAAGAGAAGCAGATCTCACCAAGCGCGAAGTCGAGCGCGACAAGTTACAAGCGCAGCTAATGGAGCAGCTGATCCGCAAGGCAACACCCTCTCCCTCCGCCAGGGGTTCAAGGAACTCGTCGAGACAACAGTCAAGGGCAGCGTCTCCTCACCGAGCAAGCGACCCTGAACTTGACCAACAGACCGAGCCTATACCCCCCGCAGACCCCCTTCCCAGACCGGTCCAAGCGAGACCCAGCTACAAGGAAGGAGCGGCATACACTGCGGAGAAGCTAAATAAACGATTACAGGATCTGGAAGATCTGATAGAGGAAGAAGAGGGAGAGGAGGAGAACCAAGCCCGACGACAGCACAGTACTCCACCGGACCAGGAGGTCCAGTACAGCCCAGGCTATACCCCCGCGGCGCTGCGCTACAGACCCCCGACTCTATTCACGGGTGAGCACGACGCACGACCAGCCCCGAGGAATAGCACCTGGACCAGCGGGCCATGGTACCCTGTCAGTACCAGCCCACAGAGAGGCGCAAGAGGGGACTCGCCTAGGAGGTCTCCCCCCCAACGCTCGCCGATGTATCAGCCATCCACGGCGTCATACATTGCCACGCCGTCATTTACAGACTTCGCCTATGAGAGTCGAGCACAGTACACGGAGCTCCGGATGTGCTTAGAGACAATGATGGTGGATGTCGCTGATGAACGCCACAAGTATTCAATATTACTGAAGCACCTGAAAGTACCGCAAGCGCACAATATAGCGCTAGCCTATGCCACCTCTTCGACACCATACACAGCGGCCCTAGCGGCGCTGGACCAGAGATATGGACGTATATGGGATTACGTAATCCAAGAGATAAGGCATATTGATCGCCTACCCCCAGCCACAGACAATCGCTCATTAGACGACCTGTCAATCAAAGTGCAGTCCCTGGTAGGGATGCTGGGAGCGCAACGGGAAAAGGGCATGCATGAGCTATACGCCAACTCTAACGTCGAGAGGATTTTGGAGAAGCTGCCACCCGCAAGACAAGAGCGTTTTAGGCGGCAGAGAGACTACCGGGATCCCAACGGCCCCGAACCATCCCTCCTTGATCTAGCCGACTTCCTGGCGAGAGAAGTCAGCAGCTTACGACTGGATACATTCGGGCGGAGCACGCCAAGCTCCAGAGAGGGACCCAGGAGAATAAATGATGGAAGAAGATTGGTGACTGTCATGCACCAATCAGAGTCAGTACCGAGCAGTAAGAGCCACAGTACCCCCTCGAGAAAAGAGAAGTGGAAGATAGTGTGTCCCTACTGTGAGAAAGAACACTGGCTGTCACAATGTGACCTATTCACAAAGATGAATGCAGAAGAAGTGAGTCAATGGATAAAGTCCAACAGGCGCTGTTACCGATGTGCGCGACCACACATGGCAGCCGAATGCCGCCTAAAGAAAAGGTGCAGTCGGTGCGATGGAGCCCATCTAGATATACTACACGAAAGTAACAGAAGACGGCCTCCACCTGCACCATCGAGCGGCACCAAGGCAAGTGTCATGTACATTGACCCCGCCAGCAGCAGCGGCGCCCAAGTGCTCTTAAAGGTAGTCCGTGTGACATTGAGCTACCAAGATAAAGTCATGGACACTTACGCCGTCCTTGATGACGGGTCAGAGAAGACCCTTCTGCTCGCGTCCGCTGCGGCCCAGCTGGGACTGCGGGGGAGCAAGAACGAAATGACGATTCGGACAATAAGAAGAGATTTAAAGACGATAAAGGGCGAGAATGTCTCCTTCACTATCGCAGCAAACGGGCAGCCAGAGCGACGGTATAAGATTACAAATGCTTTCACCAGCCAAGAAATAGGACTATCGCAGTACACCTACCCTGTCGCCAAGTTGATGGATAAATATGTGCACCTGCGTCAATTACCTATCCCGCTCATAGACGGCGCTACCCCGACCCTGCTGATAGGCTCCGACCATGCAGAACTCATAGTCCCGATTGACCGGGTCCATACAGGACCCCGAGGCTGTCCTGCAGCAGTCGAGACCCGCCTAGGGTGGACCCTACAAGGCCCCCTCGCTAAATCTCTCAACCGAACAGCAGCCACTAGCTGCCTCCACTCCAGAACGACAGAAGAAGACACCACTCTCCTGCAGCATGTCGAGAGGCTATGGACACTAGAGACAATGCCCTTTAAGAACGAAAAGAAAGATATTCGTTCTAAAGAAGACATTTACGCCATCAACCTACTCGAGCAAGGGACAAAGAGAGTCACAGTCGGCGGAGTGATGAGATACGCAACTCCACTCCTGAGGCGAGAGGGAATGCCCACCTTTCACGCAAAGAAAGACGCCACGGAGCGCTATCTACTGAACACAGAGCGGCGCCTAGCCAAAGACCCCGCTCAAGAGAGTGTGTACCGCGCTGAGATTGAGAAGCTAATCACAGCGGGACACGTGACAAAGATTGACATTAAAGAGGCCGATCAGACGACCGAATCATGGTACGTGCCGCATCACAAGGTCCATCACAACGGCAAGGATCGCATTGTGTTTAACTGCAGCTACCAGATCGGATCCCAAAATCTGAATAAAGAGCTCTTGCCCGGCCCCACACTTGGCCCCTCCCTACTAGGCGTGCTACTGCGCTTCCGCCAGGACAAGGTGGCTATCAGCAGGGATATCAAAGGGATGTTCCTGCAGGTGAGACTAGTAGAGGAGGACAAGCCCCTGCTGCGGTTCCTATGGAGAGAGAGGATCGGAGATGAGAACCCAGCCATCTACCAGTGGGAAGTACTCCCCTTCGGAACCACATGCAGCCCGTGCTGTGCTACATTTGCACTACAGAAACACGTCGCAGAGGACCCAACAGCAGATGAAGAGGTCCGACACAGTGTGAAGAACAGTTTCTACGTGGACAACTGTTTACAAAGCGTTTCGACTCAACAAGAAGCCGAGGCTCTCCTAATCAAGCTACGCGCCTCCCTGATCAAAGGCGGCTTTGATCTCAGGCAGTGGGCCAGCAGTGACCCGCACGTATTGCGCAGCCTCTCCCCCGCGGACAAGGCTGCCAGCAGCGAGACCTGGATGGCGACCATCCCATGAGAAGCCCAAGAAATGACACTAGGACTAGTCTGGCGCTTCAAAACAGACTCGCTCCGCTATAGACACAAACCCTTGACTCCAGAGCAGGAAAGGTCGACGGCTACACCGACCACCAGACGGAGTGTGTACAGAACACTCGCCAGACAATATGACCCGTTGGGATGTATTCTACCTTACACCACCAGGGCAAAGATGATTGTACGAGCACTATGGGACAAGGACCAGGGCTGGGACGACCCAATACCCGCACACCTTGCCTCAACATGGAGAGAGTGGGAGACGGAACTCCGCTCACTCCCAGGCGTCAATATACGCCGCAGCTACTTCCCATCCACAGTGAGGCCAGAGACATGCGAGATTGATCTACACGTCTTCAGCGACGCCTCCGAAGTAGCCTATGGATCGGTGGCCTACTTGCGTGCCCAAGAGAAGGGAGGAAAGATACACACTGCTTTCATCCTGGCCCGCTCAAGAATAGCCCCACGTAAGCAACAATCTATCCCACGTCTAGAGCTCTGCGCAGCCCTAGCAGGAGCGCATCTAGCCATGTTAATCCAACGTGAACTCACCATTCCGGTGCACAGAACAATCTTGTGGTCAGATTCCACGACAGTACTCACATGGATCAAGTCTGATTCATGCAGATACAAAGTCTTCGTGGGAGTCAGAGTCACCGAGATTCAAGAGTTAACAGAAGCAGCGAGCTGGCGGTATGTGGACACCAAACACAACCCAGCTGACGTCATCACCCGGGGAATGTCCCTGGATGACCTCACCCGTCGCAACATCTACAGTGATGGACCAGAATTCCTCAAGCTCCCGGAAGGAGAGTGGCCTACGCCCACCCCACGGGAAGCAAGTAACGAGGAGGCTGAGAACAAGAAACCTATGTTCTGTGGACTGAGCACAGTCGCCTCCACAGACCCCAACATAGATGACTGCATTACCCTAGAGAGTGCGCAGCAGAGGACATTCCTGTGGCACCACCCAGAGATTCAGTCCACCACTGACATGTCAGCAGCTGACTACGAAGAAGCAGAACTTCTTCTACTACAACGAGCCCAGAGAGACTCGTTCCCCGATGAGCTAGACTGTCAGGGAGGAAAGCCCGTCCCATCAGACAGCAGACTGCTCCACCTGGCACCCGAGAGTGACGCCCATAATCTCATCAGAGTGGGTGGTCGCCTGCGGAGAGCCCCCGATCTACCGGATGACATTAAGTACCCGATAGTCTTGAACAGCCGACACAAGGTCACAGAGCTGATCATAAAGAAATACGACGAGGATGTACACCATGCAGGAGCAGGGAGAGTCTTCGCGGAGATCAGACGTCGTTATTGGATACTGCAAGGGAGAGAAGCAGTGCGGCGCTTCCAGCGAACCTGTCTAGACTGCCGTAAGTGGCGCGCGCAGCCCAGCATACCACGGATGGCTGACATACCTCCCTGTCGCCTCCGACTCGGCGACAAGCCATTCCACTCCACAGGCATGGACTGCTTTGGCCCGTTGTATATCAAGAGAGGAAGAGGAACCGAGAAGCGGTGGGGCATTGTATTCAAATGCATGACCACCAGAGCGATACATATCGAGCTCCTTCCGACCATGAGCACAGACTCATTCCTTATGGCCTTCCGAAGATTCACATCACGGAAAGGAAAACCGTCTACATTGTTGTCTGATCACGGGACAAACTTCAAAGGCGGAGAAAGAGAGCTGAGAGAGAGCTTCCAAGCTATGGGCCCAGAACTTAAGACCCACCTCGCTCCATCACAGATTGACTTCCAGTTTAATCCCCCGAACGCACCCCACTTCGGTGGAACCTGGGAACGAGAAGTACGTTCTATAAAGACAGCCCTGTACGCCGTGCTTGGGGCCCAGACTGTGGCAGAGGAAGTCCTAATGACAGTCCTCACGGAGATCGAGGGAGTATTGAACTCAAAGCCCCTCGGTTACGTCTCCAGTGATGTAGCAGATGTCGACCCAGTCACCCCCAACACACTCTTAATGGTGCGGCTGGACCCCGCGCTACCCCAGACAATGTACAGGCCTGAAGAAGCGAACGGCCGAAGAATGTGGAGGTACAGTCAAGTACTAGCTGACAAGTTTTGGAGCAGCTTCCTACTCCACTACCTACCGTCTCTACAGACCCGCCAGAAGTGGGTAAAAGAGAGAGACAATTTGACAGAAGGAACAGTCGTCATGATTATCGACCAGTCACTACCCAGAGCTATGTGGCCGGCTGGCAGGCGTAAGCAAAGTGATCACCGGTGCCGATGGCAAGGTCCGAGCAGCTGAAGTACTCGTCCAAGGGCGCACTTACACACGACCCGTGGCGAGGCTAATAGAACTGCCCCGACTCCCAGACACTATCGATGATGACCATGACCCCATGACTTTGTGAGTTGACTGACCCTTACAGCGGACCTTGAGTGGTAGACAGTGCGGTTAATCTGTCTCTGCTTAGCTAATTAGGTGGGACTAATTAGGGTGCGGCTGTTGTGAAGGATCAGATTAAACCGAATATATATATTTATTTATATATATATATTTAAATAGTATTTGTATATCGTTTGATATCCCCTGTATATTCCTTGTACAATATGCACTGAATATCCCTTTAGTCTACTAAACAGCCCATAATAGTTTCATTCCACCATTGGACGAGAACCTGGCGCCAGCAGCCATACCCCTAGGTTCAAGTTCAATCGTGCCGCCCAACATGTCGTGGCAAGCCCCGGTTCCGCGTAGGAATACGTCTGGCGAAATACGAATGGTACTATTTGTTCATAGCGCATATATATATGGCGCAAGTAAAGTAGAACTTTTTTTTAGTCCAGTTCTTTACCCTCCAACAGAGTAACAGACGCGAAGCCTCACCCACGACGCACGTGTGGTGCAGTAAGGCCTACTTGGCCTCAGAATAGGCATTGAGATATCGTGTGGATTAATAGTTGAATAGTCATAGTTTGGCACTATACCGTCGAGTTGGACGTATTCTATTAAGCTAATAATAGTCTATTTATGTATGGTGCATCGTTCGGTTAGAGTCATAAAGTTATCAGTACCCCCATCGTTCCTGACGTTATCTGGACGCTTAACCAGGCTGGGCAGACCACTAGTGGTGCTTGCATCCGAGGAGCTCCGGGCCAGGGCGACTGGACCTGTATATTGGATTACTCTACCCAGACGACGGCGAGCCTTCCACGGCTTGGATTATGCTTTGGGTGCTTTGATTATTCCATGGATAACGGCCAACACTGCGGAGTGTTGGAACTACCCCCCGGAGAGGACTCCAGGTGAGACGGCGCTCTACACCAGTGAGGTCGCCTCACGTCTCTCCGTTGTGGACCGGCAGCTACCGTCCACCAGAGGGTCCAGCTGTATTCGTCTGCGGACCGAGGTTCTGTGGGCACCGTGTTCAAGACTTTGAATTCTCCCAAGAAATCGTCGGCCAGATGGGATACCGCCAGCGGCTTCTCTAACCCCCCCCTCCTACTGTCTTACAACCAGCGGGACCCCCCCCCCCCTTAGTGTATCCAGCTATAATCATTTAAGTACCATCGCTATAGTTTCCTAAAGAAACGGGTTGTATACTTACTCCCTGCGTAACCAGAGATTGGACATTCAATGTTGATCTACCTACGAATACTCATTTGCCATACAAGTGCATTTCAAATCATAAGTGTAAACAAGTGAATGTTGTATATACCTTTTGCTATATTAAATATTCGATTTGTACATTTGTGTGGACTTCGTTTCATCAGGTGGGAAAGTGTTCATCATATTTATATCATGTACTGGATGGCCAGAAGTTAAAGTACAAGAGGTAGTGGTTTAATATTACCATATCTAACAATACAGTCAGGGAATTGTACCCCTCAGTTACAATTACCGTTACACTGGTCATAGTCATTACACTCCGTTTTCAGATAAAATACTTTCTGGTACATCTTTATGTTAAACCGGGTACCGTCAGGTTCTACAAGAAAATGTTTACCTTTATCGAAGGACACCTTGGTGCCGCTTGCAGTAGCAGCTATTACAGAGAATAGTTCCATGCAGTGCCTCTCCGATTGGAAAGTGTCGTCAAAGTTCTTGAACAGACTCCTGTCGTTGATGATATGGGACGACGCGCCCGTGTCCACGACCAGTCTCCTTCTCGTGGCCCGCTGCATCTGGGCCGGCCCGGCGGTGTCCGCCGTCCGCGCTCCGAAAGCGCAGTCTTCTTGTTCCGTTATCCTCCAGGCGTCATCTCGACTAGCCTCACGTCGGTCGTCGCCGCCATCGATTCTCCTGACGTCATCTCGATTCATCTCACGTCGATAGCCGCCGCTGGCGTCATCCTGTCCACAGCCGCCATCTTGTCCGTAGTCGCCATTCCGTCCGTGGCCCTCGACTCGTCTGCAACCGCCATTTTGTTCGTGGCTGTCGTCTCGCTGGTGACCGCCATCTTGTCCACGTGCGTATCGTGCGCTCTGATGGTGTTTCTTCATGCACGCTTTGTCTGTGTGTCCCGGGGATTTGCAGAAGCTACACCAGACAGCCTTTGTGCATTCGCTTCTCCGATGGCCTTTATCACCGCATCGCCAGCACGCCAGTTCTGTCGTAGTCCTGGTTCTCTCTCTTGGCGTCTCTCGAGCCTTTAGCACCCTCTCCCCCTCCTCCGTGGCGGCTGGGTGGGTGTCTTCTGAGGCCTCGAAGTTCCGTAGCTTAGCCTTGAATTATCCCAACCCAACCTAATGTCCGTTGAACCGTGTGTTATCAGGAGTGTAGGGCTGTCCCCGACTAAGGATTTGGATGGTCGACTAGGATTGGTCGACTTAAAAAAAAATATATATATATATATTGTTGTGGCTGATGGTTGTTTAACACAGCAGGAGACGATATTTCCAATTTCAACAGGCAATTTGTTTAATGAAAGAAAGTTTTAACAGCAGAAGCTATGGATCATCAGACGGTCACCACAGTTGAAGAAAAACACTCTAACTCCTCAATCCCTCTGCTTGTCCCATAAATACCTTCTCAGCCCTGCCCCCCCATGACAGATAAGATGACGTGACACATTATATCAGATATGACATGACGTACATTAAAATGACACATAGATTTAACATCGAAGAGAGATGCGATTGAGTGAGATGTGTGCGTGTATATGTATGTGTGTAAAAGAGAGAAAAGATTAAAGAGAGAAAAGATTAGATGTGTGTGTGTATATGTATGTGTGTAAAAGAGAGAAAAGATTAAAGAGAGAAAAGATTCGATTGAGTGAGATGTGTGCGTGTATATGTATGGGTGTAAAAGAGAGAAAAGATTAAAGAGAGAAAAGATTAAATGTGTGTGTGTATATGTGTATGTATGAAAGAGAGAAAAGAACAAGATATGATGTACACAAGATTAGAGCACACGATATGATGTACTGAAATGTCCATCTGCCTATCTCCAAGTTGTTTTAAGAACATCAGCCAGACCGTCTTTCAGTACTGCTTAGTTGACCCATATTAAACTAGTTCACCTCATATACACATTTTCCCCAACATTCCCCCATTTGGGGCTATCCCTAGTCCCACCCAAATCATATAACCAAGAAAATGTGAACGTCTAACTAAACGAGAAACCATATTTACATAATAAAAGTTTAAATGCCTAATCTAAACAAGAAACCTAATACATTCTAAATGTCTAAATAAACAAGAACGCTTACTTCATTCACTGGACCCCTAACGGACCAACAAAGGCTGACTACCGTTCTCACAATAAACACAAAACCGCTCAAAACAAGAGTAATCAAAACATCAAAAAAAATACCCCAACTTATAATCCTAACCTGACAGACAAATCCCCCCAACCTCCACCGCTTACCAAATGAGCCACAGTTCCGGCCGGAAACCGCGACTCTCATCAGGGAAAGGAGAAGTTGACCGTCAGAACTAAACATAGAACATCCCTCCCCCAAAAAAATGACATTGTCTCTTCCATAACATTGAATCCTAGTGTCCATCGCTCAGCCCCCCTTCCATGCCCACGCCATAGTCTCCTCACCGTATTGCCAAAAGTCACATTTTGCCAATACAGCAACCACCACGCCACACCTCCAGTCCCCGTAGAAGCATGTCCCCATGCCTGGACGGGAGGCGCTGGTCCCGACCTCACCACGTGTCCCCCCATCTTCGACGGGAGGTGCCCATCTTGCCCACTGCGTTAGCCCCCCCCTTTGTCCCTCCAGTCCCCAGAACCGATCCCCAGACCACTTCTTCTCAATGCTTCCTCAGGCTCAGAACCGACACTCCGTACCATACCATACCGATGCCCCTTCCCATTCCGGTTTGACCAGGACCATGAGTAAAATAAACAAAAATAATTAAAAATAAACCATCACTCAGACCATCCCCCGTCACTCTAAAAGGAATAAAACAACCAAAACTGAACCAAACAGAAAGAAAATGTCCCTTCCTCACCATACGCCTAGTTAAAGGAATAAAACAAACAAAACTGAACCAAACAGAAAGAAAATGTCCCTACCTCACCATACCCCTAATCCTCTATCCCCTCGTCTCCCTCTAAGGCAGCATAAAGCTGAGGGCATGACCCGATTTGTGGCTCAATCTCTTTCTGTCCCACCATCAGCATTCGGCTTGTTACGTGTGAAGTTACCAGCCTACCCAAGAGAGGCATACCACAACAGAAAAGGAGAACCAATATCAACCCTGCCACCCCAATGGATATCCCCGTCTGCATCACTATGCTTCCCCACTGTCCCAATCTTTCCAACACCCCACTCCCCCACCATTCATGTTTGTTTGTCTAGACTGAGGCAGTTGGGTTTTCAGAAATGGCTCCCAGGGGTCACAGACCCTTTGCAGCTCTGCATCTATGTTGCCCAGCCAGAACACAGTGGCCTCTTTCTCCCCGGTCCCTTGTAGCATCATTTGGTACACGTCTTGTTCAATTTGAATCCCCTCAGGCGTACATAGGATTTTACAGCCTAGTTTACACATTGCATCTCGTCCCAAGAGATTGCGCGGGGTGCTGTCCGAAATTAATACAGGTATTGTTATGGTCTTGTTGTTATACGTCATAGAGATTGGATCTGATGTGGGTATTAATTGTGTTTTTCCCGAGAATCCGACCGTCCGAACATACTGTCCAGACTGGGGTAAGTGAGCGGCGTATTTTTGCTTTATGCAGGAAAAACCTGCTCCAGTGTCTGCCATCATCTCTGTTAATTTGCCCTCCACTAGGACCTGCAGAATAGGTTCTTGCTCAGCTCCCTTGGAAACCACAATCATTTGATTTCCCCCCGTCGCATTCTCTGGGCACCCCTAGTGATTACCCCCCTGGTTTCGGGGCCCTCCTGTCTCCCCCTGGTTGTGGGGCCCTTGTGACTCCCCCTGGCGCACGGGTCTTCCATACTCCGAGCCGGGACGGTATGGTTGCCCACATCTCATTTCCCTGTGTCCCTGCATGCCGCAGTTCCAACAGTGGAAACGGGGAAACTGTTGTTCGTTCCCTGTTCCCTGTGTAAACCGTGGGCCTGATTGCCCATTCCCTGCCTGCCGCCTGGACGCCTGGTTCTGTGAACTGCCATAGCTTCTCACTACCTGAGGTGCAGGCGGGGGTCCCTGGTCCTGCATGGGTGGAGAGGTAGCAGATGACACCATTACTGCCTGCAGCCTCCTTTGGGGCTGCAGTTGTTGCTGAGTTAACTTCCTTGCGTCATTTCTATCCTGATCCCTGACTTTCTGCTCCTGAGCCCTTTGCTTCTCCACACTATGTGTTACATGTGCACAGAACAAAGGATAAGTCATGTCCATTAACCCCACCACGTCTTCCAGTCTATTCTTAACCACCTCTGGAAGCCCTCTCATCACACTTTCTCTAAACATCGCTCTCTGCAACGGGTCAATTTCTGGGTTGTGTCCTAGCTCACCTCTCCACTCCTTCAGTACTTTGTTCACATAGGCGCCAGGCCCTTCCGTCTCCATTATGGGGTTGCCTGCCAGTTTTGCCGGATTAATACGTGATGGATATTGATTCCTGAGTTTGTACCACAACGCCGCTCTATGCGCGTTGAATATGTCTCCATCATGGGCCTGCGTGTCGCATGCCACTCGCATCGATGTATCACCCATGATGTCCCGGCAGGCACCAACTCCTAGCAAACGCGTCAACAGGGATTTGACGTCACCCACTGCTAGCAGAAAAGATGACGTATTTTCCTCAAACTGCGTGATCCACCTGGAGGCTCCTTCTGAAAGGTCCGGTAGTCTTACTATTAAACCATCGATGTCTAGAGGTGACCATGGCATGTGAAAGATATCGTTCCCCTTTATTAGCAGGGGAAACTGGCCTGTGCTTGTCACACTTCCCACGAATGTAGGGGCGAAAGTCAGGGTTCCTGTAATGTTTCCTTTCTCCTGTCCTGGTTTCGTGTCATTCTCATCTTCCTCCTCAGTCAACAGTTTAGTGTGGCCACACGCTCCGTGTTTCTCTGATGTCTGCTGTGCCACACTCTGACGGGGCTCTTCCTCTATCTTCCTCCCGACTCCCTCCCTCTGCCTGCCCAGGTTCTCTACCTCCTCTTCCTCTGCAGTATACAACTTCCGACGTACTGTCTCGCCATATGCCACCAGGTCTTTCGGATAGAGATCCTGCGGGGTCAGTTTGGGGGGGGTATCTCGCCTAAGGGAGGTCTCTGATCTAGCGGAGGTTTCTGACCTAGCGGGGGTCCCTAATTCCGTCTCCTCATATTCTCCTCTTATTGTCACAGTGCCCACCGGCAATTGCGTGACATAAGGTGGGGATGTTGGTTTCCCTATATCCGTCTCTCTCTGATTTAGCGCTAAAGCTTCCTGCCTGTATGCTCTCCCCTTCTGGGCGTAGAGCTTCATTACCCCCAACTCTTCTGTCCTCTTTTTCAACCTCTTTTTGCTGTTGTCGCCTGGCTTGTGGTTACGAATCATTACATTCATCTCTTCGCATACGTCGAGATCAAAAGTACCTCCGGAAGGCCATTTTGTGTCCCCGGCCTTTGTACGCCTCTGCCAACGGACACCTACCTTGAGAATTATATTTTTTAGGAGCGGGTTCCGATCTAACAGTATGTCTTCTGCTGTATGCATCGTTGTTTAGTGTGTGTGTGTGTTTATTGTGTTGTGTGTGTGTGTGTGTGGTTGTACTACAGCCAGGACACGGTTAACCTGGTTCTACTACTCTACAGCAATGCTACAGCCAGGACACAGTTAACCTGGTTCTACAATGCTACTACAGCCAGGACACAGTTAACCTGGTTCTACTACTACAGCCAGGACACAGTTAACCTGGTTCTACTACTACAGCCAGGACACAGTTAACCTGGTTCTACTACTACAGCCAGGACACAGTTAACCTGGTTCTACAATGCGGTGTGTGTGTCTGTGTGTGACTGTGTGTGTGTGCGTCTGTTTGTGTCTGTGTGTGACTGTGTGTGTGTGTGTGTGACTGTGTGTGTGTGTGTGTGTGTGTGTGTATGTGTGTATGTCGGTGTGTGTGTGTGTGTGTGTCTGTGTGTGTGTGTGTGTGTGTGTGTGTATGTGTGTATGTCGGTGTGTGTGTGTGTGTGTCTGTGTGTGTGTGTGTGTGCGTCTGTTTGTGACTGTGTGTGTGTGTGTGTGTGACTGTGTGTGTGTGCTGTGTATGTGTCGGTGTGTGTGTGTGTGTGTCTGTGTGTGTGTGTGTGTGTGTGTGTGTGTGTGTCCGTCTGTGTGTGTCTGTGCTGACTGTGTGTGTGTGTGTGTGACTGTTTGTGTGTGTGTGTGTGTGTCTGTGTGTGTGTGTCTGTGTGTGGTGAGTGTGTGTGTATGTCTGTAATCAGCAGGTTTAACTCCACCCGCCTGCCTCACAACCCGCTGTCTACCGGGACACAGGAATGTGTGTGTGTGTGTGTGTGTGTGTGTGTGTGTGTGTGTGTGTGTGTGTGTCTGTGTGTGTGTGTCTGTGTGTGGTGAGTGTGTGTGTGTCTGTGTGTGTCTGTGTGTCTTTGCACAGACGTGTGTGTGTATTGTATGTGTGTATTGTATGTGTGTACACAGGAATGTGTGTGTGTGTGTCTAGGCCCAACAGTGGAAACAACTAGAGTCTCGTCAAACGCTGCCCAAATTGTTTTTCACTCTCTGCTCATATTATCACAGCTGGCCTCTCTGTAGCTACCCACCACTATCTCTGAGAGAGTTATGTGTGTACATGTGTCGGTGTCAACCATGACCAGCCTACCACAGTTATAACAAGGAAGTGGGGAATAGGGAGAGTGTTTTGTAAAGGGTCAGAGAAAAATTTGACCAGAGAGAAAAGTTTAACCAGATAGGTCGAAAACATGCAATTAAAATTGATTAGTGGCGCACTTATAGCCTGTTAAAAGAGGATTCGCCCTAGTGTCAACACCTCACCACTCGTGTTTGTTTTATAGCCGTCCATCCAAAACCAGTCACACAGCCAGCGCACTTTTTCCTCCAGCAGAATCTCTGACGGATATTATAATAACAAGCACAACGCTCACCTTTTTTTGTCGACAACTGCCAGAATGTCTACGGGAGATTCCAGGAACTGGCCGTATGAAAGGCCCGGCTGGGCGTCTACAGGTCAAGGGTCACCAAATGTTGTGGCTGATGGTTGTTTAACACAGCAGGAGACGATATTTCCAATTTCAACAGGCAATTTGTTTAATGAAAGAAAGTTTTAACAGCAGAAGCTATGGATCATCAGACGGTCACCACAGTTGAAGAAAAACACTCTAACTCCTCAATCCCTCTGCTTGTCCCATAAATACCTTCTCAGCCCTGCCCCCCCATGACAGATAAGATGACGTGACACATTATATCAGATATGACATGACGTACATTAAAATGACACATAGATTTAACATCGAAGAGAGATGCGATTGAGTGAGATGTGTGCGTGTATATGTATGTGTGTAAAAGAGAGAAAAGATTAAAGAGAGAAAAGATTAGATGTGTGTGTGTATATGTATGTGTGTAAAAGAGAGAAAAGATTAAAGAGAGAAAAGATTCGATTGAGTGAGATGTGTGCGTGTATATGTATGTGTGTAAAAGAGAGAAAAGATTAAAGAGAGAAAAGATTAAATGTGTGTGTGTATATGTGTATGTATGAAAGAGAGAAAAGAACAAGATATGATGTACACAAGATTAGAGCACACGATATGATGTACTGAAATGTCCATCTGCCTATCTCCAAGTTGTTTTAAGAACATCAGCCAGACCGTCTTTCAGTACTGCTTAGTTGACCCATATTAAACTAGTTCACCTCATATACACATTTTCCCCAACAATATATATATATATATATTTTTTATATACATTCTTTTTAAGTCGACCGATAGTCGACTAACGGCAAATTAGTCCCATTCTGCAATCTGTTATTGATTGATAAAAAAAATTATTAACATATTGCAGAATGGGTACAATACAGTACGGCTCAATACACACAATTGTTAAGGGAATGCAGACCAAAGAAAGACTTTTGTCTTGTTTACATCAGGGTCCCCCATTTTCAATTCATAATGAATTGTAAGTAAGGGTGCAATTAACACAGTGCAATCCATTATTTGTGGATCCCGCCCTTTAAGTCTTTGAGCTATTAGGGTTCTTACTTTGCTTTGTGGTGTACTGAAAAATGCTCTGATGTCTGTATTCTTTATTTTTTCTGCCATGTTACCTGGTTGGCTGGACACACACACACACACACACACACACACACACACACACACACACACACACACACACACACACACACACACACACACACACACACACACACACACACACACACACACACACACACACACACACACACACACACACACACACACACACACACAGTGTGCAGGTTATTTACAGGAGATGGGCTTCCATCATATTATCTTCTATCATTCTTTAATTCATTCTTCTTTTATTTTCATTTCAGGTATTGTACCTTAAGTTAATTGAAGGCTGCCATCTGTAAATGCAGATATAAGTACTTTATTCTTATTTTATTATCATTATTATTATTATCATTATTTTCTTTCCAATGAAATGAAAATCAGAAAATAAGTGGTATTTGATGGAAAATATGAACGTCAATGCTTGAAGGAAAATGGACTTCGGAAATCAGTTTTTTATCTACTGTTCTGTAAAAGTCTTGTCGAATGTAATGTTTTATGTTTTGTGTGGACCCCAGGAAGACTAGTTGTTGTCATGCAACAGCTAATGGGGATACTAATAAACTCAAACTCTAATGGGCTTCGATCTACCAGGTAGCTAGCTTAGCTAGTCAACCACACACACTCGTTGATGTTACTACAGTAGCTAGCTAGCAAACGTCAGGTAACAGCTAGCTAACATAAATAGTGATTTGTAATTCAATGCAGCGAAAAAAGAGAGGGTGATGATTATAAATGTGTTTTATTGTATTGAGTAGAAGTAAAGACATGTGTAACATAATCCTTTGTTTGAACAACTTACTGGAAAAGTCTGCCACCAATGACGGACTCGGTCGCCTGTGACACACACGCACTCACTGACTGCTGGGGGAGGGACCGTGGGAGGCAGTTGATCAAACCATTAAAATGTGGGGGGCAGGGGGGTCACAATCTTTGGAAACTTAAAAACTCGCTATTAAGTGTCATTGCGTATTATTAATTTGATTGAAATTACGTAGTTATGTTTACAGTTATATATTGGGGGGGGACATATCATATTTTTCATATGATCAAAAAGTGGGGTTGCAAAAGCACATGTTTTGCTCCCCCAAGTTCAATTGTGGGGATGCACCTGCTCAATTTGCTCCATTGCTCCATTGCTCAGGCGCCCGTGAGTGTGTGTAGTGCATGTGAGAGTGTGAGTGAGTGAGTGAGAGTGTGAGTGTACAGGAGAATAGGTGATGATATCTTCCTCCACCCTCTCCGTCAGTGTGTCTCTCTGGAGAGCAGCCTCAGTGTGTTTACCCTGCCTTTGTGTTAATGGTGAATATAGGCTTCACTTTAGATTAGGGCACACAATAGCATCTGTAAATGATTTATAGATGTTTTATGAATGTCTTAACAAATCATTTGTTGAACATGAACAAATAAATGGAGGTACAGTATAGTTGTTTTTTCATATCCATTTTTCAAAGCATCTACAAATGTGTTACTACACATTAAACAACATTATTTAATGATGAACAAATCAAGTACAAACAATGTTGATAATGAGTTATAAATAATGTAGAACTAATTTGTAAATGTTATACAAATATAGTTATAAATGATTTAATAATAATTTACGAATGTATATAAATGGTTTGTTCATGATTAGTTCATTATCTACAAATACCTTATAAAGGTCTTATAACTGAGTGTTATTATAAAGTGTTACCATTACATTTGTGGCTGAAAGGGGAATTTGTGAGAATCTAGAATACATTCCAAAAAGATCCTGGGTCATGGAAATATAGTACATGAGGGTAACATGAAAGGTTTAAATGGTGCCGGTCACAATTATAAAGTGCCCATAACTGTGTAAGTATTGTCTGTCTTTATTGAGTTATTTCTTATGTTACAAAGAAGTAAAAAATAAGAGCAAGAGAAAACATGATTAAAATGAAACTATATAATGTGCTGTCAGATGAAAAGCTGGCAATTAACTTTTCAGGAATGAATTAAAGGCCTATGTTTTTTCTGTATTCTACATTATGTTTTAAATGGGTTTCATGGGTGTGAGGGTACATACAGTAATGTAGGCAAGGTCAGGAATCAAACCTGTGACCTCAGGCTGGTGAAGAGCGCATGACCTCAGGTGAAGTGCCCATGACCTCAGGTGAAGAGCCCATGACCTTAGGTGAAGAGCCCATGACCTCAGGTGAAGAGCCCATGACCTCAGGTGAAGAGCCCATGACCTCAGGTGAAGAGCCCATGCTACCACCTTGCCAAGAGGGACCTCACCATGAAACTCACTGAGCACATGAAGGGACATCAAAGTAACCAAGTTGTTGTGGTGCAGACAGGCTGTCTGGTGCTGTTACAACTATTCAATTATAATTATTAAACTATTATTATTGCAACTATTATTCACCTCAACGAGGTGATTCTGTTTAGTGAACTTTGACCTCTTGGAACGACAAGGTGGAACATGTCCCCATTGCTGCACGAATCCGCTTCAAGGCCCTCGACCTAGCATACCGTGCGACAAAGGGAACCGCTCCCGCCCTACCTCCGGTCAATGGTCTCTAACTACACACCCTCAAGACCCCTACGCTCTGCATCTTCTGGCCGCCTCAGACCTACTCCTATCCAAGCTCCGGGAGGGTCATCAAAGAGAAGTCGCCTATTCTCAGTCCTTGCCCCACAATGGTGGAATGAACTACCCACCCCAGTTAGGACAGCCGAAACACGTCCAATCTTTCGCCGTCGACTAAAGACGCACTTCTTCAACCATTATCTGAATTAAAAAAAATATATATAAAAATAAAAAAACTAACCGTAACTAACCATACTGTCATGCACTTGTCCTAATAAACTAACCTACACTGTAGCACTCAACACTTTGATGAACATTGTTACTCAGCTGATAAGAGTTGTGCCCTTCCTGATGGCTTGTCGTACAGAACTTGTAAGTCGCTTTGGATAAAAGCGTCAGCTAAATGACTAAATGTAAATGTAAATGTCACTTCCCCAACCAAATACAAATATAGCATCTATGAACAAAAATGGACCACATACATTCAGACTTATTGTAAAGATGCTATATGATGGGGGAAATAGCATCTTTAATCTCCATACAGTCTGAAAAGTCATGCATATATTAATCTCCATACAGTTTCGGAGGAGATCACTACTGATGACTACAGTACTAGTGGCAGATCACTACTGATGACTACAGTACTAGTGGCAGATCACTACTGATGACTACAGTACTAGTGGCAGATCACTATTGATGACTAAGTACTAGTGGCAGATCACTACTGATGACTACAGTACTAGTGGCAGATCACTACTGATGACTACAGTACTAGTGGCAGATCACTACTGATGACTAAGTACTAGTGGCAGATCACTACTGATGACTACAGTACTAGTGGCAGATCACTAGTACTGATGACTAAGTACTAGTGGCAGATCACTACTGATGACTAAGTACTAGTGGCAAAATGAATGTAGAACACATTTTCAACAGTAGATACACCTTTGTTGGGAGTGTTGAATCACTGACTGACAGACATCATCTAATACATACTAATACAAATAAACATCAACACTACTTATACAAATGAACCTCATCATCACTACTTATGTGATGGATCACGGTCTATGTGGGTTTGGTTTTAGTTTATTCCTGCATGCTTTGGATGTATTTTGGGTTTTTATAGCTTTTATTTGTATTTATTTCAGTGTTTATGTCCCCCCCGCCCTAGCTCATCGCTCTGTGATTCCAGTGGTTACTCATCTGGGATAACTTTAAGCTTCCCCTCTTTTATGTGTCATACACCCCCCCAATCCTGACAATATACAAATACATCTACATCAGCACTTCTAATACAAATTAACCTCATCAGCACTTCTATGTTCTTTAAATCTATTTCACCTTTATTTCACCAGGCAAGTCATTCATAACATGTGTACTGTATGTACAATGGTGGCCTAATACAAATATCCCTATTAAACACTTCTAATACAAATAAACTACGTGAAATGCAAATAAACTTCTACAAATACAATTGATCATCTCATTACATCTTAATACAATTAAAACATTACATTTTAATCAAATCATTGTATAAAACACAGTTACATCACATCTTAATCCAATCAAATTGTTGTTTAAAAAATCTTAATCAAATCTATTTGTTTTTATAAAACATGGAATATTATTATGTTACATCTTAATCAAACAATATATTGTTGGGATGTGAATGACAGCCCCAGGCTTCCCCTCTCATGCAGCATTTGATTTAAAAATGGTAAAACGATTTAAATAGTTTTCTTTTCAAGTATTTACCACTGAACTACAAAAGACTACACTAGTTGATACTAATCTAGACTAAGACTGAATAACACAGTATCAAAGGGAACATTTCTAGGAACATTTAGTCAGAACCTTAAGTGAGGAGGAGTCCAGTGTTCAATCTGGATGTGAACTGAGCTCCATGGAGATCTGTCTGAGTCCTGAGATCCTCTTCATCATAAAACCACACTACTCTGAACCCTGAGCTCCTCTTCATCATAGAACCATCCCACTCTGAACCCTGAGCTCCTCTTCATCATAGAACAATCCTACTCTGAACCCTGAGCTCCTCTTCATCATAGAATCATCCTACTCTGAACCCTGAGCTCCTCTTCATCATAGAACCATCCTACTCTGAACCCTGAGATCCTCTTCATCATAGAACCATCCTACTCTAGTAATCCACCTCAATGCTCTCCTCTCTTCTTAGGATCATCCTCAATGCTCTCCTCTCTTCTTAGGATCATCCTCATGGCGGCCTGGAGAGACAGAGCAGCAACAGATACTCATTAACTGGACCACACCCCTCTCTGCATGAAGGAACAGACAGTAGAATCACATCATACTGTAGAATTACCTCATACCGTAGAATAAATATATATGCAGTACCTTGTAATAGCAATAGAGGGCAGTGTAGGACAGCACCAGAGCCAGCAGCACCACGACATGTCTGATGATGATAGCAGGCAGAGGAGAGTCTGCAACACAGAAATGTTGACGTGACAACATCCATACAATCACAGCTGATCATGTGACACCTGGAAGTACTCCCATCAAGTTAGAGTAATTTACAATAAAATACATTAAATACTTTGTCTTTAAACTCTTTATAATTACTGGGATGATAGTGTTAGTAATGTCAACAATACAAGGTACATGCACTGCCAGTAGCACAGTTCTGACTGAAAAGTCAATTTCATATTTTGTACTCTGTCCTCATTCTCTGTTGCTGATTGCAGAGTCAGGACTTGCTGTGCTACTTAATATACTGTCTGCCTTTTAGACTCAAAGTCTAATAATTTGACTACAAAACATGTGGACAGGGCTTCATGAGGGTTATGTGCAGGGCTTGACATTAACTTTTTGGCTCATCAGCCACTGTGGCTAGTGGTTTTCCAAAGTCACTAGCCACTCAGCATTTTCACCAGCCAAAAATCCCCAAGTAATAAAATAGGTAATTGGACAATGTAACTGCATGCATTTGTTTGGACATAACATTTTATTTGAACAGAAACATCTAAAATAACATCTAATCCAAAATGTGTGGTGTGTGCTAAAATAATAGATGAAAGTCTCTCTCTGGTCTGCATCCATTGTGTGTATTGAGCCGTACTGTATTGTACCCTTTCTGCTAATCTGTTAATAACGTTTTCAATCAATCAATCATCATCAAATGAGTTTCAGAAATGGCCAGAATATGAATGTTGTCGGATATCAGCAAATTATTAATATACTGAAGCTTATTTCTAAGGCTATATTAACATGTGCTATTTTTAGGCCTTTCCTAGGAAGTTTGACAGATACAGACATAATACAGAGACAAGCTAGCAGAAAACACCAAATTATGGGATACAGACATGATGGCTCTCAAGTTGTTGATATCACAGAGAAGATTTTCACCTTTTAAGTGACTGTATTTGCAGTTGCTGGAATTAGATCAACCCAACCAGTTGCTGATTTTAAATGGATGTTTTACATTCTATTTTAATTGGACTCTTTTTACTGTGCTGCTTTAGTCTGTCTCACCATGCTCATTTTATTTGATCTAAATTCATTACCACTAGTTATTTATTGTTTTTATTACTATTTCAATTATTGTGTTGCATTTATTTTATGGATTGTATATTATCTCTATGTTAAGCAATTACTTTAGTTTAGAGGGCATAATAATCATGATTAAGCAGCACCTATTTAGGAATTTGATGGTAAACTATTGATTATTACTCAAGTGTCAGACCTAAAATCCTTCCACTTCCTAATGACACATTCAGTAAAGACCTGTCCATCCGTTTACCTCCAATTCAAAGTGAAAACCATCAGGTGAATAATAGTTGTTCTATGGCGGCATGGTGTAGTAGTGGTTAACACAGTCGTCTCACAGCTAGAAGGTCCAGGGTTCGATTCCCGCTTGGGTACCAGGTTGTCAGTTACCCAGGTGGGGTATCTCCCGGGCCTTTCTGTGGAGTTTGCATGTTCTCCCCATGCTCGCAAGGGTTTCCCCTCCCAATAAGATAAACCCAATGGAAAGACATGCAGAACAGATCGCTGACGCTGTCGCGTCCTTGACGAAGACGGACAGGAGCACTTGGATTGGTCCCCTGCATGACCACATTGTCAATGTGTGCAATGAATAAAGACTTCTTCAAAGTCCAGTTTAATATAATATACTTTAACAATTAGGTCCAAGGTAATTTATTATATATAAAAGTAAGGCGTTACATGCTCCACTTGATAGGCGTTAACACGACCTGGAATATGACCTCTCCTGAATATCTGTATACATCACTGGCATTGGGCTTTCCCCCAGATCTTAATATTGATCATTTAAAACAGGAAGAATGGCTTCTCGTTTACCTGGGCACACAATTCAATATTAGTACCTGGCTCTACTTTTTCACATGTATATGCGTTAGTATCAGCATATTTAAACACGGTTTCTGAAAGACAAGTTAGTGGTCTCTACTCCCAGAGCGGACAATATTGATGGTTGACTCTTTTTGAAAATGTTCTGCCAAAGTGCTGTATTGTTTTAAATCAAGACGTTTCTTCTATTCAATCACATAATACAATATTTTCTATGGCAGTTGTGTCCTGCATCTTTCCATCTAAGTGGAACTACAAGATTAGTACCCATATATTCAACGACTGCCTAATGATGACAATACAAATGTATATGTATTCATTAATGTCTATTCACTATAAACAAAATGTTCAGTTCAATACCTTCATATTATTCATGGGTTACTATAAATTACACAAGTTCATATAAAATGTAAGTGATTAGGGCATGACAATTGAAGCTTATTTTTGGTCTTTATTTTTAGTTTCTCTCATTTACATTTTTATTTATTTATTTTTTACGGGAAAGTGGCCAAGCCACAGTCGACATTCTACTTATGGTAGAATTTAGAGTGTTAGATCCTATGGTATACATAGGAATGTTAAGGATAATTGGATCATTCTGGGATATCCGGTGGTGCAAGGGAGGGAGTCATACGCAAAGGTTGTGTTCATGGAACACAATCCTGTACGACTCTCGGTGGGAGGGAAGGGTAGGGGATTTTTATTTGTATATATGTATGTTTTTAAGCTCGGCTCTCAACGGGACCTCACTAGTGGGATGTATATCTATTATTGCCTCGCACTCTAGAAGCATTACCAAAAATTACAATGCAACATGTATAGACTATGGCTAGTTTGAATATAATGATATGGAACACCGGGGGAATAAATAACCAACTCAAACGCAAAAGCGTGCTCACACTGATGAAAAAAGAACATGTGGACATTGCTCTGCTAAGCGAAACACACATTCTAGGGAAAGACATAGATAAATTAGCGGACAACATATACCATAATATCAGTCACTCCTCTATTGGTACGAGAACTCGGGGTGTAGCAATAGTCGTTAAACGTAAGTTGAATATTGTACTAAAGGGAGTATGGTCTGATGTAGAAGGTCGGATAACTATAGCTAAGATTGAACATAAGAACAGGAAAATAGCGTTGATAGCGGTATACGCCCCAAATTTGTACGAAGAAGATTTCTTCACTACACTAACCAATGCAATGTTAGACATTCCCGATTACTCATTTATAATAGGAGCGGATTTTAATGCCATCTGGAACCCAAGGATGGACAAATCTTACCTCGCCTTTTCCAGCGAACAAAAGAATTCATCGAAGGCATTAAAGGATTGGTCAAAGATTACAGGTGTAAATGACTTATGGCGGTTACTTAATCCCACGACCCGAAAGTACTCTTGTCGATCTGCGAGACATTATACACTATCCAGAATAGATTATGTCTTTGCATCACAGAGACTATTTGATAATTATGAAGTGGAAATGATACCCAACGCACTATCAGATCACTGTTATTTACTCCTTAAAGGTACATTTGGTATACTATCCTCCCGAGCCCCAAGATGGCGATTTAACTCGTTGCTGCTTAATAACAAGGAATTCATTACACAACTCAAAGAAGCTCTTATAGTATTCCAACGGGAGAATGCAAACTCGGTGCAAGACCCCAGAATAATATGGATGTCGGTAAAGGGAATGATCAAAGACTTCACGGATAGCTTTTCCTCCAAAATGCGCAAGAATCAAAGCACAAAACTGGATGAGCTGGAAACGCTTTACTCAACGTTATTTAATTCTTTGAAATACAACAACTCAACTCGACTAGAAAATCAAGTTAACGTACTAAAAATAGAGATCAATGCCATATACAGACAACAATCGGAAATACAAATACGCAGCACAAGACAACAGCAGTACTCCCATGGTTCCAAACCCAGCCACCTATTAGCCATGCGATTAAGAATTAATGCAACATTTGCAGATATAACTACCATTAGAGCACAACAAGTACTTGTAACAGATCCTGTAAAAATAAACGATACATTCAAAGTATTCTACTCCGACTTATATAAATCAGAAATGACCTTCGATCAAAACAAAATGGACACATTTCTTAATCAAATTATTCTCCCTAAACTTTCAGAGGATGACGCTAAACAGTTAGAAACACCGATCACACTAGAGGAACTCAAGAAGGCCATCACAGGATATGTGAATCAACTCAGACTACCATTGACCTCATACTGACCTCTGACAAGTCCAAGATCTCCAGTAAAGGGGTTATAGCATGCGGGTTAAGTGATCATTACATGATATTCTGTACCCGCAAAAAGCTAAAACTAAAGGCTGGCTGTCACAAAACAGTCACATCTAGAGACCTCAAAACCTACTCTAGCGAGGCCTTTAACCTTGAACTGGAGAGTCTGGACTGGTCAGATGAACTCAATGGTACACTGGTTGAAGAAACTTGGCTTGGCTTCAAAACCAAATTTTCATCAATACTAAACAAAATGGCCCCCCTAAGAACCACCAGGGTAAAAAATCGCGCTGAGCCATGGATGCACACTGAAATACTGACCGCTATGAAAGCCAGAGACAAAAAATGCTCTGAGTTTCGTAAAAGTCAGTCAAAGCTTACCAAAAGCACGAGCAGTGAACTCCAAGACCACGTGACTGAACTCAAACTAGAAAGAAACAGACTAAGAAATGACGTAAACTCCATGATCAAAACTGCAAAAAAAAATTTCATCAATGACAAAACCGAGGAAAACAAAAATAAACCACGTGAACTTTGGAAATTACTCAACAATCAACTAGGCTGCAGTAAAAAACTCAAAACCAGGTTCTCAAACATAAACATAAAGACGGACAACACGCTCATCACAGACAAGCTGGATGTAGCCAATTACTTAAACACTTTCTTCACAAACATAGCCACAACACTGGTAAACAAACTACCCTCCCACTCAGGGCAGTATGGGGTAGAACACATAGTAGCATACTACATGAACCTAGGCGTCCACAAAGACGACTTCAAACTGGAAATAGTAACTACAGATGAGGTACTCAAAAAACTGAGCGCCCTCCAACCAAACAAGGCCACTGGCCATGACAACATCCCCTCCAAATTCCTCAGAGACTCAGCAGCAGCCATCACCCCAGTCATCACACACATAATAAACCTCTCCATAAAACAGGGACACGTCCCCAAGGACTTCAAAATTGCGAGAGTAACACCCCTGCACAAAAAGGGCAGCAAATTAGACCCGGGTAACTACCGCCCTGTTTCTATCCTTACATCCATCTCGAAAGTCATGGAAAAAATAGTATACGAACAGATCGAAAAATACCTCGCGGAAAAAAATCTAATCTACGAATTCCAATCTGGCTTCAGAACATCCCACTCCACTGACACATGCCTTCTCTACTTGAACGACCACATCAAACAAGAGGTGGACGCGGGCAAATACTGCGGCATGGTCATGCTGGACCTACAAAAGGCCTTCGACACTGTCAATCACACCATTCTGATTGACAAGCTAAAAGCAATTGGTTTTGATAGTTTATCAGTGAGCTGGATACAATCCTACCTGGAGGGGAGGGAACAGATGGTGGAAGTAAACGGTACCCTATCCCCCCCCCTCACAGTGAGCTGTGGTGTTCCACAAGGAAGCATACTAGGACCGCTACTATTCCTAATTTATGCAAATGACATGTCGTCAGCTTGTGACTGCAACTTGTTCCTGTTTGCGGACGACTCAGCCCTGCTGGTCTCTGACAAGAACAAGTTACAGGTTGAAAAAGCCCTCAGCTCGGAACTAGGCAAAATCTGCATATGGCTCGCCGACAACAAACTATCATTACACATGGGCAAAACAGAGTCCATTCTCTTCGGTTCAAATAACAAACTCAGCAAGACTGACGACTTCTCGGTTACAGTGGGTGACAATATTGTCACAAGGAAAGATGAAATTACCTACCTGGGTTCCATCCTAGAGGCTAATCTTTCCTGTGACAAAATGGCATCCAATGTAATAAAAAAAGTCAACCAACGAACGCGATTCTTGTACCGGATCTCCTCTCTGGTAAACAAGAATACCCTGAAGACTCTAGCAGGAGCACTCATTCAAGGGTACTACGACTATGCTTGCACCTCATGGTACCAAAGCACCTCAAAGGCACTAAAAAACAAATTACAAACATCTCAAAACAAGCTAGTCAGACTACTACTTGACCTGACTCCTAGAACCCACCTCACCCCTGCCCACTTTGACAACCTAGGATGGCTTAGAGTAGACGACAGAGTACAGCAACTTGCAATGGGCCTGGTCTACAAGATACACTACGCGACCAAGGTACCCATGTACATGTCAAAATACTTCCCAAAGGTCAGTGAATACCACGATCACAACACCAGAGGGAGCTCCACAAATCATGTAAAACCCAGATTCGGCTCAAACAAGGGACTAAACACGTTTCGCAATTATGCCACATCAATGTGGAACGCCCTGCCTAAAGCTGTAAAGGAATGTGAATCACTACCCACCTTCAAAAACACTCTCAAAAAACACCTACGTGAGACTGCAATTCGAAACTGGCCCCTACAAATGTCCTAACCTAGTTGTACAGTAAATGACCAAGTAAGGCTTTGTCAACATTCCAATGTACAGTGTAAAATGTGTGTGTGTCCCCTACCCAACCCCCCCCCCCCCCCCACCTCCAATGTACAGCCCTCACCCAACCCACCCAACCCCACCCCACCAACCTCCTCCAATGTACAGTTTCTACGCCAAATGTATATACACTCCTTTTCTGGACACTTTTGTATCACAAACAGTACTGTATTTGCAAATCTGATATGTCATAAATGTATAGATGTAGCAGTACTGTCTATCTGTATGTCATGTATGTCATATATGTTATGATGAATTGAAAATGGGGGACCCTGGTGGAAACAAGACGAAAGTCTTTCTCTGGTCTGCATCCCCTTAACAATTGTATGTATTGAGATGTACTGTACTGTACCCATTCTGCAATCTGTTAATAAACTTTTCAATCAATCAATCAATCAAACCGCAATGAAAAGTGGTAAGGCTCCTGGAAGAGACGGTTTCCCATCAGAAATGTACCTTTCTTGTTGGGACATTATTGGCCCCTTATTACTAAATATGATCTTATACTCAGTCAAGGAGGGGAACTTCCATAAAAATGACAATATTGCACTCATAACAGTCCTCCTTAAAAAAGACAAAGACCCCAACGAGTGCGGTAGTTATAGACCTTTAAGCCTCCTCGGAACAGATATCAAACTGTACTCTAAGGTATTAGCCATCAGATTACAAAAGCATATGACGTCTTTAGTTCACCCGGACCAAACTGGCTTCATAGGAGGCCGCCTGATCACTGAGAACATAAGACGTATACTGCACGTACTTGATGCCAACAAGGAGGACACCATACCTAAGGCGATGCTGTCCCTGGATGCTATGAAGGCCTTTGACAGGCTGGAATGGTCGTATCTGTGGGCAGTGCTAGAAAGGATGGGGTTAGGAAAAGGATTCATCGATATGATTAAAGTATTATACAAAGACCCATCGGCCATGATTACAACAGGCACAATCATCTCCGAAATATTTCCGGTATCACGCTCTGCCAGACAGGGTTGTCCTCTTAGTCCCGGACTGTTCAATCTATCATTAGAGCCTTTAGCACAATATATAAGACAATCCCAATCCATAGAACCTATCGTAATCAAGGGCACACAACAAAAAATTAGTTTATATGCGGACGATGTAATATTGTTCATGGAAAACCCCAACACCACATTGCCTCATCTGCTCAAGTTGATTGAGGACTTTGGTGATTTATCGGGATTTAAGATAAATTGGCCAAAGTCGGCTTTCCTTCCACTTAACACCCCTGCAAAAAAAGATACAACCCTCCCAGGACAGATACCGATGGTAAAACATTTCAGATGCTTGGGAGTGGAAATATTCCCTACCATAGGACAAACGGTGAAGCACAACTACACAAAAATCCAAAACAAAATCAAAGACGACCTTGATAGATGGGCAAAACTTAAAAACACAGTACAAGCACGGATATCAATAGTTAAGATGGATGTACTACCTAAAATCAACTTCTTCTGTTCAATGCTACCGTTACCCCCTCCAGAGGGTTACTGGAAAAGATTACACTCCTCGACATACAAATTTATTTGGAATAACAAACCACCGCGTATAAAAAGATCCACCGCACAGAGAAATAAAGCAGATGGTTGCATGGCATTTCCAGATTTTTTCCTATATTTTAAGGCGTACTCATTAAGTCCATTGACAACATGGTTTGACTCACAAGCATTAGCATCCTGGAGAAAAATAGAAGAAAACATAGTAGCCCCACATAGACTGAAGGACATAGCATACACTAAACTACCAATCAAGCACTGTGAACAAAAATTTGGCCCCATAATTACTCATGCGATCCGGATATGGCGTGAATCACAAAAAAAAAATCCTAACCCACAAAAATGGCACAATCATACTCCCTTATTCAATAACAATGCTCTCTTAATTGGAAAACGACCTATAAGATTCCCTATATGGGAAGAGCAAGGCATACACTCATTAGGGGATGTTTTTAACAAACAGGGTTTTTGTAGTGATAAAGAAATACGCAAAAAATTTAATCTCACCAAGTCCACATGGCTTTTTCACAAACAGTTAGAGCTATGTTTGAAGTCTCACGGTGTTCCATTAGACAGACCAATTGAACACCACAGATACCACAAATTCTTCTACGCAAGAGAGACATCGAGAGGTTTTGTTTCAGAATTTTATCATCAATTACTAACGTCCTCGTATGAAACCCTCCAACTTGACTCTGTCTGGAGGAGGGATATACCAGACCTGGAAAATGACTTTGATTGGCAAGGAGCCTGGGCAAATGTCCGACTTACATCAAGGAACCCGGATCATCAACAAATCAATCTTAACTATATTCACAGGACATACTTGACTCCTATAAGACTGTGCCGAATGGGGCTTAAACAAGATTCCAAATGCACCCAATGTACAAATGGGGACGAAGGGACATTTATGCACATGTATTGGGACTGCTCACCAGTTAAGGCATTCTGGAAAGATGTGACCCAACAAATATCAAAACTCGTATCTTGGAATATACCTGTACACCCCTCGGTATTATTATTGAATGATGTTTTTGAGTTTGCAGTGAATCCACAGCTAAAGAGATTGGTTTTATCGGGTATCACAGTAGCCAAAAAGCTGATCGCATCACGCTGGTTTCAACCGGAAAAAATGTGCCGTAAAGTTTGGTTTCTTACATATCTCGATGTAATTTACCATGAAATATCTACAGCAAGAATTCTGGGTCTCAATGAATCCAAAATGTCAATGTGGTTAGAAGTGGTGGAGAGAATAAAAGCTAGCTTATAATGGTAGTGTCTGGTTAGGTGCGAGGGATAGTGGAGGTACTTCTCAAGGTGGGGTCCGGGAGGGGGGGGTTCGAGCTGAGCATATGTGTGTAGGTTTTTTTTTTAGATAACAGGTATTATGGGTATATCTTATATAAGACAACTAACTAAAAGGTGATCTCATTGGATGTGCCCTGACAATTAATGCTTGTATATCTTATCGTGTGTTGTCATGTTTGTTTATATGTTTGTTTAAAAAATAATAAAAAAATAAAATACAAAAAAACAAAATGTGAAAAATATATTGTAATATAATAGATGTACTGTAAGATGTACTGTAAGATAGAGAGCCATTAAAAGAGATATATCTTAAATGCATAAACATGTTACTTCAGAGTTACTTTGAGAGGATTATGTGCTCAAATATATTCCACTCAGCACTATTAATCTATAAATGCAGAGACATGTCATCATTGTAAATACATCACGTATAAACACAACACTGCATTCATGGCACAATCTTGATGTAACTGATTATTTTCATGCATGAATTACTCGATACACGCATGCACACACACATACACATATGCATACACACAGTAAATTGAGGGGAAAAGATCTGTAGCATGCTTGTCCCACTGAAGCCCCTTTCACACATGCACTGGACCCCGGACAACCTGCACAGTAATTAGAGGGGCTGTATGTGAACTGTTTGCTCATCATCCAAAATGAACAGTTTGAGTAATACAAACATTTGGGATTTGTTTTTGCACTGTTGGTTGCTTACTTCACACTGTATTTGTTTATTGTTTATTAGCAAAGGATCCCCATTAGCTGACGCCAAGACGTCAGTCTTCCTGGGGTCCGAGACAACATTAAAACATTACAACATATACATTGCAATTAAAACATAATACAATTAAAACATAGCAAGACATACCAACCAAGGAAACACAACATAGCAAGACGTACCAACCGAGGAAACACAACAACATTAACACACAAACAAATTATATCTAAATATATACATCAACGGTAACATATTACACGAAAGAAGAAGATCAATATTGGCTCACATGTAAGATTTTAATTTATTTTTGAAGCTTGCTACACCTCTTCTGTCACTTGGAAGATAATTCCATGCCCTGATAGCCCTATATAAAACTGTTCTTTGCATACGGTTAGTATTTGCATGGGGTAGAATAATCTGCCCTCTACTTGCCCCTCTGGTAAAATGCATACTAAGTGCACATTTGAGCTGTAAATTATTTTATCCGTGATATATTTAGGACTGTGGGTTGTGATCACTTTATGAAAACAAATTAATAAGTTGGCAGAAAGTCTTTTCTCAACACTCCGCCAACTAAGACGTTCATGCATCTTGCTGCCTTATTTTGTACCACTTGTAACCTATTTAGCAACTGTTTTGAAGCAGAAGCCCACACTACAGAACAGTAATCCAAGTGGCACAAAACCAAAGCACAAACAATCTGATTAAACAATGGAAATGGAAGGAATGGTGCACATTTCCTGGCAGTAGCAACAGCTCTACCCATTTTAAAAACAGTTTTGTTTATGTGATCAGACCATGATAAAGTACTATCAAGCCAAAGGCCTAGAAGCTTAGTTTTTTCAACCTGCTGTATAGGTTGACCTGCAATTTGTAGAACCAATGTAGGTTTACGTGCCAATCTTTGATTGGTCCCAAAAAGCATACAAAAGCATACAAACAGTTTGATATGTTAAGCACCAGCTTATTTGTTTTTATCCAGTCATATAAAATGTCCAATTCACCAGCCAAAACCTGATTAAGCTCAGAGTTTGTAGCTGCAGCATAATAAAAGGGTTGAATCATCAGCATAAAAAAGTTAAGATTGCCCTCATTTGCAGCGATGTCAGGTATAGAAAAGAAGAAATATCTTTATGTTAAATACATATTTAAATGATGATCTTCATACACAAGAGGAGAGTCTCTTTCTGCGTCCAACCTAAGAGCCACCCCTCCTAAACCACATGCAGTATTTACTAGTGAGTCCTGTTGCAAAGCTTACAGATGTCAAAGAATAGTTGGGAGGGATGCAATCTTTCAAAACATAGAAATGCATAGTTGCATCTATATTTAGCACATATTTGATAGCATTTCAATAAAACATTTAACAAAAAATTAAATACAATTACCACCAGCCAGAAAAGGGAATTTTTTTCTTTTTCTTCACTTAAGCACCCCTTGAGCTTCCGTCTTTGTATTATGTACATGGAAGACCAACGGATGTGAGATTATAATTCAAGGAGGATGCTATTTGTATGTTTGGGAGTCTATGTAAATAAAAATTTAGTTTAGAGAGGGGGAAAAAAAGGGGGGGGGGGGAAGAGAAAAAGGAGGCTTAAAGGAAATAGAAGGATAAGGGAGGAAGGAGGTTCAAGGAGGATCCCCGGACCCATGACGCGCATATCTACCTGAGTCAGAATTACATTTTTTAGAGCAAGTATTATAATTTGATATGATGGTTTAAGGAGGACATACACTAAGTATTAGTACCAAGTATCTGGGAAACCAACTGATGTGAGATTAATAACCAAGGATGATGGGGTATATATGTATGTAAAACAAAATGCAAGGTAAAACTGAGTTTAAAACTTTTCTATATATCCTTGTTCAAGGAAGATGTACATATAGTCATTGGATTTTGTACAGGCCAGCGAAGGTGTGATTACTATTCAAAGAATGACTCAGTCTATAATTGTATACATTCTTCTCTCTGCAAGAACGGTAATTTTGTATTATTTTTTTAAATTTTTCTCAATATGGTTTAGGCCTGCATAAGGGCGATGTACACTGTCTGTGTAATCTGTACCTGAAAAGCTAAACGGTGGAAGATGGACAATCAAAGTTGTTACTATTTGTATGTTTGTGAATATAAATGCAAATAAAAATTTAGTTTAAAAAAAAAAGCACCCCTTGAGCCATATGCGTGTTTGGTTACAGGCAGCCATGTTGGAACAGAGACAACTATTGTTGGAAGAGAGGACTAGAGAGAAAGGCCTCTAGTAAAAGAATGGATTGCACGGTGCCAATTGCACCCTTACTTACAATTCATTATGTCTGCATGTCTGCAGAATGGGTACAGCACGGCTCAATACACACAATTGGGGATGCAGACCAGAGAAAGACTTTTGTCTTGTTTACATCAGGGTCCCCCATTTTCAATTCATGATGACATTTATGACATACAGATATAAGAATCTAATCTGCAATCTGTTAATACAATTTTCATTCAATCAATCACCGCACAGACATAATGAATTGTAAGAAAGGGTGCAATTAGCACCGTGCAATCCATTATTTGTGGATCTAGCCCAAAGTCTAGACCGACCAGTGGGGGGCACATGCGCGCAACGACCAGGAAGGGGAGGGGGCAATTGGCATAACAACAAAATTGGGATGGGAGGAAAAATACAGAAAAATAGGAGAAAAAGTGGATAAAAAAAAAGAGAATCAAAAAAAGAGTGTCTGAAGCTCTTCCAATGTGCTGGTGTGTCTTTAAATTGAATGATCGAATTCAATGTTTCAACTCTTTGGACGCCAGACCCGATGATAAGTCGGGTTATCTCGCCGACCGTTCAGCTCCAGACCAGAGTATAGTCGGGTTTTCATCGTTATTTCTTTTATTTGATATTTCCATTCATTACAGGCAGGGTTAACATGGGAATCATCCTGAGAATGCCAAAGTGCAATACCAGCCGCATCCACCCAGGTGGCAGTATCGAGCACCCTTTGAAACATTATATCTGGGCCTGTGCGTCGATCAAATGTCTCCGGTCCCACTTTTCTTTGTCGGGCGAGGCGGGCGGGTATCCCGATCGCGTGTTGTTTTTTAACAGCGCAGCAGTGCAAGAATGTGACAATTTGACCATGTGACCGCGGCAACGCGGGAGAGCGGCAGTGCGGAAATAGGCTGTCTCTAAGACAAACTCTAACCTTAACCAGCTCCTTAACAGCGCCTAAACTTAACCGTTCTAACCTTAACCAACTCCGAAACAATGCCTAACCTTAACCTTAACCATGCCTAACCTTAACCGGCGAAAGAATACACGTTAAAAAAAAAAGCGTTAAAAAAAAAAATTGATGGGATTCGAACTCGTCAACAACGGACCGCAGGACCGCTGCTCTGCTAGGTGAGCTGAAGCGCCGAATGAAAATCATGGCGGGCGGTTACATAATTCCGCTCGCGCTCTGCCGCTCCGCTCTGCGGTTGCCGCGCCTGCCGCGGGGCATGGCGCAGCCAATCAGGGAAAACGCGGAAGCAAAAGCAGCACTGCTGCGCTGTTATTAAACAATAGGCATCCCGATCCCATTGAGAAGCGTCAAATGCCTCCGATGCATCTGTTGTGGTGGATTATGTTGGCGACACGATGAACACCGGTACTTGGACTCGCAATCAGACAATTGGAATATGCTTTTTGGGGTATATCCTAGTGAAGGTAAGGATCATATAATATCAATCCTGCTGTGATCCAACCATGAAATCACCTAGATTGCTACATGTGTGTGTAACATTACTCCACAACGTATGCCATTGGTGACGATCAAAGCATCAAAAAACGACTCCCCCTTTCATGCATTCATGATGAAACATAATACCTATTTTATATATTTGATTTGGAAATAGTAGTGTGTACAGGCTAGAAACTGCAATGTTTTTTAGTGAAAATCACATTTTACTGTATACTGTCGTTTTCTGGGATTAGACAGGATCACTCTAAAACTATATTCATATTCACCACGGTATAACATGGGAGCGTATTGATGAAAACATTTATTATTTTTCATATATTGAACGATAGATAGGTGGTGTCAAATGGGCCATAGTATTGTATCCATAGCTATAATATAGAGTATATATATAGCCCTGCAAACACCGCCACTTATTCCTATCTCTTGTGTTGGCCCAGTAGGAACAAAAGATGGGCTAGACTGTGGCGCCCATTGAGTTAAGGCTTCTCATCTGTATGAATGCGCTGATGTTTCTTTAAGTATCCAGAGTTACTGAAGCTCTTCTCACACTGATCACAGTGGTAGGGCTTCTCTCCTGTATGAATGCGCTGATGTTTCTTTAAGTCTCCAGAGTTAGTGAAGCTCTTCTCACACTGCTCACAGTGGTAGGGCTTCTCTCCTGTATGAATGCGCTGGTGAATCTTTAAGGCTCCAGAGTGACTGAATCTCTTCTCACACTGGTCACAGTGGTAGGGCTTCTCTCCTGTATGAATGAGCTGGTGAGTCTTTAAGTTGACAAAGGTACTGCAGCTCTTTTCACACTGGTCACAGTGGTAGGGCTTCTCTCCTGTATGAATGCGCTGGTGAATCTTTAAGGCTCCAGAGTGACTGAATCTCTTCTCACACTTATCACAGTGGTAGGGCTTCTCTCCTGTATGAATGCGCTGGTGAATCTTTAAATGTGCAAAGGTAGTGAATCTCTTCTCACACTGTTCACAGTGGTAGGGCTTCTCTCCTGTATGAATGCGCTGGTGAATCTTTAAATGTGCAAAGGTAGTGAATCTCTTCTCACACTGGTCACAGTGGTAGGGCTTCTCTCCTGTATGAATGCGCTGGTGAATCTTTAATTCGGTAGAGGTACTGACGCTCTTTCCACACTGGTCACAGTGGTAGGGCTTCTCTACTGTATCTCCTGTGTGGATGCGCTGGTGAATCTTTAAGTTTCCAGAGCTAGTGAAGCTCTTCTCACACTGGTCACAGTGGTAGGGCTTCTCGCCTGTATGAATGCGCTGATGTTTCTTTAAGTATCCAGGGGTACTGAAGCTCTTCTCACACTGATCACAGTGGTAGGGCTTCTCTCCTGTATGAATGCGCTGGTGTATATTTAATGATCCAGATTGACTGAAGCTCTTCTCACACTGGTCACAGTGGTAGGGCTTATCTCCTGTATGAATGCGCTGGTGAATCTTTAAATGTACAAAGGTACTGAAGCTCTTCTTACACTGGTCACAGTGGTAGGGCTTCTCTCCTGTATGAATGCGCTGGTGAATCTTTAAGTGTCCCAATTGACTGAAGCGCGTTCCACACTGGTCACAGTGGTAGGGCTTCTCTCCTGTATGAATGCGCTGGTGAATCTTTAATTGTGCAAAGGTACTGAAGCTCTTCTTACACTGGTCACAGTGGTAGGGCTTCTCTCCTGTATGAATGCGCTGGTGTGTCTTTAAGTGTCCAGAGGTAATGCAGCGCGTTCCACACTGGTCACAGTGGTAGGGCTTCTCTCCTGCATGAAAGCGCTGGTGAATCTTTAGTTCTCCAAATTGACTGAAGCTCTTCTTACACTGGTCACAATGGTAGGGCTTCTCTCCTCTATGAATGCGCTGATGTTTCATTAAGTTTCCAGAGCTAGTGAAGCTCTTCTCACACTGGTCACAGTGGTATGGCTTCTCTCCTGTATGAATGCGCTGGTGAATCTTTAAGGCTCCAGAGTGACTGAAGCGCGTTCCACACTGATCACAGTGGTAGGGCTTCGCTCGTGTATGAACGCGCTGGTGAATCTTTAAGTTTCCAGAGCAAGTGAAGCTCTTCTCACACTGGGCACAGTGGTAGGGCTTCTCTCCTGTATGAATGCGCTGGTGAATCTTTAATTTTGCAAAGGTAGTGAAGCTCTTCCCACACTGGTCACAGCAGTGAGGCCTTGACTTATTCATATCTCTGCTTGTTGTTGGGGAGCAATGCAGCAATTGTACCTGGAGAAGAGAGAAGTACACCAATTAAGAGGAATGAAGATGGCGGTGTAGAGGAAGGACGTAGTGGAACCGGCTCCTACACAAAACTCTGACGTATCGTTTAACGTAAGTATATGATAGCTAACAAAGTCGCTAGGGCACCGTGTTAAGGAAATAGAATAAGTGCATGCTATAGTGATAGCCTCAACTCTCGATTTGGAAAACAGAGTTCCCGGAAGGTGTGGAGGGTAAAAACGATATCGCTGTCCTACAAGTATGGCTCCCGAAAGAGAGTCCTCGCTGTCAGGTGAAAAGAAGCGGCTGGCTGACTCCACATGGCCACCTGTTCAGCGCACACACGCACATGTGCATACTGTATAGCATACGTGTGTAATGAATTAACAGTAGGCTTATATTATTCTAATGACTTGTTTTATAAGGAGGTCATGCTAAGATGTATACTGTACTAATATAGGCAGCGCAGTATGAAACGCTGTGTAAACAAGCACACGCAGACGTGGGTTCTCTCCTCTGTCTCTCCCTCCCCCTCTCTCCTCGCCCCCCCCCCCCCCCCCCCCGGCAGAGCGCAGCTGAGGTGTCGGGTTTCACCATCTGCCTCGCTGTGATTTCCACTCGCTCTGCTATCGCTGTGTGGGCTGCCTAGGTTGTGGGCGGGCATTGGCTCCAACCACAAAGCCAATCGGATCACAATCAGGTCCACCAGCACCTCATTACGTCAGCTAGTCACCTAATTAAATCGAGCAGGAAATGGTCGGACCTGAATGAGAGCAATCCGCCAATACAAAAACACATTGATACTAACTCCTATTACTATAATACAATGCTAGAGACTCAAAAAAGACATTTATAATGCATGTCACCTTTAAGTTCTTATTTAGTGACTTCTGACAATCAGTTTGCGTTCAAAGCCAAGCATGGCACTGACACCAACACTGCAAATGACAGTGGATATTCCACTATAGATATATCCACGCGATTAGCTTTAGTTCTTATTTATTCATCCACTGTCATTTGCAGTGTTGGTGTCATTGCTGCTGTATTTGCTATACAGTGTGCGTGTGTGGTGTTCAGTCCTTGGCCCACAATGGTGGAATGAACTGCCCACCAGTTAGGACAGCCGAAACCCGTCCAATCTTTCGCCATCGACTAAAGACGCACTTCTTCAACCATTATCTGAAATTATATATATATTAAAATATATATATATTAAAAAAAAGATGTCTAACCCTAACTAACCTTACTGTCATGCACTTGTCCTAATATACTAACCTACACTGTAGCACTCAACACTTTGATGAACATTGTTACTCAGCTGATAGAGTTGTGCCTTTCCTGATGACTTGTCGTACAGAACTTGTAAGTCACTTTGGATAAAAGCGTCAGCTAAATGAGTAAATGTAAATGTGTGCGCTGAATGGCAAGGAGCGAGCAACAAGACGGTATAAATATGGAATATTAATAGTCTATTCCACTATAGATATATCCACGCGATTAACAGTATATCTATATTTTTATCATAAATGGATTATGCAAAACTCCCAATGTAATATGTGACTCGGCGTCACCAACCCCGACTTAGTGCGGTGAGATACAAGCGTCAGAAAATGCGAAAATGTCTTGCACTTCAGAAAATCGAAATCTTGCTTTTTTGACTGCTTTGAAATGTCATTGCTCTGTTCCCTTATTTGCAAACTTAAATACAACTAATTATTGTTAGATAGTTTGACAGTATTGTCTCTCATACTGTGGCAAAAACTACAAGCGAGGGCTTACGCTGCGTGGTCTGTGCGCGTGTCATGCATTAATCACAGGTACTTAACGAGGGGTTAAGAACACACAAGGACACAAGCTCTCCTTTCTTAGCAGAGAGAAGGAAAATGTTAATACACTTATCTTAACGTTATAAGTTGTTGCAACTTAACTTGTGACAAACGCAGTGTCTATATTAAAAAGACCATCATCATAAAACACGAGTCGGGACTTGGGTGTATTGTCATTAAACAACATTAAAACACATTTAGAATGTCACAAATTTTATGAGCGAACGAATTTCGTTCAAGTGCATTTATTGCAACTTAATGCCATAAGAAAGTAAATTCATTCAATAGGGAAACTCAAAGAAAATAACAAACAACTTAGGTATTATATTTCGTCAGCATTTTCCATACAGGCGCCTTTCAAGATGCGCTATTGGTTAGGACAGGCCGCGGAGTGATACCAATGCATTCCGTTTCATTCAGAGCGAGAGAGGGGGAGGGATAGTGTGTGTGCGAGCAGCGAGCTGTGCTCCTGAATGGTGAATGGTGCGTGTGTGTACGAGCAGCCCATGTGAGCTGCGGTTTTTCCCTCCCGTCTTTTAGAAGCTAGCGATAACAACAATAACACTATGTTATGAATTATCTCTCGCAGTTCATTCAAGCGGGCTACATGAACTATCAGCCACTGCTGTGTGACGAGGTTTGGCGTTTGTCACCCACCCGCTTACATAGCAGGGAAGCAGTCAAGTCAAGTTAACTCCTCTTCAACCTCCTTCCTAAAAATATAGTCTGCTCTCAGTGCTCTGGTACACTACCGACTACAGAAGGTTAACTCTTTCACTACCACACTACAGAAGGTTAACTCTTTCACTACCACCCTACAGAAGGTTAACTCTTTCACTACCACACTACAAAAGGTTAACTCTTTCACTAAACTATCATGACTTTTCCTTGGGTGTGTGTTTGCAGTGCCACAAGACAGTCGTTGTCACAACAAAATTGTCTGCACTAGAACGTGGCCAGGTGTTAATTGCCCCCAGAGAGAGAGAGGGGGGGGCCATGCAGGATTACAATGCATTCTGGGTAGGGTTGTAGTTGTTTAACACTGTAAGTGTAAAACTTTCAAGGGCATTTTCTCTGAATACGTTTTGTGATATCACCATGATTCATAGGAAGTAGCTTGAAAAGTATCCCACCAAAATGTTCAAGTGATGGCTTATTTTGAAGGTATGAATCTGTACTTTCATAATATGTAAAAAAAATAATAATAATAATTGAAGTTGCTTCAACAAGTCCCTACTATCCACAGCTAGTCACATATTTTCTTCCCCATCTTACCGCTGACAATCTCTTGAGCGGGATTTCCAAGAGTCTTTTCTGTAGTTTAGCTCCACTTTTCTGTCCAAGCTCCTCATAACCTTGGATTACAAACCAGTCTGTGTCCTTTTCTGAAACTGAGAGAACAGTCATTTGTATTCGTTTATTAAAAAGGATCCCCATTAGCTGATGCCAATGGCACCAGCTAGTGTTCCTGGGGTCTGAAGTCCCACATATCAATATATACACATACAAATATACACACACTATATACATATACAGAAAAATCTTTATTGCCAAGTATACTTTTCACATACAAGGAAATTGCTTTGGATGTTACTGGTGCGACATTAGCGGACAGACATTAATAGACAGATAATACAATAAAGTTGTGAAGTAAAATAAAATATGAGCTACATTAAGCACAATATATAATATATTTATGAAATAAAATATAGGCCAGGGCTGTATGACTGAGGTTGAATAAAATTATATGGGATATAAACTAAATATAGCACAATAGATATAGTACAATTATAAGTAAAAAATTAAATAGGAATAGGCCAGGGCTGTGCAACTGGGCAGATGTGGTCAATTATACAATTATATACACTAATTAGAAAGAGTAACAATACAGTGGGCAAGTATATAGTCCAGTAGGGTGTGTTAATGTAACACAGTGGGGGGTGTGAGTGAGGGTCCAGAGCCTTGTTGATGAGGCTCACTGCAGAGGGGAAGAAACTGTTCTTGTGGCGTGAGGTTTTGGCCCTGATGGACCGCAGCCTCCTGCCAGAGGGGAGTGACTCCAACAGGTTGTGACCGGGGTGGTAGGGTCGGCCACAATCTTACCTGCACGCTTCAGAGTTCTGGAGGCATACAGGTCCTGGAGAGATTGCAGCCGATCACCTTCTAAGCAGAGTGGATGACACGCTGCAGCCTGCCTTTGTCCTTCGCCATGGCTGCAGCGTACCATACTGTGATGGGAGGAGGTGAGGATGGACTCAATGATGGCTGTGTAAAAGTGCACCATCATTGTTTTTGGCAGGTTGCATTTATTCAGCTGCCGCAGGAAGTACATCCTCTGCTGTGCTTTCTTGATGAGGGAGCTGATGTTCAGCTCCCACTTGAAGTCATGGGAGATGATGGTTCCCAAGAAGCGGAAGGACTCCACAGTGTCCACTGGGGAGTCACACAGGGTGATGGGGTTGAGTGGGGCTGGGTTCCTTCTGTAATCCACAACCATCTCCATAATAAACTCTCCATAAACCCTAATATTACTTAAGAGGGCTAGATGGTGTAGTGCAAGTAAGATGTTTGTGGCTGCAGGACTTCCATCCCAAGCTGCCTTAAGAAATCATATGTAGAAATGTATTTGCCGGGTAAATGAGATCATCTTGGTTTTGACCTTCAATCCCAGCAGTGGAAACACGGAGACATTTGTCTTTATGTAAGACTTATCTTTTAAACTATGTTTTTTTATGGTGCTTTTATATGTAATTTATTCTATGTATTGTCTTTTATATGGAGCCTGAGTCCGTAATAAAATGTAGATTGATTGACATCCATGAGGTATTTAGGAATGATATAAATTAAGAACAAAATTACTTTAAAGAACGTAAAGAATGTAAATGAAGTGGTGAAATTATTACCTCTGGCAAGTTCGTCTATGTCCAGCAGCCCATCCTTGTTGCCACGGGTGATGGGAAGCGTGTGGACGTGTGGACAATCCATTAGGGTTTTCTCTAGACATTGACACAAAGATGTCCAAAACAAATTAATCATGGTGGACGCAGTGGATTATTTGACAAAAATGAAAGGCTAACTTACAGAAGGTTAAGAGAAAAAGATACCTTCATGTCATGGTTCATAATGTACAGACAATAGCCTAAATCTGCCAAACCTCTTTTTATTGTACTGTACTTGTGCTGTATAATGATAGCTAATCAAATCTAAATGAGGGAAACCTCCACTTCCTAACAAGTTGAAATAAAGGTTTAAAATGGGAAAAAAGGAAATGTTGGCTTTAGGCTAGAGCGTAAAGTAGCCTCCTAGCTAGGGATGCCCCGATCGATCGGCCCCCGATCGTTATCGGCCGATATTCAGTATAAATATGCGATCGGTGATCGGTGATAATGTTTTATTTTCACCGATCGTCAAACCCGATCTCATTCGCTGTCGCTGAGTTCTGTCTCAGACACCGGTGGTGCGGCGTCTGCTCTCGAGTCCAGCCCCTCCCGCACGCATGTAAACACGGGTCTAGTCTAGTGAGACACGGGAGGACGGCGTGTCGGCGTCTCCCTGAGCTAACGTTAGCTTAGCTACCGTTACAAAATGACCCAGTCAACTATTCACTTTTAGTTTAATACATGATGAGGCATTGTCTAACCGAACGGTATCTAGCCGGCCAGCTACCGATAGCTCCTGACATAAACAAACGCTCCACAAAGTCTAGTAGAGTGTATGATACCTGTTAGCTGTTAGCTCACGTTAGCGCAAGCTAGTTCACTGTTCAAAACGAAATGTCCCATTGAACTAAATAATTCACTGAGGCGTTGTATTAACGTTATATATCCGGCTAGCAGTAGCTACAGATAGCTCCTGATATCAATGTCTTATAACACTGATTCGATGCATATTTCAGCTGAGGGCTTGTGAATGTGATTTAACGTTATACCAATACTAGGGTCCAGCTGCAGCGCCGGAGAATCCTTGCCGTAGCTCGAGGCTACTCGAGTATAGGTCCAGCTGCAGCTCCGGAGAATCCTGGCTGTAGCTGGAGGCTACTAGAGTACACACAGACAGTGGAGCTTGTTGCGTGGTGGCGATGTCTCGCAGATAATACAAGTACAAGTCTAATTATATAATATATATATTTTATAAAAAGAAAAAAAAGATATAAAATAAAATTTAATTTCTTTTAATCAAAAACGATCGGTATCGGATCGGTATCGGCCGATATGGCTCACGACGATCTGTGATCGGTATCGGTGGCAAAAAATGTGATCGGGGCATCCCTACTCCTAGCTCTCCAAACCATGCAACATAAAGTATGTACTGATCACAGACAGGTAGGATAGTTCTATGAACGGCGATCAGATAATTGGAATATTCTTTTTGGAGTACATCCTAGTCGAGGTAAGGGCTATATGGTATCAATCTTCTTGCGTTGATCCAAGAATCCATTCACAGCGATCCGACCGTATGTGTGTAATGTATTCCATTTATTAAAGGAGCTCCCGTCTTATACGGAGCTACTGAGCAGTTTTGATCCCGCAGCTAGACTGGCTGACGCGCCGTTATACTCCTGGTCTCATACCAAAACAGTCCTTGTCCCAATGACACAATGCAGGCAGCTTTACTCAAATCAACTCTAAATGGATCTAATCAGTGGATTGCATATTTTCTTCAAGAAGCAGAATAAGGCTAACCCTCTCTGCCTATTGGGACATCATAATTGGGCTACAAACTTGAAGACGTGGTATTATTTGGATTATCGAAGCTTTTGGACTGCAATAAGAAGATTTTGGATCCGTTTACCGCGCACAGGATCTACCAAAATGAACTGATAAGACACTTGGACACTTGGACAAATAATGCATTCAGTCATTTGGACGGAGTTGTTAAAACTCACTCCACTCAAATCAATAGAGTTATATTCCACTCTATTCAAATCAAATTTAAAGGGACGTGGCTGGGATAAATTGTGCCAGTCAGTCAGCCAAAACAAATTCTTGGACCAAGGTCGAACCGAGAGCTCTGGAGTCGAAGGCTCTCTGGGAGATAAGAGTGGCGAGCGGCGTCCCACAACCCCAATCCCTATCCCCCCCCCCCCCCCCCCCTTCCTCTGCATTGGCGCTGCAATGTCGGCTGCCTCGTGTGAGGAAGACCTCCCCCACCCAGGACTTGGCTTGTGCACTCCCCCCCACCTCATAGGAGCATAACAGAAAAAAGCATTCCATGTGAAGGTATTCTGTATCTTTGCATGTCAACTAATAAAGAAACTTGAACTTGAACTTGAAACTTGGAAAATGATATTTATTTGCTTCACCGTGCAAACAGAATATCCTCGCTTTTGTTCCTTAAACTGATTAAATAATAATGAATACAAATAATATCTAATTGCCTACAAACATTTCGCCCTGTGGCGTGTTCGTGCGTGCGTGCAGTCAAAAACCATTGCCCTTTTCCGGGTCAAAACTCCTCCTCCTACAGGTGTACCTGACGCTTAAATAAAAGAAGCGCCACCCCCTGGTCACATAAATCCACTGCACATTAAATCCATTTTGGCCGTTACACACCGGCCCCTAATTGTTAAGGCAGGCAGACATAACAATTCAAAAAATAAATAAACAAAACAAATAAGAGCCAAAACATGTCATGGATTAAGTGGATCTACATTTCATGAACCAAACACAGTTTGGTCACCGGCCTTACAATGGTGCTACTTTTAGTCTGCAATTTCACAGACTGCACCAGACCTTGTTTGTCTGGAAATACCTCCAGAACCCTGCCAAGTGGCCAGGACCCACGAGGAGCTGAGGAGTCCATGATGACCACAATATCACCAGCTGCCAAACTCCTTTTCCTCTGGTTCCACTTTTGCCTCTCTTGAAGCAAGGGCAAGTACTCACGTACCCATCTTTTCCAGAAAAGATCTGAAAGATACTGGACTTGCCGCCATCGTCTTCTTACATACTGGTCATGTGGATGTGGCAAAGCTGGTTTACCTACAGGTGGCGATCAAAGCATGGAAAAACGACCCCCCCCCCCCCAACCTTTCATGCATTCATGATGAAACATAATACCGATAATATAGCGTTGATTTCAGATTGATTGTTGATACAGGCGAGAAACGGCACGGTTTTGAGTGAAATGCACTAAACGCTGCATAGCTTTGTTTTCTGGGATTAGACAGGATTACTCAAACTATAGTCATATTCACCACTAGGGATGCACAGATATGAAAATTTGCCACCGATACAGATTGTTCAACTAACACAATCGGCCGATACCGATATTTGTGGCAAAAAAAAGTATTTGTATTTTTTTTTTAATATATATTTTTTTTTAATTATTCTTTTTTTTTAAGTAAACTACTGTATATTTGTATGTGTATGTTTATTTGTAGGCCTCTTTACTTACTTAAAAAAAGGAAACATCAAGAAATATGTTTATGGTATTAATTCCACCATGCCATGTAGCACTATCCCTCTCCCAGTATGGTCTGGCGGCCTGCAGCTGGATACTATTGTCTCAACCAGAGCTCTCAACCAATGAATGCAATAGAACAATTTTGATTGACAGTCGATTCGGCCAATTACGTCACACCGCTAGCACCCACCTCCTGCTGTTCTTACCACCAATCGGCAAGCGTTTATTCATTTTCTACTTCCGGGCATGCCGCCATTGATCTGCTTGCGAGAACCAACAAGCTTACCGTAGCTAATACGTTAGCTGCCCGCCGACCAGCGCTCCACAGGATGACCAAACGAGGCATGATTTTACTGCAACGAACGTTATAATAAACCAAAGCCTTTCTATACATTTGTCTGATTGAAAACTTTATTAACAGATTGCAGAATGGATTGGGTACAACTCTCAGGGCTCTATGAGTAATGGAAGGAACTGAGCTAGTAGTTCGGGTAAATACTAGGGCTGACCTTCGAAGCTTTTTTTGGCAATCGAAGGTTCGGGGCCGAGCTTCGATTTTAATTCGAAGCTTCAAAAAAAAATGTATCTTATGTTGTGGGACTTGTACAGCACTTTCGTAAACTTTGTTGTTTTTAAATGTGCTCTATAAATAAAGTGGGTCGGTTGGATTAATTAATTAAGTAGCCCCTTTCGTGACTGTGACGCATCCAACAAGGTTTCACTCGGCTGTGTGATTTAATTCAAGGTGGATCGCTGTTGTCGTTTGAACAACTTCAGATTTCATGGGAACTACCAATCCCCCAAATCAAGAATGTTTAAGAATGAAGTAAGATTGATTATTTGAAATATGGCCTGTGTAGACTAAACTATGCACAGAATTATGTCAGTCTACAAGGTCCGGATTCTACATGGTCCGGCAATGTAGACCTTGTAGACTCCACTACAGACCAATTATCAGTGAATGTTCATGCATTTTTAAGAAGGGCAACTTCCACAAAAAAACAAAACTCACCAAAACATCTCAGTAGCACTTTATCTAAATGTTATATTTCATATATGGAGATTCATATTTATTTATGTATTGCATGCATTTCTACATTTTATTTCCTATTTTGTTTATTCATCCCAGTATCTTTCTTTCTTATGTGTGGAATTCTACAAGGTGCGCGCACACACACACACACCTACACACACACCTACACACACACACACTTACATTTAGCTGACGCTTTTATCCAAAGAGACTTACAAGTTCTGTACGACAAGACAGCAAGAAGGGTACAACTCTATCAGCTGAGTAACAATGTTCATCAAAGTGTTGCGTGTTACAGTGTAGGTTAGTTTATTAGGACAAGTGCATGACAGTAAGGTTAGTCACGGTTAGATTTTTTTTTTTTTTTTTATCATTTCAGATAATGGTTGAAGAAGTGAGTCTTTAGTCGACGGCGAAAGATTGGACGGGATTCGGCTGTCCTAACTGGGATGGGTAGTTCACACACACACACAAATCGAAGTAAAAAAAAAAAAATTGAAATTTTTTGGATTTTTTTTTTTTTAAACTTCGATTTTTTTTTAACACTTTGACTGCCTAAAAACGATTTACAACGTCTTTGCTGGCGATGCTAAAGTTGCCGGGGGACGCTGTACGTCGTCTTTGTATCAATATTTCAAAAATCTGCGATCTGATCCATAATGTCCCTCCGCTGGCCTGAGAACCACCAGCAGGACCCACTGAGCTCTCTGGCGGTTCAGGAGCGCCATCTGGTGGCCGATCGCGCAACCGCTTAACAGGAAGCACAGTGGAGGTTGTGCTAGAATGTCAGTATTGCTTCCGGCCACTCGGGATAGGTTCCGGCATTCTAGCTCGTCACTCTACATAGCGATCGATTGCCAATAACTCGATAAACAACATGATTTGGACGTATATACCATTATACAAGCTGGAGATGGACCGGGTAATAATATATCCCATAATGATAAAATTTCTACTCGACGATGATCGCCCAACGGCGCGCGGAGACTGGGGTGAGTTTCAGCGTGTAACGTTACCATCTTCGATACTAACTGCTTTTATCAACATTTGACCCACATTAGATGATTGGTATAACGCTGCCCACGGAATTATAAACGCCCCCTCGCCCATCCGGTCAACATCAGATGACGTGTAGTAACTTCTAGAAGTACGTCTAGTTGGAATTTTTTATATCGCGCTGATTGCCATCAAACTGTATTTCATCATCAATATAATGCATTTGGGGCTATATATCACGTTCTGGAGAAAGTTGCAGAAAGAGATGAAAACATACTTATACATTAGACCATACTTTACTATGAATATGTGAATGAAAAAGTTTAACGTTGCTACACAATGAACAATACATATAGGACTTTGAATGGGCCCTAATAATGGCAATGTAGCAATAGAATTTAAAAAGTTATAGCCCTGCAAAGAAGGGGACTTTCTCCATAGACAAATAGCGCTGGCAATCTATGGTATATCATTAATTTAACCCAAGGCAACCAAAGTGTTAATGTTCGAAGCTTGTGCCATCGAACGAAGCTTCGAAGCTTCGAAGTATTTAAGACAGCCCTAGTAAATACTATGCTTATGTTATTGAACGTGTAACACTAACTATATAACGTTAATGCCACAAAATCCAAGCCTGCTTGCCTCAACGACTACCGCCCTGTAGCTCTCACCTCCATAGCCATGAAGTGCTTTGAGAAGCTAGTAAAGGGCTACATCTGCTCCTCCCTCCCCATCAACATGGACCCCCTGCAATTTGCATACCGCCCCAACAGGTCCACGGAGGACGCCATATCTTATGTGCTGCACACAGCAGCATCACACCTGGACAAGAGGCAGGGGAACTATGTGAGAATGCTATTCATCGACTACAGCTCGGCATTCAATACCATAGTCCCCTCCATACTCATAGCCAAGCTCAGGGACCTGGGCTTGGGCTATGACCTCTGCCAGTGGGTCTTGGACTTCCTGACTGGCAGACCCCAGGTGGTGAGAGCAGGCAACTGCACCTCCTCATCCATCACCCTCAACATAGGGGCCCCCCAGGGCTGTGTTCTGAGTCCCCTCCTCTACTCCCTGTACACACACGACTGTGTGGCTCAGCGGAGTAGCAATACAATCGTCAAATTTGCTGACGACACAGTGGTGGTGGGCCTGATCTCTGCCAACGACGAGAGGGCCTACCTGGAAGAGGTCAAGGTCCTGGCGGGATGGTGCCAGGAAAACAGCCTCTCCCTGAACGTCAGCAAAACAAAGGAGATGATTGTGGACTTCAGGAGGTCGGGGGTCAAGGACTACAGCCCCCTCAGCATCGACGGGGCACCGGTTGAGAGAGTCAACAGCTTCAAGTACCTCGGAGCCTACATATCCGAGGACTTGACATGGACCACACACATTAACAGTGTGGTGAAGAAGGCACGACAACGCCTCTACTTCCTCAGGCGCCTAAGGAAGTTCCAAGTCAGCCAGAAGATCCTTAAGAACTTCTACTCATGTACAATAGAGAGCATCTTGACCAGCAACATCACCTCCTGGTTTGGGAATAGCACTGCAAAAGACCAAAGCAGACTACAAAGAGTGACACGTTCAGCCGAACGCACAATTGGAGGGGGGCTCCCCACCCTCCAGAACATTTACTACAAGCGTTGCAAGGGCAAGGCTAAGAGAATCATTAAAGACTCCAGTCACCCGAACAACTGCCTCTTCGAACTGCTGCGGTCAGGCAAGCGATACAGGAGTCTCAAGGCGAGCACAGAAAGACTCAGAAGTAGCTTCTATCCCCAGGCCATCAGGCTGCTAAACGAACAATGAATGAACACTACACAACAACAACCACCAAACGCACATAGCACACACATCCACACGCACACACCCACTTTAAACAAACACACTGTAGCACCCACTCCACACACTTTATAGCACACACCCACTTTAAACAAACACACTGTAGCACCCACTCCCCACACTTTATATTTATGGATGAAGGATTGCACTACAACTCGTACACCTTACTGTAAATTGTACCTAAAATTGTACCTCATCCCATTTCTGCTTTGCACTAGATAGTACTGTACATTAGTACACTGCATAGTATTGTGTATTGTATATTATATGGTAACTCAGAACATTGTACATATGTCTATACCGAACACTGTGACCTCATTTTCTTCTTCTAAATTCATGCTATATTATGTTATTATGTTATTTGATACTATCTTGTCTAGCACAGTCTCTGGAGCGTAACAGTAAGAAGCATTTTGTATGAAAGTATTCTGTACTTCTGTATGACAACTATTAAAGAACTTGAACTTGAAACGAATGTTTGTGTCATTTTAACAGCAGATACTTTCTTAAATGTCATCTTCCCGAGAGAGGGGTGTTGACGGGGAGCTGTGATGGGTTCGCTTGGTTGTGTTATTAGCATTGAACAGCTAACCGAAAGCTAGCGTTTAGTCATAACGTTACCTTGGCTAAAGTTGGGGCTATTCATAATCCAGCAATAATGGCTGCAGACCTGCAAGCAAAGTACAGCAAGTTGGCAAAGGAGTATTCCAACGTCAATCACATTTTCACCAGTAACGTTAGTCTTCCATCTCCCGGTAGCTCATGCTAGCTAACCTAGCTCACGTTAGTGTCGTCACTGAGCGACCACCTCGCGTACACAATTAATGACATGTTGCGGACAGCCATATCAGTGACAATGTTTAGCTTTTAGTGCCAAATGATAAGAGTCTGAAGCGGAGTCTCAAAAGAGAATGTTGAATATTTAGTAGTAACTTTGATGCAGTAGCTTGTGTGTGCGTGGGGGACTGGGGGCGGCGTTGTGCAGGACGCGACTGAACTTATCGGCTACTGCCATCGGCACATCCGAGCTTATGGGCCGATAGCAGTCAACAAGGCACTTATCGGCCGATACCGATACCCGACCGATACATCGGTGCACCCCTATTCACCACGGTATAAAACGGGAATGTATGGATGAAAAAAATTATTTCTTTTTCACAAATTGAACGATATACTCGATGGGCAATAGTATATATCCAAAGCTATGGTATTTAATAGTTTGAGCCCTGCAAACACGGCCATTTATCCGTATACTTTAACGCGGTGGCCTTCTTACCACATGGTACACAGCGCAGTGTTAACAAAGACCTGTGTCAAGCTAGCGACAACAACAATATGACTTACAATATGAATCTTTCAAAATAAAAGCTGCAACATATGAGTCTTTTCAGCTTTTTATACCATCACTTGTTAAAACATAGCCTACCTGGAATTATCCAGTTTCATAAAAAAAGAAGTGATGGTAAAGGAGTGTAGGTACAGGATATAGTCAGAATCAGGCTGGGGTCCTGTTTTTATATTAACCGTGGCTGATGTAACTATATGACTTTACAACACCGTTCTCCTGACCTGGAAACTTTTTTCATGAATTGTAAAATCCTTCTACTCCCCCCGCGAGTTTGCCTCATTCATTCTGGCCGGTGTTTACATTCCACCAGCGGGTAACGTGCAGGATGCGCAGCGCACGTTAGCCGTCCAGATACGGAGTGTAGAGCGAACTAATCCAGACTCCTTAGTTATTGCCCTTGGTGACTTTAACAAAAGGTAACCTCACCCATGAACTCCCCAAATACAAACAGTATTAAATGCCAACAGTTTTGATCACTGTTACACCACGGTGAACAATGCCTATCATGCCGTCCACCGCGCACCACTGGGAGAATCTGACCACGTCACGATCCATCCGATTCCTGCATCAGGGTATCTGCAGGTTTAGCCCAGTCAGATTTAATGCTTTTTAAGACTTTTTAATGCCACTCAGAATTAAATTTAATACCAATTTCACAATAACAAAATGACAAAAATCATGCAACGACACCAATTAGTTTAAGTTTAGGGACACATTGGTCCAAAGATGTTTATTAAAACATAACTTGGAAACTTAAAAATCTTGAACTTAAAGGAGTAACTGGATTGGATGAATTTCAACAAAGGGGTGACCAAACATAAATAGCAAATATAGCTATACAAAATATACCAGGGGCCAAGCAGCAAGTGCAACAGCCACTGTCAGAACACATAACTATTACCACCCTCCCCAGGGTATCAAAAAAGTCAACCAACAAACAAGATTCTTGTGCCAGATCTCCTCTCTGGTAAACAAGAATACCCTGAAGACTCTAACAGGAGCACTCATTCAAGGGTACTACGATTATGCTTGCACCTCATGGTACCAAAGCACCTCAAAGGCCCTAAAAACAAGATTACAAACATCACAAAACAAACTGGTCAGACTACTGCTTAACCTCACTCCTAAAACCCACTTTACCCCTGCCCACATTCAAAACCGCTCTTAAAGAGCACCTACGGGAGGCTGCAATTAGAAACTGGGCACCGTAAATGTCCAAACCCCCCCCTCCTAATGTACAGTCTCCTCCCCATCATATGTATATATTTTCTGTTAGGATCTCTGGGTAACAGTACTGTATATTTGCATATCGTATATGTCACAATTGTAACACTACAGTACTATATACCTGTATGTCCCTATGCCATAAATGTCATGATGTCATGTATGTTGTGTATGTCATAAATGTCATGTCACTATGAATTGAAAATGGGGGATCCTGATGTAAACAAGACACATGTCTTTCTCTGGTCTGCATCCCCTTAACAATTGTGTGTATTGAGCCGTACTGTATTGTACCCATTCTGCAATCTGTTAAATAAAGTTTTCATTCATTCATCCAGTTGTTTTGTTTTTTGTGGTTTGGTTGAATGAATGAATACTTTGTTTAACAGATTGCAGAATGGGTACAATACAGTACGGCTCAATACACACAATTGTTAAGGGGATGCAGACCAGAGAAAGACGTTTGTCTTGTTTACATCAGGGTCCCCCATTTTCAATTCATAGTGACATTTATGACACTCAACATACATGACATTTATGGCATAGGGACATACAGGTATATAGTACTGTACTGTTACATTTGTGACATATACGATATGCAAATATACAGTACTGTTACCCATAGATCCTAACATACATGGGAGGATACTGTATGTCATTAGGAGGGGGTGGGTGGGAGGAAAAAATACATAGTGGGTGAAGCTCTCATCGAACATAAACACAAGCGTGTCCTTGTTTACATCCGTGAATAGATTATTTTCAACTTAAGACCTCAGCTTCAAGCTTTGGCGTGGAGCCGAATGTTATCCGGACTTCTGTTGGTGCAAATGTTATAGTCCTACCTGATGGCGCAGCTGGTGTGGAGGCAGGCGGGGCCGAAAATAAATGCGAAACAGTAGTTTGCAGGCGGGTTTTTGCAGAGGTAACATGCTTAACAGCATGTGCGACGCGACTGCTCTTTTTTTTTGTTGCAGCAAGCCTCGTAATGGTCTTTGACTGGGACCAACTATCGCGCAAACAGTGGATTGTCGAGCCAGTTCTCGTTAAATTGGCACTTTCCCATATTAACGAGTGCAAATGCTAAACTAAACGTAACGTTAGCGTTATCGCTTCGCCTTGCTAACGTTAGCTAGACTCCGTTGCTGAAATGGTTCCCCGGCCAACACAAGGAGTTTTGTTGGTTCCGCCCCATTCCGGTCTGCGTGATTCTACAACACGGTCAATGAAAAGTCAAACGTTTATCTCCCGTTAACCGTTTTCCCCCAGATTTCATAATAAAACATAAGATGACATGGCATTTTTAAGACCTCTGAAAATGGATTTAAGACATTTTAAGACAAACTAAGGCCTTAATTATTGATAAACTAATTTAAGACCTTTTAAGACTTTTTAAGGATCCGCGGACACCCTGTGCATACAGGTACAAATTTAAACTCTCTACACCTGTTGCGAGGACATCAGAACTTTGGACCAGTGAAGCTGTGGAGGATCTTCAGGCATGTCTGGACTCTACTGATTGAGATCTTTTCAGGACTGTTACAAATAGTCTGGATGAGTACACAGTAGGTGTGTAACGGTACACGTATCCGAACGAATGCAACGGTACACGTATCCGAACGAATGCAACGGTACGTTATAAAACACTAACGGAACGCACGCGTAGAACTTCTTTTTGCATGCAGAATTTTATTCAAAACTCCAAATTCACCCCTTCACAAAATATGTTTGTAACACAATAGGGCCATTACTGAAAATGTTCATCATTTTCTTGTTCGCCAAATAACACAAACTTTCTTCCACGCTACTTTCACTCAATGCTGAGAGAAAAAAACAGCATACTTTTGCTGAGCTCCTCTCCTGTCGAGCTGCTGCTGTGTTTAAATCCAAAATATTGATAAATCCTCTGCCATTGTTGTGTAACATGTCATTTCTTCTTAGTCTTTTTTCTCTGCCTCACGTGAAGTTAAATCTACTCTAGAAGTGAAACTGAAAGCAGGTGGGGGGTGGGGGCAGTAGGCAATTCATTTAGTCAGTGATGCCTGAACACAGAATGACACTGGTATCACTGACTACCGTGCCGAGCCTAGGTGGAACTAAGTATAACTTAATAAAAGATCATTATATTTAATAATAAAAATGTAATAAAAAATGTGATCCACTTTTTCTCCTTATTTTTCTATTTTTCTCCCATCCCAATTTCGTATTTTCCAATTCTTCCCTCCCCCGTCTTGAACATTGCTAGACTATGCCTCCCACTGGTCAGCTGTAGTGAGGATAGAAGCCTTGCATCACGTCTCCCCTCGGGTACACGAGGAGGCAGCCTCTCGCATCTTTTCACCAGACAGCTCGAACTCTGTGGCGAGGAGTAACGCGTGGGAGGCTCACACTGCGCCCGATACTTCCGTTTCTGCTGTACAGGCGTCACCCAACCGACCTGTAGGAGTCGCTGTCCACAACGTCCAATCCCCACCCACCGGCTTTCCCACCCTCTAACACTGCCAATTGTGTTAGTATGACGGCCGGCCAAGCCGGTAGCAACGCCGAGAGCTGGGCTCGATACCAGCATCTCCTGCGTTAGTGGCGAGCGCCTTGCCCACTGCGCCACCAGCCGCCTTAATAATAATAAATATATAATCATTATACATTTTTATTCCCGTTGTACCGAACTCGTACCGAACCATGACTCCAAAACCGAGGTACGTACGGAATTGTGGATTCTGTGTACCATTACACCCCTAGTACACAGAGGCTGTAACGTCCTACACCAGCTTCTGTGAGGACAGCTGTGTACCAACTCAGACCCGGGTGAGTTATAACAATGACAAACCCTGGTTTACGACAAAGCTTAGGCCACATCCACACAGAACCGATCTTTTTCATTTCAAAAAGGTTTTCCGTAAACAAAATAATTGTTTAAAAAATAATAAAATATGTGCGTCCAAACAAAACCACTGAAACGCTGCCACAAATGTACAAAATAAACGGCTTTCCTGTTTTAGCTTCGCTCTTTTATTTTGAAACCCCCAACCGGAAGTGTTATTGTTATTGCTAGCGGAACAACTTGTTCTAACGCTAGTTTCCAAAGGAGAGGAGAGAAACACCACGGCTCACATGCGCTGCTCTCTGGCGAAAACACGTTGCCTACAGTGGTGGCGGAGGAAGGCGAGCACAGAAAGACTGAAAATGCTTAACGCTGCCACAAATAAACATCTTTCAATAGCTTCAGTGTTTTAGACTTCGCTCTTTTATTTTTAAACCCCTCGACCGGAAGTATTATCGTTATCGTAGGGGTGGAACGGTACGCATTCGAACCATACACCGTTCGGCACAACCTCCACGGTTCAAGGCGTGTGTGTATTGTACAGTTCAGGGGATGCAGATTTTTTTTTTATCTTCATTTGGCACGGAGGTGCAAGCGGTGACGCGCCGGCTGCTGGCAGCAGCAGCAGCAGGTGCTACTCAGTTTGTGGAAATGGCAAGCGCAATATAAATCAATCTTCATTACGACTTTAAAAACATAGCCATTAAGTTAACATTACATAGAGGCGGCTGGGTGGCGCAGCGGAGATTGCGCCTGTCACCAATGCAGGATACTCCGGTCTCTAATCCGGGTGTCGCCATTGCCTCCGGCTTGGTCCGGCCGTCATACTAACTCGATTGGCTGAGTTAGCGGGTGGAAGTCGATGGGTGGTAATCTGGACGTTGTGGACAGCGATAAAAAGAAAAAAAGTCGGCAGCAGCACGGAGTCTCGGGACTTAATTTATTTGGAATATAATGACTGTATATGCAAAAGTAGCCTAATTTTAAGTAAAAATATTATAAATCTACATGCCTTGAGGATGTCAATTATTTTTAAGCTCAATAAACTCTGACCGGAATTTCTCTCATTTGACCGGTAGATTTAAATCTACCGGAACCTGAGACCGGCAACAATTTTTTCTAACGGAAACCCTGATGCGGATTAAGGGAGAGGTGGGCTATTGCGTCATCGGTTCAGGAAAGATGCGTACTGGCTTGTAAAGACGGAAACGCAAGGCTGGCGTCTTCAGATTTGTTCACTCTGGGACCAGTTCAGAAAATAGCGTATTCAGGCTCTCAAAACGCGGTTCCGTCTGGACGAAACGTGCATACGATCAAATACTTTGGCGGATACACCCAAACTCGTCTCTGTCTGGACATGGCTTTAGACCAGCGGTTCTCAAACTACGGGTCGTGACCCAAAGTTGGGTCGCGGGTAGGTGACAGTGGGGTTTGCGCATTGGCAAAAAGAAAAAAAAACTCAGATCGAGTTTTCCACCCGGCAGCTGTGTGTATTTGCCATGTCTCGCGACTCTCGCCCCTTCATTAATGGAGGCCGACACACGTATTCCAATACACATCTCACTACACCCTGCACATTTATAATCGCGGGAGGGGGGGTCTGGTCTTTTGTGTGTAACCCAGACTCGCAATTGATAGGTTTGTTGTCAGAAGCGGTGATGGTTGGCCGCGATGAAATGGGCTCTGCCTCTGATCTCGAGGCAGAGTATTCGCCTTTGTTAACTCGGAGAAGAAGTGCAGATTCTCCTTGCAGACAAAAACAACACATTGGCAGAGAAATGTGCTGATAATGCGCTGGAAACTCCGTTAGTGGCACTCCAGGATAATCAGTGGAAATTTGGGGGTATTTACTCAGCTTGATGGCTTTTTGTAGGAACAGAATGCAGCCAGGAGGCGCTCAATGATCTTTCGTGTGACGAGCTACAGAAAGTCAAGTTCACTGGACAGGCCCTCGCAAAGTTCTGGATATCAGTCCAGAACGAGTACCAAGTGTCGTATAATTCTGCGCTGATAAAGCGTGTCCCCTTCGCATCAACATACCTCTGTGAGGGCGGATTTTCAGAGTAGAAGCGTATCTCTGCCAAAGCGACCCACTTCAATGTTAGCGTTAAAAACGCCTAATCTATGTTTTAAATTATGGCTGTGTGTCTAATCTGCCTGTCGCTTATCAATGACTCGTTTGCAGTCAACATTGTCGAAGCGGATTCTTTTTTTATCTGTTCATTTTCGTTTGATAGCATTTTGAAAGGCCCTCGTTTAAGGAAAATATAAAGATTCCATGATAAGACATTTACTGGAATATTCTAGAATACACAAAAACGGTCATTTTTGGCCTATTTATGAATAGTTTTCAAATAAACGCTAGATTATCGATAGTATATGTGTACGTATGCACGCTATAGAGGCGATCTGAAAAATCGATTCTCTTATTTCCTCATCAGCGATCGTGCACACACAGCCACATCACACATAGGGCAAACGCTCATATCACAGTGAAAACAGGTCTGATTATCCTAAGACTGGTAACATAAGACTCCTTACCTTAGATCAGATGTGCTCCAAAAAGAATATTCCAATTCCTGATCGCCATTCCAAATATCGATCGCGTTGATTGATTGAGTATTGGCTGCTGTAAATATATATTCGAGGCTGCTTTCCATCCCGCGATCACTTCCATGTTCATCAGACGGCTTGCCAGCAGAAGGAGCCAGCTGGCTCCACCTCTACAAATCTACAGATCCCAGGTCAGTCTAATCGACTGACCTGCAGTTACACAGGGATAGACGATAGGGGGTGCTTTTTTCCAATCTGAGCTCCTGGAGGAGCTACTGTACGATAAAACGAGATATGTCGTCGCTGGCACTCAATGTGTTAAGTGTGGGGTCGCCAAAAAAAATCCTAAATAAAATGGGGTCATGGTATAAAACAGTTTGAGAACCCTTGCTTTAGGCCATGGTTACACTGGTGAATCCAGCAACATTTTTGTTGCTGAATGATTACGTTTGCTGTCCAAGTTAAAAAGAAACGCCGATTTGGCAGGATAACGCGTTGTCCTACTGGCAACGCTGAAATTGTGTTTCCGTTTTGGATACTCGCTAAAACACGCAGACAATGGTGCCATGTAATCTGCGCGAGCAGGATACGGAGCCGTTGTTGCTCAACGCCCATGCGCAGTAGAGACCTGCACGGTTATTTCCAGTGTTTACAGCAGAGCTGTCCCAAGGAGCTGCGGCTACCATGTGTTGTCAAGTTATTGTTATAAGGAGCCCAGTCCAAGCTACAGTCTGCATTCCCTTAACAATTGTTTGTATTGAGCCGTATTGTACCCATTCTGCAATCTGTTAAATAAAGTTTACATCCATTCATTCTGCTAGCATTAACGTTACCAAGCTGCTAGCCACAATGCTATACTGTTATACTGACATATCCCAATCACGTTAGCACGTAAGCTAACAAACTTCGCTGCTAGCCACAATGCTATACTGATATATTCCAATCACGTTAGCACGTAAGCTAACAAAATCAGCGACGATCTTTTTGTGAGACTAAACTCCGCTCTTGGTGGTCAATTGTGTTGATGTTAGTTTTGTTTCATCAACAAATGAGGCAGAACACAGTGAATGTATCCGTTTTGTTTATTGCACTTTCTTTGCTGAAAAATAAATGCTACGTTGGCTAAATGGCTCACGCGAGGCATTTAAAGATGGTGGACTTGTTGATTTTTCGCAGGAAGAGTATTGGCACATTCAACTTTTCTGATTGGTTGAGAATTGCCTTCATGTTCGCCACCTACTGCTTTGGCATTGTACTACATCACTGTGCTCAGGAGGCAAAAACAATGTCTAACTTGCCTGCCATTACGTTGCGTTCTGAAAAGCGAAACTGACCCAGACAACTAGGGATGCACCGATATGAAAATTGGCCGCCGATACCGATTGTTCAACTAACACTATCGGCCGATACCGATATTTGTATATTTGTATATAAGTATTTGTGATTTTTTTTTTTTTTTTTTTTTTTTTTTTTTTTAATGAAACTACTGTATATTTGTATGTGTATGTTTGTATTTGTAGGCCTCTTTACTTACTTAAAAAAAGGAAACATCAAGAAATATGTTTATGGTATCACTATCTCTCTCCCAGTATCGTCTTGCGGCCTGCAGAGGGATACTATTTTCTCAACCAGAGCTTTCAACCAATGCAATGGAACCATTCTTGCGGCCTGCAGCGGGATACTATTCTCTCAACCAGAGCTTTCAACCAATGCAATGGAACCATTTTGATTGACAGTCGATTCGGCCAATTACGCCACACCGCTAGCACCCACCTCCTGCTGTCCTTACCACCAAACGGCAAGCGTTTATGCATTTTTCTACTTCCGGGCATGCCGCCATTGCTCTGTTTGCGAGAGCAGAACACATTTAACGTAGCTACGTTAGCTGCCCGGCCCGCCGACCGGCGCTCCACGCATGACCAAATGAGACATAATGATTTTACTGCAACAAATGTTATAATAAAACAAAGCCTTTCTATACATTTGTCTGGTTGAAAACTTTATTAACAGATTGCAGAATGTGTAGTTGGGTACGGAATGAGCAACGGAATGGAACCGAGCTATGAACGGACTAACGGAGTAATGCCTTGTTTACTGCTATCTTCGGGTAAATAATATGCTTGTTATTGAACGTGTAACACTTCATTTTAACAGCAGATACTTTCTTAAATGCCATCTTCCCGAGAGAGGGTGTTGACGGGGAGTTGTGTTATTAATAGCATTGAACAGCTAACCGAAAGCTAGTGTTAACTATTGTTAAAGGTTTAGCCATAACGTTACCTTGGCTAAAGTTGGGACTATTCATAATGCAGCAATAATGGCTGCAGACCTGCAAGCAAAGTACAGCAAGTTGACAAAGGAGTATTCCAACGCAAATCATATTTTCACCAGTAAGTTAGTCTTGCATCTCCCGGTAGTAACGGACTCGGAGTAATGCCTTGCTGCTATGGGTAATAATAATATGCTGATGTTATTGTCCGTGTAACACTAACTATATAACGCTAATGCCACAAAACGAATGCCTTGTTAATCATAAATAGTTACTTTGATGCAGTAGCACTAGCTTGTGTGTGTGTGTGGGGGACGGCGGGCGTTGTGCAGGTGGGTCGCGAGTGAACTTTTTTTTTTTTGCCTTTTGATGCTACACAAATTGATGGGTATTTATCGGCGACTGCTATCGGCACATTTGAGCTTATCGGCCGATAGGCCGATAGCAGTCAACAAGGCACTTATCGGCCGATACCGATACCCGACCGATATATCGGTGCACCCCTACAGACAACAAAACGAAAACTGGCCATTAGTGTAACCGCAGCCTTAAGACAGCTCATGCTGGAAAAAGAGAAGGGCTTCAGAAGTGAAGACAGACAGTTTCAAGGCGTCAAAGTACAGGTTTAGCAAGTCGCTGAGAGAAGCTAAACGACAGTACTCGGAGAAGCTCCAACACCAGCTCTCAGCCAATGACACTGCTTCTGTCTGGAGAGGGCTCAGGAACATCATTACTACAAGCCCAAATCCCCCCTTCCATGAACGACCCTCGTCTACCTGAATGAGTTCTACTGCCGCTTTGAAAGACAGATCGTCAAAAACGCTGGCACGGGGGAGTACAGATGGGAACACAGCATGGCAGTCATGCTAAATGCTAGCAGTTAGTTGACCATGGAGATGGTAAAGTACTACAAATGTAAAACATTTGGCATTTGTTTTGAATTAAACTGGGATTGTACAACTTCAAGGCTCCTTTCGAGTGCCGCTGCTGCAAGGAAGCAGCACAAGAGCGGAAAACAATGTACCGTAAACATAATTGTACTTACAGATGTTGTGGTGTCCACAGTCTGATGTCTGTTTTCTCAGGAAGAACGTTTTGATCCAGATGTGAAGTCTTGGTCCAGTAGAGTTCTGCTACAGAGAATCTTTACACTGTAAACACACAAAGTGTTTGTGGAGGAATCCAGGAAGACGTTGGAAGCCTCACACACCGGCGGTACCACGTGACTGATCAGGCAATAGAGTTAAAATAATAATGCCCCTACCCTGCTTGCTACAGTGGCTTCTTTTATTTTTAGATTATTATATTTTTAAATACCTGAGGAAAAAGGTCTTTATTTCTTTGTGATGATTATAATTGCTAAATAAACATTCTGGTTTATAACATGAATCAATTTAGTCTGGTTCAGTTTTATACAGGAATATTATTTATAAACTTTAATACGATAAATATCGAGTCATATCGAAATTATGCTAAAAAATATTGTGATATCAAATTTAGGCCATATGGCCCAGCACTAATTCTATGTATATGCAGTTGTATAGGTCTAAATAAATATTCCGTGACAGAACTAACTAAGTTATTTAGATATATTATGCTTATGTTGATCTGATAAACATATTACAAACAAATCATCAATAGGCTACTTTTAGGCTAAACAATACATCCGTATTGTCAATCGTCATTCACGTATAAAAAAAGGACAAGATTGGGAAACAATAATCTCTATTCTCCTTTATAGACGGCGGGCCGAAGCTTGCTAGAGGCTTTCGTTAGTGAAATGATTGATCTGGATGTAGAGAGGATATGATATTTTAATATGAACTACATATATGCTTTATTAAGACATTTCTGTTTGTTGAGTCATAGTTTTAACGAATTAGTTGATGGCTAAGCGCAACAGACCTCGGTACCTAGGGGCGTTACTGCAGAACCAATCAAAACTAGTTACAAGACCAAGTGACTTGATGTCTCCCAATGGCATTCCTCCAGCTCAGGAACTAGGAAGTAAATATTTCCTTCAGTGTGTTGACAACGGTGGACTTTGTTCTGCACTCAGTAAGGTCTTAATTCATATAGATGAATATTGAAATGTATTTTTACTTAACTTTACACTACAGCATTATTAAAAAGTGATCGGATATTAGGAGTCATCAGCAGTTTATATGCAGTAAATTTTGGCTTCAGTGTGGGCAATGAATACTAGCCACCTTAACACAGCCACAGAAATCTCGTTATTTCATGTCATGCGTTGAGTGCCAATGACGAGAAGTCTCGTTTTTTTTATAGTTATTGCTTTTATTAGCGATATCCATTCATTTTTCATCAATCTAGCCTCACGTTACCATTGGAACTGTCTAGGAGCTCGAACAGGGAAAATACCACCCCCTATGGTCTCCCGGATGGTAATGCACCCATTGGATTGGACTCAATGAAAATGGATGAGAAAAGAAAACTCCGGAATCCACATTTTACTTCTCAGGCATGTAACCCGAGCGGATCGGATTCATTGGGGACCCTCAGAACAGCGTGGAATATGTGTTTCGTTGGATCAATAAACGCGATATTTGGAATGGCCATCAGGAATTGGAATAATCTTTTTGCAGAACATCTGATGTGAGGTAAGGAATCTATGTTACCAGTCTTGGGGTAATCAGATGTATTTTTCACATATATCTCAACATGTCCCATATGTGTGTGTGTGCGTGTATGACGTTAGCGCTGACCAGGAAATAGATAAATCGATTTTTCAGCCCGCTTCTCTAGCATGCATAAGTATACATATTAGGGATGCCCCGATCGATCGGCCAGCGATCGGTATCGGCCGATATTCAGTATAAATATGAGATCGGTGAATTCCGATAATGCTTTATTTTCGCCGATCCTGAAAACCGATCGAAAAACATGATCCAATTCTTAGCGGAGTTCTCACTCAAGCACACAGAGCTGCAGCGCACGGCCCCTCCTCCTCCCCTGCCCCTCCCGCACCCGTGTAAACAAGAGGCTCATATTGCCTCCGGCAGTCTGCTCTACTCTAGTGCATGCGACCGTGAGCTAACGTTAGCTACCTAGCTATCGTTACTGTTTAAACTAAATGACCCAGTCAACTATTTAGTTTAATACATGAGGCATTGTCTAACGGTATCTAGCTGGCTAGCTACTGATAGCTCCTGATATCAACAAATGCTCCAGCAATAGTCTAGTAGTGCATGATACCTCCGTTAGCTAGGTAGCTCACGTTAGCTCAATGAAATGTCAGAGTAAACTAAATAGTTCACTGAGGCGTTGTCTTAACGTTATCTAGCCGGCTAGCAGTAGCTACAGATAGCTCCTGATATCAACACATTGATTCGATGCATATTCGAGGTCCTGGCTTGCATCGCAGTCACAAAAGGGGCTAGCTGAGGGAGTAGGGTATATCTGCAGATATACCCTGCTGAGGGCATGCTGAATGTGATTTGACCAAAGCAGAGTATACACACAGACAGTGGAGCTGTTTGCAGATAGCGAGCATTTTGACTTGTTGCGTGGTGGCGATGTGTCGCAGATAATACAACTACAAGTATAATTATATAATATATATATTTTATAAAAAATATAAAAAATAAAGTATATATTATTATTATTTTTTTTTTTATAAAACCAAAAACTATCGGTATCGGCCGATATGGCTCATAGACGATCGGTGATCGGTATCGGTGGCAAAAAACTTCATCGGGGCATCCCTAATACATATACTATCGATAATCTAGCGTTTATTTGAAAATTATTCATAAATAGGCCGAAAAATGACAACGTGTTTTGTGTATTCCACTAAAGGGCGATTATCACAGGATCTTTTTTTTTGTGTGAAAATGTTCAAAAACTTTATAAACGGTATAAAATGGAAATGTACGGATGAAAAAACAATCAGTTTCGTACACCCACTCTACACACTTTAGATCACCTAAACACACTTTACACTTTATATTTATTGGTAAAGGATTTGCACTACAACTCGTACACCTTACTGTAAATTGTACCTAAATTGTACCTCATCCCATTTCTGCTCTGCACTTTAGTATGCACTTATTGTATACTAGTACATTGCATAGAATATTGTATATTGTATGGTAACTCAATTACTTCTATTCTGCATCGAACATTGTACATATGTCTATACTGAACACTGTGACCTTTTTGTACTTCTATTTTACATGCTATACTATTTTATTTCATACTATCTTGTCTAGCACAGTCTCTGGAGCGAAACAGTAAGAAGCATTTTGTATAAAAGTATTCTGTACTTCTGTATGACAACTATTAAAGAAACTTGAAACATGTTGACTGCAAGCAAGTCATTGATAAGCGACGGGCGTATTAGACACATAGCCATAGAATGTGTCTAATAGTCATAGAATATAGAAATAGCTCTGCAAAAATCACGAAATATCGGAAAATCTGTCTAAAAAGTCTGGCATTCAAGCGCTAAATCTGGCGCCCCCTGCTGGCACTCAAAGTGTTCCAGAGGTCGTTGCGGGCGTATGGCCGTTGTGTGCCAGCAATTTGTTCAATGGGGATAAATGCCGGTGTTTGCAGTACTAAAACTATATTACATATTATAGCTATGGATCTAATAACAGTCGATTGTCAGTGAGTTTCTTCTGGTCAAGATGAAAAAAACAGATAACATCCATACATTTCCGTTTTATACCGTGGTGAATATGAGTATAGTTTTAGAGTGATTCTGTGTAATCCCAGGAAACGCAGCGAAACAGCGTTTACTGCATTTCATTATAAATCGTGCCATTTCTCGCCTGGATCAATAATCAATCTGAAATCAACGCTAGATTATCAGCATTATGTTTCATCATGCATGCATGAAAGGGTTACACACACACACACATTACAGACACACGCTCCGATAGCAAGATTGATAACATATAGTCCTTACCTCGTCTATGATGTACTGCAAAAAGAATAATCCAATTATCTGATCGCCATTCCAAATACTGATTGTGATCGTGTTTCCAACGTAATCCACCAAAGAACACGAACCGGGGGGGCCCGACCCTCATCGATGCATGTGTTATAAGCGCTTGTCTTGCCAGAGTATTTAGACCCCGCCCGCATGCCGCAGCTCGGCCCAGACAACAAGCCACATCATTTCAAATGGAGTGCAATAGCGGCCGCGAGGCATTAGGCGGCAGTATTGGACGTTTGCGATCTCAGACCCATTCCCAATGATAACATCAGGCTGGATGGATGAATTATGAATGGATATAGCGAATAAAAGAAATAACGATGAAAACCCGACTTTTCTCGGGTTTGGCGCCCAACGTTCGGCGAGTTAACCCGAAATATGTCGGGTCCGGCGCCCAATGTGTTAACACTAGAACAGCCATGGAGAAAATGTCACCGATTGCCGCCGGAACGGGTCAGATGACCCGACAGCTTATATGAGAAATATGAAATAAATAAACAATGTAAACTATATAATTACCTCTTAATATAAAAATATGAGGTTTACCACAGGTTTGAGTGACAAAAAAATAAAAATAATAATAATAAATAAAAACATATATATTTTTTTCTTCGGGTGGAAGAGCCACACATTGATGGGCAAAGAGCCACATGCGGCTCGCGAGCCACGGGTTGGCCACCCCTGCACTAGACACTCGCAAAGTGCTGTGACTTTCCACATATATATTCCATATATATGTGGAATAACGTTCTAATTACAATTTCTTTTTTTTCTATTTTTTCTCCCATCCCAATTTTCATATTGTCCAATTCTACCCTCCCCTGTCTCGAACGCTGTTAGGCCATGCCTCCCACTGGCCGGCTGCAATGTGGACGAAGCCTTGCATCACGTGTCCCCTCCGGTACACAAGGAGGCAGCCGTCGCATCTTTTCACCTGCACAGCGCGATCCCTCAGCGGCAAGGGTCTGCGTTGGGGGGACACGCCGCCCCCGTTGCTTCCTGATTCTGCTGCGCAGAATATATATTGTTCTGAATATAAGTGGGGCCATGCTAATCTGCAGAGCTCAACTTTTGAACATGGGGGATAAGGATTGTCATCCTCTCACACAGCTCTCTACTCTGTCTAGGCCCTGGACACCCCTGCACTGTACTAGTTATTCATCACAAAATCATCAACATTAGGTTCTCTATTCCAGGCCAGATCTGACCTTGACTCATAGATGCTGTGCCCATGTTACAGGATTAATACACATCTCTTACACCCATATTGATTACAGAATCAAAACCAGGGCAAATTACAGGGCCTGTCCAGTAAAATAATACAGTAATCATGTATCATAAGTAAATAGCATTTGGTACAAACCTTTTGTGGTCTTTGTAAAATTTCATTTTAGCTACTGTTTATATTGTACATATCCCACAGTCCTGTATATTATGTTGTTGTATATGTCCTATATGGCATGCTACTTTTGTGTTCGATATTGTCTAGATCTTTTTTTATATACACCGTGGGAAGTGGGGAAAGCAATTTAAAAAATTTGCATGTCTTGCACAAATAGAAAAAACTGACAAGTTTACTTTGACTTCCTTACATAAGAAAATTGCATGTAGCATTCTCTGTGGTAGCCTCTGGCACATCTAGAATTGGGCTGTTCTAGGGCTGGGCGATATGGCCTCTAAATGATATCGCGATATATTTTGGCTCTATCGCGATACACGATATATATCGCGTTATTTTTATATTTCCTCTAAAGCACTTAAAAAAAATTAGATAAAATACAGTCACGCCAACATGATGATTCTAGTAGTCCCTGCAACATATGTCTGCATTAAACCATTCTTTATTTATACTGTACTGTAGTCATTAGTGGTTTCTATTAGAACATTTTATTTTGCAAAAGGGGTAAATCTTCCACCACTGTAGGGGATCTGTCAGCATCGACAGACTGCAAGTAGGCAGACAACTCTGTTTCAATAGAATAGAATAGACTTTTAATTGTCATTGCACAGTATACAACGAAATTTCAACCCGCTCTCTCTGATGTGGCAGCAGAGGGCGCCGTTGCCCTTTTGATTAGATATGGATTTCTCTCCATTGTTAACTTTTTTTGTCATACGGGATCGCTTTTGAAAATGAAGAAGCCAGAGTAATTTGCATCTGGGCTGGTTGCTTTGACTTTAGTGTGGGGCCAGCCTGGGACATGCAGAGTTTCACGCACTCTTCATTTTGTAGTGGGTGTATTTTTAAATGGTGGAACAAATTGGTGGTACTGCTACCTTTTGTGGCAACGGGTTTGCTCTGCTGCATATTTTGCAGGTAACCGTTGTTTGTTCAACATCTTCCTTGCGGTAACCAAACCACCGCCAGACGACGGATCCAGTACCGTTCTTTTTTTGGAACCAGTTCATCCGCCTCGGCAGTGGCACCTCCATCTTCCATTGTCGTTTCGGAATAAATAAATAAATAACTCTCTAAACCAGGGCTGTACGTTAACTTTTTTTGCACATAGCACTGGTGCTACAGAGGTTGATAGTTTTGTAGCACAGGCCAAAATCTTGTAGCACAAGTATAAAACGTGTTATATTTGTAACAGTCACAAATGTGCCTATTGTATTTGTGTTATTTAGTTGCAGTGCCATGTTTGGCTGTCATTTAGTATATCGCCATGTGTTATTATTACTATAATACTCTCATATGCTATTTTCAATCATCATAAACAACATAAGGAATATTAGCATAATTTTGAGTGGACTGAAGGAATGAGTCAGCGTTAATAGTTTTAAATGCAAATAATTTATTGAAACATAGAAGTGGGGTCGGTTGGGACACACACACACAATGGGGGACCCTGATGTAAACAAGACAAACGTCTTTCTCTGGTCTGCATCCCCTTGTGTATTGAGCCGTACTGTACTGTACCCATTCTGCAATATGTTAAATAAAGTTCTCATTCATTCACACACACTGTTTCAACTCACCACCCCTGCATCATATTGTAGTCTAGTCCAGGGGTTCTCAACCTTTCTTCTGCCAAGGCACCCCTGTGTTCAATAAAATATTCCAGGGCACCCCTACATACGATATAGACTTTCCCGGTCCTGTCTTTTTTGCTACAATGATGATACAATGACTCTTTATTTGCCGTGCTGTCGTTGAGATGTTTTGTTGTTTGTTTGTCTTTGTTGCTCGTTGGTGAATCTGCAAATATGAATTGCCCCACGCGGGATCAATAAAGTTGTCTGAATCTGAATCTGATGACAAAAGTTTTTTTTTTTAAATACAGAAAAGGATCACTAAAGTGCTATCTGTTGCAGCTGCACTGTTCTCCATAAAAATAGCATATTTGGATAAGTTTGACAATTTCTCAAAAACAGAAAATCATGCATTTTTTTTAAATACAGAAAAGGATCACCAAGTTACCATTTCTCAAAATATAAATAAATACAGAAAATAAGCACTCGTTCACTCAGTGGACATTTCTAGCTCAATGCGAGGTCCGCTGCTGCTGGCTAATAATACGGTCAATACGTGGGGAGATCTTTGACAAGGCAACACGCATGTCATCATCAAGGCTCAACTTGGCCCTATATTTTGTTTTCAGAGCTGTCATGGATGAAAAGCCAGCTTCACACAGATATGTGGGGCTGAATGGTATCAACAAACACCTTAACTGCAGCATCATGAGATACTTGGTACTCAGCACCACACTCTGAAACTAGCTCTCCAGGTGGTATCAGATGAGATTTCAATGAGTTCTTCCAAGAGTTTGGATGGAGATGTGTCAGGAAGCTTTGTCTCAATGTTGTCTGTAAAGTTTTTTTTTATCCAGAGTAACTTGGTGAATCCTGTTTTATTAAATAATGATTTTCAGATTTTTAGAAATGGTCAAACTTATCCAAATATGGTATTTTCATGGAAAACAGTGCAGCTGCAACAGATAGCACTTTAGGGATAATTTTCTGTAATCCAAAAAGAATTTGGATTCACTATAAAGTGCCTGTTCACTATAAAGTGCCACGTTTTGATATATTGAGCTTTAAACTTTAAGTAAATTTTTTGGAACACGCAACCTAAAACACCTTCCCTCTCCCAAACCGTTCCTGCAATTGTTTTATGTTGCATGATGATCATGGATACATTTATTATGTATTGTATTTTTTATGTTTAAATATCAACATAATCCGTCTGTCCACCCTCAGTACATTTACTATCAATATAATATAGTAGTCTGACTTCATCATCTTTTCAAACGCACACACATAGAGGGAGAATGCCCCCCCCCCCCTCCTTCCCAGTCCTCCTTCCAACTAAGTCCCCACCCTGCTGTTCTCTGTCACTCTGAACAGGGCTTTTTAGCTTGTTGTTAGCTTATGCTAACGGGACATTAATTCCGGTCTTAAACACAACGTGGTCATAAAGGAATGGCAAGGATTGCAAAGCATGTTATATGCATTTGACCCGTTGCGGAATAAAACAGCAGGGATTTGTTTTGGGTCGCAAAAACACTACCCTTGCTGTGTTTCAATGTCCGCGTTCCAGATCCAGACGCTACTACTGCTGAGCTGAGAGACGCTACTGCTCACTGCTCAGCCTGCTGTGTGGAGATGCATCCTATTGGCTGTGTGCTGGAGCGGATATGAGTCACGACACCACGGATTTTCAAAATAAGAGTATCATAATGACCTTAATGTTGCTAGCTTTCGGAGCCTAGTTATTATAGCTGGAGCTGCACGTGGGCATAAATGAGACCCGCTATAGGATTTTCAAAATAAGACTGTTGTCATTCTATATTTTTAAGGAACATTGCCAGGCATCTCGCGGAATCCCTGGCAGTTCTCCGCGGAACCCCTGTGTGCCGCGGAACCCCTGTTGAGAACCGCTGGTCTAGTCTGTCTTCAAACTTCCAGTCCTCTCGAAACTTTTTTATATTTGAATATCAACATTATCTGTCCATCCTCAGTAATCCTCAGTTTACTATAATATACTCCTGTCCTGAGTCCTGACTAGTGACTCAGTCTAGAGCTGCCGCGGTATTGATGTTTTCCTTACTGCACAAATTTGCGAAATATTTCCTACCGTGGACGGTATTACCGCACACAAAAAAAAAAAAAAAAAAGTTTGAAAGCATTTTTTCCCCCTACTCTTTATAGCATATAGCCTGCCTCTAGTCTAATGGCTACTGCATAGTACCTACTCGACTCGACCCACTTTAGGTACCTGGTACTTCGTTCCTTTTCCACTGCAGGTACTACTCAGTTTGTCTCCGTGTGGTGACGCTTGTGTACACGGAAAGCTCCGTGAGCATAGCTATGTCCGAGGGCTTGCAGCAAGCCAGAGTTTAACACAGTTTCAATCAATCAATCACAACATTAACCAGACTCTCGTTTCGTCTATTCTGCTAAAGCTAACGTCACCTCTCATTGTGTCTATTCTACCAAGCAACTCGGGTTTAACGTTACCTCTCGTGTCTATCTGCTGACGTTAGCAACAACAACAACAAGCTTAACACATCAGCGATATTTTTGTGACACTACTCTCCGCTCTGTGGTAAATTGGGTTGATGTCGGTTTTGTTTCATCAATAAATTAGGCAGAATACACAGTGAATCCATCCTTTTGTTTATTGCACTTGGTCCTGTTGCAAACAAATCCTGAATGAATCCTTACTTAGCGAGCCAGTAAAGATGGCGGCGTTCTGCTTTTGTGCAGGACGCTCCAACGTGTGACGCGTCTCTCTTCTGACCAATCAGTGGTCTGCAGTGTTTCACGTGACTTTTCTGGTACCACTTCTACCCAATAGGGTCGCTTGGAACCTCGACAGAGGAGTAGGGTATATCTGCAGAGCCGCAAGCCCAACGAGAGCAGGGAACTTTATTATTATTATAAAAAACAGCGGTGATGCGGTATTCAGCCTAACTCTGCGGTGGGCGTGATGTAACAGCGATACCGCGGTAATGCGGTTATCGCGGCAGCTCTAACTCAGTCGTCTTTCCAAACGCACGCACACACACAGGGAAGGGGAGAGAGTGCCCTCCCCCATTTCCCTTTCCCCAGTCCACACTGTGCTGTTCTCTATGGCTCTGCGCCTCTGCCTCTGATCAGGATTAGCTTGTTAGCTAACGTTGTAGTGATTGTAATGGTACATAAACGTTAATTTCGGGCGATGTGCGCATAAAGGAATGGCGACGGTGCAAAGCATGTAGATGCATTTGACCCGCTGCGAGAGAAAAAAAACACCACGGACTTATTTCGGGACGTGTAGGCGCACTGCTGTGTTAGCGCTGCTCTGCTTTCAGACGCACGGATAGGGCGGATATGACTCGTCGAGTTGTCACGGAGTTTTTTTCAAAATAAGAGTATCATATGAACCTGAGCGTTGCTAGCTTTCGGAGCCTAGTTATTATAGCTGGAGCTGCGCTTGGGCAGAAATGAGACCCGTTACAGGATTTTCAAAATAAGAGTATCTATATGAACCGAATCTCTATCGCACCAGTGCTACTGAAGTAAATCCATTCATCGCACAGACCGCTGTTGCTGTAGCACGTGCGATATATATGTCGCACTGTACAGCCCTGCTCTAAACTCTTCTTTCCTCATTCCCCGTCTCCTCCAAACAACATGTCAACATTATGTTCTCTATTCCAGGCCAGATCTGACCTTGACTCATAGATGCTGTGCACATGTTACAGGATTAATACACATCTCTTACACCCATATTGATTACAGAATCAAAACCAGGGCAAATTACAGGGCCTGTCCAGTGAAATAAAATACAGTAATCATGTATCATAAGTAAATAGCATTTGGTACAAACCTTTTGTGGTCTTTGTAAAATTTCATTTTAGCTACTGTTTATATTGTACATATCCCACAGTCCTGTATATTATGTGTTGTATATGTCCTATATCAGGGGTCAGCAACCTTTTTGACATGGAGTGCCTGTTTGAAATATAGTTGTAACTAGTGTGCCTCAACAATATTCCATGCATCGTAAAAAATTTCTCTCATAATCAGGTATTTTTAATGATAATTTTTTACATTATTACATCATTGTTATTGTTATTATTAACAATATTATTATGATGGTTGTATCAACCCTAAATCTGAGTTGGGAGGGGGGGGGGGAAGCAATGCAGACAAACAGCTGCATACAGTGCGACCATTTCACTCACATTTGCCCATTCATTTTTGGACACATCACTGCTGTCATAGCTCCACCTACAGGCCTAATGGAGAATACCAGGAGAACACCAGGATTTGAATAGAGGGTGAATGTGAGGTATATGTGTAAATACGTTTTGATTGATCGCAAGACTACACTGTAAAAAAATAAATAATAAGTTACCAGAACTTAAAAATATTGAGTTCAGTTACTGTGCATTAAGGTTTTCAGTTTTCAATCCATAATAAGTTAACAGAAAAATAAGTACACAACCACATTATTTCAACCTAATAAAACTATGTTTATTGTCATTGTTTTAAGAACACAAGTTGACTTGGTAATACTCACATTTTGAGTAAAAACAATTGCTTTTAACATGTGCAATGTTCAATGAAATAGAAAAATAAATAATAAAATTTGTTGATTAATCACACTGCTCACAATGGTGACCGTAATAATGTTTTTGTTATAAGGCTCTGCAAATGTTACTGAATGATGTAGCAATGTATTTCCAGCTAAATTGAAATAATAAACAAATAAAGGGTCTCAATTAAATATGTGGTAGTAAAAAGATCCTGTGGGAGGATCTCAACAAGATAAATGCGACAACAGTGCAAAATATTTCACTATAACATTTATAAAAAAAAAAGAAAAAAAATTATATATATTTTTTTTTTGTGCCCCCTAGGGGTGCCTATGAAAATGCCCCTGCGTGCCTATGCAGGCACGCGTGCCTAGGGTTGCCTACCCCTAGGGGTGCACCGATATATCGGTCGGGTATCGGTATCGGCCGATAAGTGCCTTGTTGACTGCTATCGGCCTATCGGCCGATAAGCTCAAATGTGCCGATAGCAGTCGCCGATAAATACCCATCAATTTGTGTAGCGTCAAAAGGCAAAAAAAAAAGTTCACTCGCGCGATCTACCTGCACAACGCCCGCCGTCCCCCACACACACACACAATCTACTGCATCAAAGTAACTACTTATGATTAACAAGGCATTCGTTTTGTGGCATTAGCGTTATATAGTTAGTGTTACACGGACAATAACATCAGCATATTATTATTACCCATAGCAGCAAGGCATTACTCCGAGTCCGTTCATTAGCTCGGTTCCATTCCGTTGCTCATTCCGTACCCAACTACACATTCTGCAATCTGTTAATAAAGTTTTCAACCAGACAAATGTATAGAAAGGCTTTGTTTTATTATAACATTTGTTGCAGTAAAATCATTATGTCTCATTTGGTCATGCGTGGAGCGCCGGTCGGCGGGCAGCTAACGTAGCTACGTTATTAGCTATTAGATGCAAGACTAACGTTACTGGTGAAAATGTGATTTGCGTTGGAATACTCCTTTGTCAACTTGCTGTACTTTGCTTGCAGGTCTGCAGTCATTATTGCTGCATTATGAATAGCCGCAACTTTAGCCAAGGTAACGTTATGGCTAAACCTTTAACAATAGTTAACGCTAGCTTTCGGTTAGCTGTTCAATGCTATTAATAACACAACTCCCCGTCAACACCCTCTCTCGGGAAGATGGCATTTAAGAAAGTATCTGCTGTTAAAATGAAGTGTTACACGTTCAATAACAAGCATATTATTTACCCGAAGATAGCAGTAAACAAGGCATTACTCCGTTAGTACGTTCATAGCTCGGTTCCATTCCGTTGCTCATTCCGTACCCAACTACACATTCTGCAATCTGTTAATAAAGTTTTCAACCAGACAAATGTATAGAAAGGCTTTGTTTTATTATAACATTTGTTGCAGTAAAATCATTATGTCTCATTTGGTCATGCGTGGAGCGCCGGTCGGCGGGCCGGGCAGCTAACGTAGCTAAGTGTGTTCTGCTCTCGCAAACAGAATGCCCGGAAGTAGAAAAATTTATAAACGCTTGCCGATTGGTGGTAAGGACAGCAGGAGGTGGGTGCTAGCGGTCACCGGTGTGGCGTAATTGGCCGAATCGACTGTCAATCAAAATGGTTCCATTGCATTGGTTGAAAGCTCTGGTTGAGAGAATAGTATCCTGCTGCAGGCCGCAAGAATGGTTCCATTGCATTGGTTGAAAGCTCTGGTTGAGAAAATAGTATCCCTCTGCAGGCCGCAAGACGATACTGGGAGAGAGATAGTGATACCATAAACATATTTCTTGATGTTTCCTTTTTTTAAGTAAGTAAAGAGGCCTACAAATACAAACATACACATACAAATATACAGTAGTTTCATTAAAAAAAAAAAAAAAAAAAAAAAAAAAAATTTACAAATACTTATATACAAATATACAAATATCGGTATCGGCCGATAGTGTTAGTTGAACAATCGGTATCGGTATCGGCGGCCAATTTTCATATCGGTGCATCCCTACCTACCCCTGTCCTATATGCTACTTTTGTGTTCGATATTGTCTAGATATTTTTTTATATACACCGTGGGAAGTGGGGAAAGCAATTAAAAAAAATTGTATGTCTTGCACAAATGGAAAAAACTGACAATAAAGTTTACTTTGACTTCCTTACATAAGAAAATTGCATGTAGCATTCTCTGTGGTAGCCTCTGGCACATCTAGAATTGGGCTGTTCTCTTCAAAGTTATGTTTTAACAGCCAATTGTGGAATTTCACTTTCTCTGCCATCTAAATTAGCCCACTGCAATGAACAGTTAATACATTTCACCCAACTTGTCTCTGAACATTTGATTCTCTTTCTGGACTCTTTACAACGATTAGACACATGCATGCAGCACTCTATCTTTAATCATCTTTCCCACTGTGAATACCCCCTCCCCCTACACCAAACCATGGGGAAAGTATTCAATGTAACCTTTTGGACTTACGGTTGGGGGTTCATTCATTTGGTGTTGATTGTGTCATACTGGGGGGGGGGGGGGGGGGTCTACTGTAGGAGCATTACAATTGTAGGGAGTGAGAGGGTAACCCCATCCCTGACCCAAGATGTTTGTCCTGGTTCTCGGATCTAGCCTTTACCGGGAGTTAACGTTAGACTCTGCAAGGTGGGGCTGGAGAGGAAATAATATATATATTTTTTTTATAAATTCAGACAAGATGTGAGAGCTTGCCACCTTGGTTTGTTGTTTTGAATTGGATAGCACTCCAACCCGGTGAGGCATGTAATAAACTTGGAATATAATTGTGATCGGATACATCCAATGTTAATATTACGTTAATGTTAGCCATCTAATGGCAGCAAGCTCACCCGTAACGTCGGTATGGCTGAATACAGTTTGCGAAATACAAGAGGGAATATGTCAGGGTTCAACAATCTTAGTAAAATTGTATGAAAACACGACACAAGTTGGAACATCTTGAAATGTTAGAATACTGTCTTTCAATGCATAATCCAGACATAGCTAACATTCCAGATCCATGACTGTTTAAATTTTGGGGGTCCTTAATCCATGTGTGCAATTTATTATTGGTTTATCAGCTAGATGTGTCCAAAGATATGCATGAGCAAACATTTCATTTAAATGTAAGATTGAGAAAAACGATGAGCACAAATCAGCTCCCAGCTAAATGTTTTTGACTTCACATGATAACTAGATATCACACAAAGAATTGTGTCCTCTATCGACGCAGATCAATCAAGTTCACTTTAAACACATTCGGCCTGCCATCTATTACGACCAATTCATTGACAATGAACGTCAACAAGATGGTGCCGCACTCTCCCGCTTCTCTGTGGGCTCCATCGAAATTGTGCTTGATTTTGTACATTTTTACTGTATGAAGCACAATCTCAGGGGGCCCATATGGAACCAAGCATTTCACTATAATGTACTTGTACATTATATGTGACAAATAAAATAAATTTAAAAACATGAAACTACAGCTATGATAGAGCTAACAGAGGTAGCTTCCGGTATCGGGAGAAATATATATTATTGTGAAGAGAAGTATGTGGCTGCAGATGCTAGCATTTAGTTGACCATGGAGATGGTAAAGAACTACTACAAGTGTAAAACATTTGGTATTTGTTTTGAATTAAACTGGGATTGTACAACTTCAAAGCTCCTTTCGAGTGCCGCTGCTGCAAGGAAGCAGCACAAGAGAGGAAAACAATGTAAACATAATTGTACTTACAGATGTTGTGGTGTCCACAGTCTGATGTCGGTTTTCTCAGGAAGAACGTTTTGATCCAGATGTGAAGTCTTGGTCCAGTAGAGTTCTGCTACAGAGAATCTTTACACTGTGAACACAAAAAGCATTGTATTGTGTGTTGTATGTCCTATATAGTACTGTCAATCGATTAAAATATTTAATCTGATTAATCGCATGATTGTCCATAGTTAACTCACGATTAATCGCAAATTAATCGCATTTTTTTCTACCGTAAACAGATATTTTTCAAGTTCCAAGTTTTAATACTCTCATCAACATGAGTCAACAGGGGGGGCAGGTGGCGTAGCGGAGATTACGTTCGTCACCAACACCGGGAGACACTGGATTCGCCTGTTCGAATCCAGCTCCCGGCGTTGCTATCAGCTTGGCTGGCCTCTCACACTGATACAATTGGCTGTATCAGAGGGTGGGAAAGCTGAAGGGTGGGTCCTGGGCGTTGTGGACAGCGACCCCTACAGTTCGGTCGGGGCGCCTGCTCAGCAAGGGTAGGAACTAAGGAGAGATAGTGTGACCTCCCACACGCTACACTCTCCCCGGTGAGAACCTGCGGGGCAGGCTGCACATGCGTCGGAGGAAAGCATGTGACAGTCTCCGGTCTCCCGGACCAACAGTAGGGGAAAGTACGCAACAACCAGGAAGGGTGGGATGGGAGAAAAATCGGGAAAAAGAGGGGAAGAAAGATAATATAAAAAAAAAAAAAATGAGTCAACAAATGCCTGCTTTATGCAGCCATTTATCACAAAAGGATGACCCGTATGCATTGCAAATTTGCATCAAATTCAAAATAGAGTGATGCACAAAATAATAATTTAAAACAATAAACAACAATAAAGTGTGCATGAAATAATAGGGGAAAGAAAACATTAGGCAGGGCTGTACAGTGCGACGAGGACATTGCATATTGCCCTTAAATATAGCATGTGCGAATTGAAAAAAATATTTGGGGGCACTCTGATTTTACTCTTAAATTAATTAAGGACCTGGGTGACCATACCCTGAATTAGATTATTCGTTCTACTAACGTGTAACGTTAAGCTAACGTGTTGTCCAGTCTAGGGATGGGCGTGAGCAGGGCCGCCTGGGAGAAATGCGAGGCCCTGTGCGAGATTTAAACGCAGTGTAGAAAACAGGTGGAGTTTTTGCCTAGCAATGGGAATGCTTTGGCTGTACTGTGTAGATAGAAGTACACACTCTAGTGTTGATGTCTTTGTTTACAAGGCTTCAGGTATGGTTGCTCTGCTACAAACACAGTAGAGCAGCTGTGTGCACATCCAACCTGTTTTAGGCCAGGTGCAGGATAAAACTAAATGTGACTGAAGGAAAAATTGCAATGAACTGACCGACACAATTGACAACTATAAGCAATGCAATGCTCAGAGAGAGAGAGAGAGAGAGTCTGTGATTATCCAGACAGAGAGTCTGTGGTCCAGAGAGAGAGAGATGAGTCTGTGGTCCAGACAGAGAGAGATAAGCAAGACAGCTAAGATGAGCCCCTAAAGGATATTCAACTTTTAATGGAAGAACAAAACAGAAGGAAAAGATAACTTCACAAAGGCAACATGAATATACATAGATCCAAAAGGACAAAGATCAACACTTAAATTCAAAGAGAAGAGGGTCTATACCAGAGAAAACAAAGTAGCAAGGAGCCAACGGCCGACATCAGCTAAATAGGCTAACTGCAAATAGAGTAGCCAGGTACTGACACCAGGTACACACCGTTAGCTACGACAGCTGGCCGGCCCGTTTGGCTCAATATAACGTTAGCTACGTTAGCTAGTCGGCCCGCTTTGGCTCAATATAACATTAGCTACGACAGCTAGCCGGCCCGTTTGGCTCAATATAACGTTAGCTACGTTAGCTAGCCGGCCCGCTTGGCTCAACATAACGTTGGCTACGATAGTTAGCTGGCCCGCTAGCTCAACATAACATTAGCTACGATAGCTAGCCGGCCCGCTAGCTCAACATAACATTAGCTACGATAGCTAGCCGGCCCGCTAGCTCAACATAAGGTTAGCTACGATAGCTAGCCGACCCGCTGGTCCAACAGAACGTCAGCTACGATAGTTAGCCGGCCCGCTGGCTCCACATAACGTTAGCCAATATAACGTTATCCACGATAGCTAGCCGGCCCGAGAGAGAGATATCTCCACGGCGGGAATAGAATAGAGTGCATTAAAAACTCACCAAACGTCCAAGAGGATGGAGACAACCGCGTGGAGTTGACGAAGTTCATCTGCCGAACGACCGTCCTCTTCATCTTGGCATAACAATGCTGCACGCGCTCTCTCTAGGTTAGCTAACGCTAATTAGCCTTTAGCTAAGCTACTAGCCGACATGGCTATCTCGACTGAACCACACATTAGCACTCGATATTATAACGTAGCTAAAGCTAACTAGCTGTCCCTGCCTTTAGCTAAGCCGACATGGCTAGCCTGACTGAACTTTCTAACATGCAACAACTTTCATCTTCAGTCCATCTGCCGAACGACCGTCCTCTTCGTCTTGGCTGGCATAACCTCCAATGCTGCATGCGCGAAATAGTCAGATGCAGCTGACGCACGCCGGCCGACTGTACACATGTAACCACTCCCTTCGTTGAAACCAATAGTATGTCTGCTGCAGAGCCCCAGAGCTCCAATAGTGTATCTGCAGAGCCAGGAACAAGTCAGACACATTCTACAAACATGTCTAATGTGAAATATATAAGCATATAAGCAAAACTAGATTTTAGGTCTGTGATGAAAAAGGGCCTCGCAGGAAGGGAAAAATAAAAAATAATAAAATAATAATAAATAAGATTTTTTTTTTTTTTTTTTTTTTTTTTATTGTGCGAGGCCCCCCTTCCCGCGAGGCCCTGTGCGACCGCACTGCTCGCACACCCCCTGAGGCGGCCCTGGGCGTGAGTAATCAATTACTCGTAGCTATGAATGATGCGTGTGGTGCTCAACATCAACAGGGATGAGCATGTCACTAATGCAAACTTGTATGGGGGGGTGCTAAAGGTGAGCGATAAAGTGGCAGTCAGGAGAATGAGGCTGGCAGGTCACTGCCAGAGACACCATGAGCTGCCAACCAGCAAACTTGTGCTGTGGGAACCAACACACGGGCATCGATCACGAGGACGTCCCACATTAACCTACGTGGACGTACTCAGGAGAGATGCGGGAACAGAATGCACCGGCGAGCTAGCCAGATCCATGGAGGATCGGGATGACTGGAAGCACCGATGGAGGGCCCGTCCGAGGACGACCTAGAAATATGAGAAAAATCTATCCTAAATTATTAAGAATTTTTATGATTTTTTTTTTTTTTAACATATTTGTTTCACATGTATGTGTAAGATTATAACTGTTTGTTGGTTTCCTTAAACATATACGTAAATTAACTAAATAATTTTTTTTGTAATATTTAAATGAGTTTTTTCCCCTTTTCGAGTAATACACGATCACTCGAGTATAGCATGCGAGTATAGCATGCGATCAATTGATCTGGATTTTTCTTTCAAATGCCCATCCCTAGTCCAGTCCACATGTTCAAACTTTGAAAACATTTCAGTAGCGTACCATGGGGTTTCAGTCAAGCAAACTGCAAACCCCCCCCCCCCCCACACACATATTTGACCTTGAACTTGACCTTATTATGGCCAAATCATACATCTATGGATAGGGAAAATGCTCCTCTTTCCAATGGCAGGTTTGAATCTGGATTTTGTCATTTCCTTGCGGTTTTACGATAATTAGCAGTTTCCGATAAATTCGTATTTCCGATAAATCGTATAAAACATCGGTAAAAATGAAAATATACACTTTGACTACTGTTTTTGATAGGGTTATGGTCTTTACTCTTGGCTACAATTTTTTTTTTTAAACATTAACCTCTTAACATCCAAGGGCCCACATGTGGACGATTCTTTGCCGACCTCTAGTGGCTCGGGTGTGCATTTCTTTTAATACAATACATAGATAGAATTAAAGCCCTATTTGTTGCCTGCCGATTACCGATATGCGAGGCGTGCCCAAAAGTACACATTACCACCCCCAACTACCGGGGCTCTAGCTCCGTCAATCATTTGGCGATCTCGAAAATCTTTGCACAGGGTTGTAGCCAATGAGTGTGGCTTTCCAATGATACCCCATGGTATGATAATTGGGGATCTAATACGGTCTCTATTGATCGATTTATGATAAAGAAAAGCAGGGTCCCCCTATAGGGGGACCTTAAGGCTTAACAGGTTATTTCAATCAATCAGACAAATGTATAGAAAAGCTTTTATTATAACCATATAACAAAAAATTATATTATTGTTTATGAAAATGTGTTAGCCCTATGCTTGACTATTATTTTAGGCATGGCAACAAATAAAATACTAATAAAATGAATAAATAAAATATTAAATAAATAGGCTACATGTCTCTTTTTGTGTTACAAATTGTGCTCACCGATATGAACATAGGCCTCTTTACTTACTTAAAGTAATATGTTTATGGTATTACATCATGCCATGTGTGGTTTTTATATATTTTATAATGCTCATGATTATTGCTGAAGTCTGAGTCATACAATACC
>NC_140172.1:142836747-142899387 GCF_963971535.1 Notolepis coatsorum | reverse complement strand
CTGTACTGTGCGGTAGTAGCGGTACACTACTGCGCATGCAAGAAACAAAGTAACAGTGTTTCCGAGCACTCTGCCGGAATCCATATTTGTGCGTGCGCATGTGCCGCCGGAATCCATATTAGCGCACGCTGCCGGAGAAATAACTTAAAACTACAGTAGAATTGTTCGAGATAGGTTGTGTGCGTGTGAATTTGTTGGAGTGTTAAGATACATACCTTTTTCTTCTCTGTGCATGCAGTAGGAGTAGGAAGACGCTCACTGTTAGCCTAGCTTAGCGTCAGTCACTGGAAGTAGGTTCCTCCATTAGCCTAGTTCCCAACGTCTTCCTACTCCTACTGCATGCACAGAGAAGAAAAAGGTATGCATCTTCTTGTCTAACTCCAGGGTAGATGGCAAATAAGCTAATTTCCCCAAATGTTGGAGTTTTCCTTTAAACAGGTTGTTGTTGGGGTGGTGAGGGTCTTTCATAATTCTGCAGGCTCTGGATTTGCACCTCTTGTTATATAAGTCCTGCAGGGGTGGCTGGTAGTAGGGCTGGGCGATATGGCCTAAATATGATATCACGATATTTTCTGACCTTTCGGCGATACACATCACAATGTTTTTCTTTTCCCCCCCCAAACAATTCATTATGAGGCTTACCAAGACAGTATTTGAGTTTGCAAGCTAACATTAAAGACAAAATAAAATACCCATGGATTTAGCATTTTTATATTATACATTAGATTTAGATTATTGGATTATTAGATTATATATTGCATATATTTAGCAATGAGATATTATATGATTTAGATATGAAATATGATGAATTGAAAATGGGGGACCCTGATGTAAACACGACGAAAATCTTTCTCTGGTCTGCATCCCCTTAACAATTGTATGTATTGAGCTGTACTGTACCAATTCTGCAATATGTTAATAAAGTTTTAAATCAATCAATAGCATTTTAGCATTTTTATGAAACTACTGTATATTTGTATTAGGGCTGGGCGATATGGCCAAAAACGTTATTGCGATAAAATTATATTCTTTTCATATAACTCGATATCGATAATTATCGTCGCTATAATTTCTGTCAAGTTTAATTAACTTCGTATGCCCGGCGCCGATGGACGGGCTATTAATAGACTTGTTTTGCTGCTGCGAATGTCTCGAGTTGATGTCGTCATCAGTCCGCCCACGTTAGCAGTTAGCCAGAGCAAGCAGTGTATCCCATGACAATGTACTAAATATGACCCTAAAATACTCTGTTCCGCCCCAATACATTGCAACGACGTCCACCGTATACCCCACACTACTATAACGTGGCCTCAGAATTCACGCCACACACCCACTCTGCACGTAAACTATAAAATAGCGCCGTGCAAGCTAATTATCCTAGCCAGCCAAACTATAAAATAGAGCCGTGCAAGCTAATTATCCTAGCCAGCCATGTTTCCAATGTACTAAATATAACCCTAAAATACTCTGGCCTCAGAATTCACGCCACACACCCACTCGGCACATAAACTATAAAATAGCGCTGTGCAAGCTAATTATCCTAGCCAGCCTTGTTTGCTACTTGAGTCCTACCTGCAGCATGGGTCTCCTTCCGCTGTCTGCCATCTCCTTCACTAATTGGTTGTTAGTGCGTGTGCTCATATCCAAGCTTGGAAAATCGATATATCGAAACATTGCGACCACGTTTCATGTTTATTTCGAGGAAATAATTTATCGCGATAGTTATCGTTTTATCGCCCAGTCCTACTTTCCATACATCTGTCTGATTGAAAACTTTATTAACAGACCGCAGAATGGGCACAACTTACTCAGCACGGGCTGAGGTATAAACGGATAATGCTTGCTATCTATCTAGGTTGTCCTCGGACGTTGATATGTTCGGGTAAATACGCTGATGTTATTGAACGTGTAACTATAACGTTAATGCCACAAAACGAATGCATTTGTTAATCATAAGTAATAACTTTGATGCAGTAGTGTGTAGGGCTGCAACGATTAGTCGACATAATCGACAACGTCGATTATAAAAAATCGTTGACGAGAAATTGTTGCGTCGATTAGTCATTTTTTTTTTTTTTTGTGCACTACCTATCTTTGTGAGAGTGGCTTCTCAGGGTTCCAGACAACATCATAACATGACGCTACTGCATCAAAGTTACTTATGATTAACAAAGGCATTCGTTTTGTGGCATTAACGTTATATAGTTACACATTCAATAACATCAGCATATTTACCCGAGTCGACCATAGCAAGCATTACTCATTCATATCTCTCACTTCCTTCCTTTGCTCGGAGAGCCCATACTGAATTGTACCCATTCTGCAATCTGTTAATAACGTTTTCAATCAGACAAATGTATAGAAAAGCTTTTATTATAACATTTGTTGCAGTAAAATCATTATGCCTTGTTTAAGTTGTTTAGTACTCCTGCGGAGCGCTGGTAATCTAATCGTGGGCCGCGGGGAGCTAACGTTATTAGCTTTGTTGTTGATCTCTCGCGAAAATCAATGGCGGACTTCCCGGAAGTAAAAAACAAATAAGCGCTTGGTAAGAACAGCAGGAGGTGGGTGCTAGCGGGTGTGACGTAATTAATTGGCAGAATCTACTGTCAATCAAAATTGTTCTGTTGTACCTGACACGACACATGCATTGCAAACTCAGTTTATGGAGATATTACTGGAGAACATGGAGCTTTTTTTGAGAGAGATACAGTGAGTGCTGTCTCTTAAGCCAGTGGGTATTGTATGACTCAGACTTCAGCAATAATCATGAGCATTATAAAATATATAAAAACCACACATGGCATGATGTAATACCATAAACATATTACTTTAAGTAAGTAAAGAGGCCTATGTTCATATCGGTGAGCACAATTTGTAACACAAAAAGAGACATGTAGCCTATTTATTTAATATTTTATTTATTCATTTGATTAGTATTTTATTTGTTGCCATGCCTAAAATAATAGTCAAGCATAGGGCTAACACATTTTCATAAACAATAATATAATTTTTTGTTATATGGTTATAATAAAAGCTTTTCTATACATTTGTCTGATTGATTGAAATAACCTGTTAAGCCTTAAGGTCCCCCTCTTTATCATAAATTGATCAATAGAGACCGTATTAGATCCCCAATTATCATACCATGGGGTATCATTGGAAAGCCACACTCATTGGCTACAACCCTGTGCAAAGATTTTCGAGATCGCCAAATGATTGACGGAGCTAGAGCCCCGGTAGTTGGGGGGTGGTAATGTGTACTTTTGAGCACGCCTCACATATCGGCAATCGGCAGGCAACAAATAGGGCTTTAATTATATCTATGTATTGTATTAAAAGAAATGCACACCGAGCCACTAGAGGTCGGCAAAGAATCGTCCACATGTGGGCCCTTGGATGTTAAGAGGTTAATGTTTTAAAAAAAAAATGTAGCCAGAGAGTAAAGACCATAACCCTATCAAAAACAGTAGTCAAAGTGTATATTTTAATTTTTACCGATGTTTTATACGATTTATCGGAAAATGCTAATTATCGTAAAACCGCAAGGAAATGACAAAATCCAGATTCAAACCTGCCATTGGAAAGAGGAGCATTTTCCCTATCCATAGATGTATGATTTGGCCATAATAAGGTCAAGTTCAAGGTCAAATATGTGTGGGGGGGGGGGTTGTGCAGTTTGCTTGACTGAAACCCCATGGTACGCTACTGAAATGTTTTCAAAGTTTGAACATGTGGACTGGACTAGGGATGGGCATTTGAAAGAAAAATCCCGATCAATTGATCGCATGCTATACTCGAGTGATCGTGTATTACTCGAAAAGGGGAAAAAACTCATTTAAATATTACAAAAAAAATCATTTAGTTCATTTACGTATATGTTTAAGGAAACCAACAAACCGTTATAATCTTTACACATACATGTGAAACAAATATGTAAAAAAAAAAAATCATAAAAATTCTTAATAATTTAGGATAGATTTTTCTCATATTTCGCCGGTGCATTCTGTTCCCGCATCTCTCCTGAGTACGTCCACGTAGGTTAATGTGGGACGTCCTCGTGATCGATGCCCGTGTGTTGGTTCCCACAGCACAAGTTTGCTGGTTGGCAGCTCATGGTGTCTCTGGCAGTGACCTGCCAGCCTCATTCTCCTGACTGCCACTTTATCGCTCACCTTTAGCACCCCCCATACAAGTTTGCATTAGTGACATGCTCATCCCTGTTGATGTTGAGCACCACACGCATCATTCATAGCTACGAGTAATTGATTACTCACGCCCAGGGCCGCCTCAGGGGGGGTGTGCGAGCAGTGCGGTCGCACAGGGCCTCGCGGGAAGGGGGGCCTCGCACAATAATAAAAAAAAATAAAATAAAAAATCTTATTTATTATTTTTTTATTTTTTATTTTTTCCCTTCCTGCGAGGCCCTTTTTCATCACAGACCTAAAATCTAGTTTTGCTTATATGCTTATATATTTCACATTAGACACGTTTGTAGAATGTGTCTGACTTGTTCCTGGCTCTGCAGATACACTATTGGAGCTCTGGGGCTCTGCAGCAGACATACTATTGGTTTCAACGAAGGGAGTGGTTACATGTGTACAGTCGGCCGGCGTGCGTCAGCTGCATCTGACTATTTCGCGCATGCAGCATTGGAGGTTATGCCAGCCAAGACGAAGAGGACGGTCGTTCGGCAGATGGACTGAAGATGAAAGTTGTTGCATGTTAGAAAGTTCAGTCAGGCTAGCCATGTCGGCTTAGCTAAAGGCAGGGACAGCTAGTTAGCTTTAGCTACGTTATAATATCGAGTGCTAATGTGTGGTTCAGTCGAGATAGCCATGTCGGCTAGTAGCTTAGCTAAAGGCTAATTAGCGTTAGCTAACCTAGAGAGAGCGCGTGCAGCATTGTTATGCCAAGATGAAGAGGACGGTCGTTCGGCAGATGAACTTCGTCAACTCCACGCGGTTGTCTCCATCCTCTTGGACGTTTGGTGAGTTTTTAATGCACTCTATTCTATTCCCGCCATGGAGATATCTCTCTCTCTCGGACCGGCTAGCTATCGTGGATAACGTTATGTTGGCTAACGTTATGTGGAGCCAGCGGGCCGGCTAACTATCGTAGCTGACGTTCTGTTGGACCAGCGGGTCGGCTAGCTATCGTAGCTGACGTTCTGTTGGACCAGCGGGTCGGCTAGCTATCGTAGCTAACCTTATGTTGAGCTAGCGGGCCGGCTAGCTATCGTAGCTAATGTTATTTTGAGCTAGCGGGCCGGCTAGCTAATGTTATGTTGAGCTAGCGGGCCGGCTAACTATCGTAGCCAACGTTATGTTGAGCTAGCGGGCCGGCTAGCTGTCGTAGACGTTATGTTGAGCCAAGCGGGCCGGCTAGCTAACGTAGCTAACGTTATATTGAGCCAAACCGGCCGGCTAGCTGTCGTAGACGTTATGTTATATTGAGCCAAAGCGGGCCGGCTAGCTAACGTAGCTAACGTTATATTGAGCCAAACGGGCCGGCCAGCTGTCGTAGCTAACGGTGTGTACCTGGTGTCAGTACCTGGCTACTCTATTTGCAGTTAGCCTATTTAGCTGATGTCGGCCGTTGGCTCCTTGCTACTTTGTTTTCTCTGGTATAGACCCTCTTCTCTTTGAATTTAAGTGTTGATCTTTGTCCTTTTGGATCTATGTATATTCATGTTGCCTTTGTGAAGTTATCTTTTCCTTCTGTTTTGTTCTTCCATTAAAAGTTGAATATCCTTTAGGGGCTCATCTTAGCTGTCTTGCTTATCTCTCTCTCTCTCTCTCTCTGTCTGGACCACAGACTCATCTCTCTCTCTCTGGACCACAGACTCTCTGTCTGGATAATCACAGACTCTCTCTCTCTCTCTCTCTGAGCATTGCATTGCTTATAGTTGTCAATTGTGTCGGTCAGTTCATTGCAATTTTTCCTTCAGTCACATTTAGTTTTATCCTGCACCTGGCCTAAAACAGGTTGGATGTGCACACAGCTGCTCTACTGTGTTTGTAGCAGAGCAACCATACCTGAAGCCTTGTAAACAAAGACATCAAGACTAGAGTGTGTACTTCTATCTACACCAGGGGTGGGCAATTATTTTTCCCGGGGGGCCGAATGAGCAACTGAAAATATGTTGGGGGGCCGGGCCAAAATTCCAAACTCAATTATGCATAATATAAATTTTATTTCTATATAAAAAGCAGTAAATGGCATTGTTTTGACCCCTGGTAAGAGTGTATGTTATTATTTGGCAATTAAAAGGTGAGGTTAGCTTTCAAAAATATAATTTATTCAAATAGAATTTATTTCCAAAATGATAAACAAAATGTGAAACATTAATAACAAAGGGCATTTTGAGTTTCATATACTATTGAAACAAGGATTTTCTTAGCTTTCTAAAGACATCACATCATCTTATAGCAAAAATAAACAAGACATGTCACTGAACTGTGTAAAGAAAAGTGTCCCAGTTTTGTAGCCTTTTTTACTTTACATGCCTATATTAAACATTTAATGTTTTCAGAACTGTGCAAAAAAAAGAAAAAAAAATATCAAGTGTCCCATTTCACTTGTTATATTTCCACATTTTAGTGTTCTTCAGTTCTTTTTTTTTCATTCAGTGTGAGAAATACAGTCTCTGTTGAGCTTTAACAAGTCCATCAAAGTCAGGTTGCATGTCTGAGGTGGAGATGCGAAGCACAGCTGCCAGATGTTCATCAGTGAGAGAGGATCTGTACCTGGACTTGGTAAACGTCATGACTGAGAATGTCTGTTCACATATGTAGGTGGATCCAAAGAGAACCAACATCTTCTGAGCATGTATCCTAAGCGTATACTGTGCGTGTGAACGTTGACATGAAGAAAAAAAAAAGTAAAAAAAAAAAAAAAAAATATTAAAAAAAAATATTTTTTTTTATTTTTTTTTAATTTTTTTTATTATCGTGTAATCTTTCGCGGGCCGGTCAGAATCATCCCGCGGGCCGGATCCGGCCCGCGGGCCGTACAATGCCCAGGTCTGATCTACACAGTACAGCCAAAGCATTCCCATTGCTAGGCAAAAACTCCACCTGTTTTCTACACTGCGTTTAAATCTCGCACAGGGCCTTGCATTTCTCCCAGGCGGCCCTGCTCACGCCCATCCCTAGACTGGACAACACGTTAGCTTAACGTTACACGTTAGTAGAACGAATAATCTAATTCAGATTCAGGGTATGGTCACCCAGGTCCTTAATTAATTTAAGAGTAAAATCAGTATTCTTAAGAGTGCCCCCAAATATTTTTTTCAATTCGCACATGCTATATTTAAGGGCAATATGCAATGTCCTCGTCGCACTGTACAGCCCTGCCTAATGTTTTCTTTCCCCTATTATTTCATGCACACTTTATTGTTGTTTATTGTTTTAAATTATTATTTTCTTAAGTTATTTTGTGCATCACTCTATTTTGAATTTGATGCAAATTTGCAATGCATACGGGTCATCCTTTTGTGATAAATGGCTGCATAAAGCAGGCATTTGTTGACTCATGTTTTTTTTTTATTATTATCTTTCTTCCCCTCTTTTTCCCTCTTTTTCTCCCATCCCACCCTTCCTGGTTGTTGCGTACTTTCCCCTACTGTTGGTCCGGGAGACCGGAGACTGTCACATGCTTTCCTCCGACGCATGTGCAGCCTGCCGCGCAGGTTCTCACCGGGGAGAGTGTAGCGTGTGGGAGGCCACACTATCTCTCCTTAGTTCCTACCCTTGCTGAGCAGGCGCCCCGACCGAACTGTAGGGGTCGCTGTCCACAACGCCCAGGACCCACCCTTCAGCTTTCCCACCCTCTGATACAGCCAATTGTATCAGTGTGAGAGGCCAGCCAAGCTGATAGCAACGCCGGGAGCTGGATTCGAACAGGCGAATCCAGTGTCTCCCGGTGTTGGTGACGAACGTAATTTCCGCTACGCCACCTGCCCCCCCTGTTGACTCATGTTGATGAGAGTATTAAAACTTGGAACTTGAAAAATATCTTTTTACGGTAGAAAAAAATTCGATTAATTTGCGATTAATCGCGAGTTAACTATGGACAATCATGCGATTAATCAGATTAAATATTTTAATCGATTGACAGTACTATATAGGACATACAACACACAATACAATGCTTTTTGTGTTCACAGTGTAAAGATTCTCTGTAGCAGAACTCTACTGGACCAAGACTTCACATCTGGATCAAAACGTTCTTCCTGAGAAAACCGACATCAGACTGTGGACACCACAACATCTGTAAGTACAATTATGTTTCCATTGTTTTCCTCTCTTGTGCTGCTTCCTTGCAGCAGCGGCACTCGAAAGGAGCTTTGAAGTTGTACAATCCCAGTTTAATTCAAAACAAATACCAAATGTTTTACACTTGTAGTAGTTCTTTACCATCTCCATGGTCAACTAAATGCTAGCATCTGCAGCCACATACTTCTCTTCACAATAATATATATTTCTCCCGATACCGGAAGCTACCTCTGTTAGCTCTATCATAGCTGTAGTTTCATGTTTTTAAATTTATTTTATTTGTCACATATAAGGTACAAGTACATTATAGTGAAATGCTTGGTTCGATATGGGCCCCCTGAGATTGTGCTTCATACAGTAAAAATGTACAAAATCAAGCACAATTTCGATGGAGCCCACAGAGAAGCGGGAGAGTGCGGCACCATCTTGTTGACGTTCATTGTCAATGAATTGGTCGTAATGGATGGCAGGCCGAATGTGTTTAAAGTGAACTTGATTGATCTGCGTCGATAGAGGACACAATTCTTTGTGTGATATCTAGTTATCATGTGAAGTCAAAAACATTTAGCTGGGAGCTGATTTGTGCTCATCGTTTTTCTCAATCTTACATTTAAATGAAATGTTTGCTCATGCATATCTTTGGACACATCTAGCTGATAAACCAATAATAAATTGCACACAGGGATTAAGGACCCCCAAAATTTAAACAGTCATGGATCTGGAATGTTAGCTATGTCTGGATTATGCATTGAAAGACAGTATTCTAACATTTCAAGATGTTCCAACTTGTGTCGTGTTTTCATACAATTTTACTAAGATTGTTGAACCCTGACATATTCCCTCTTGTATTTCGCAAACTGTATTCAGCCATACCGACGTTACGGGTGAGCTTGCTGCCATTAGATGGCTAACATTAACGTAATATTAACATTGGATGTATCCGATCACAATTATATTCCAAGTTTATTACATGCCTCACCGGGTTGGAGTGCTATCCAATTCAAAACAACAAACCAAGGTGGCAAGCTCTCACATCTTGTCTGAATTTATAAAAAAAAAAAAAATTCTTATTTCCTCTCCAGCCCCACCTTGCAGAGTCTAACGTTAACTCCCGGTAAAGGCTAGATCCGAGAACCAGGACAAACATCTTGGGTCAGGGATGGGGTTACCCTCTCACTCCCTACAATTGTAATGCTCCTACAGTAGACCCCCCCCCCCCCAGTATGACACAATCAACACCAAATGAATGAACCCCCAACCGTAAGTCCAAAAGGTTACATTGAATACTTTCCCCATGGTTTGGTGTAGGGGGAGGGGGTATTCACAGTGGGAAAGATGATTAAAGATGGAGTGCTGCATGCATGTGTCTAATCGTTGTAAAGAGCCCAGAAAGAGAATCGAATGTTCAGAGACAAGTTGGGTGAAATGTATTAACTGTTCATTGCAGTGGGCTAATTTAGATGGCAGAGAAAGTGAAATTCCACAATTGGCTGTTAAAACATAACTTTGAAGAGAACAGCCCAATTCTAGATGTGCCAGAGGCTACCACAGAGAATGCTACATGCAATTTTCTTATGTAAGGAAGTCAAAGTAAACTTTATTGTCAGTTTTTTCCATTTGTGCAAGACATACAATTTTTTTTAATTGCTTTCCCCACTTCCCACGGTGTATATAAAAAAATATCTAGACAATATCGAACACAAAAGTAGCATATAGGACATATACAACACATAATATACAGGACTGTGGGATATGTACAATATAAACAGTAGCTAAAATGAAATTTTACAAAGACTACAAAAGGTTCGTACCAAATGCTATTTACTTATGATACATGATTACTGTATTTTATTTCACTGGACAGGCCCTGTAATTTGCCCTGGTTTTGATTCTGTAATCAATATGGGTGTAAGAGATGTGTATTAATCCTGTAACATGGGCACAGCATCTATGAGTCAAGGTCAGATCTGGCCTGGAATAGAGAACATAATGTTGACATGTTGTTTGGAGGAGACGGGGAATGAGGAAAGAAGAGTTTAGAGCAGGGCTGTACAGTGCGACATATATATCGCACGTGCTACAGCAACAGCGGTCTGTGCGATGAATGGATTTACTTCAGTAGCACTGGTGCGATAGAGATTCGGTTCATATAGATACTCTTATTTTGAAAATCCTGTAACGGGTCTCATTTCTGCCAAAGCGCAGCTCCAGCTATAATAACTAGGCTCCGAAAGCTAGCAACGCTCAGGTTCATATGATACTCTTATTTTGAAAAAACTCCGTGACAACTCGACGAGTCATATCCGCCCTATCCGTGCGTCTGAAAGCAGAGCAGCGTTAACACAGCAGTGCGCCTACACGTCCCGAAATAAGTCTGTGGTGTTTTTTTTTTCTCGCAGCGGGTCAAATGCATCTACATGCTTTGCACCGTCGCCATTCCTTTATGCGCACATCGCCCGAAATTAACGTTTATGTACCATTACAATCACTACAACGTTAGCTAACAAGCTAATCCTGATCAGAGGCGCAGAGCCATAGAGAACAGCACAGTGTGGACTGGGGAAAGGGAAATGGGGGAGGGCACTCTCTCCCTGTAACTGAGGGGTACAATTCCCTGACTGTATTGTTAGATATGATATTTAATACCACTACCTCATGTACTTTAACTTCTGGCCACCCAGTACAAGCAGGGGAGGAAACTAACTTTTTGGCTTACCAGCCAACTGGCGAGTATCTGATTTTTTTTACCAGCCAAACAGATTTTTTACCAGACAAAAAAAATCTAATTGTGATAATTACTTCTTTGTATGTCAAGCCGCGTCAATGTTGTGTATGCATCTGGGTAGGCACACTGTGCCTTTAAGACAGCACGGTGGTCTTACGACAGTGCTGTGAAGTACCGTCAAGTGTTGTGGTAACGTCAGTTGGGTTGGTGTGCTGTTGTGCACAGTGCACTGGTTGAGCTAGCCCCTTTCGTGACTGCGATGTGCAAGCCAGGGGCTTTTGAGCATGAAATAAAATGTCTAACCTTACGTCGTAGTCCGGTGCTTTTTTGGAAACATTATAGTCATAACAGATACACCTAGCTGGCTGCTTTGAGCACACGGGGCTAACGTTAGCTAGCAAGCAGCTATAGCTAAAACGCTAACTAGAAGCTAACCACTGTATACAGTTCCAGTAGACTAACATTACACCTCTGTGATTTAAATGTGTCCTTAGTAACTTATACTCGAGGGTTGTACTAGGGTTGGATGCAGTTCCCCGTTGGTCAGTCTGTCTGTTTTCCATCTTCTGCTGTGTTTAACGTCATCTGTTTGCGAGTGCTCCTGATGGCTAGCCTAGTACCGCGGGACTTTTATTATTATATGTCCGCGGGTTGGCCAGTACTGCGCAAACATTTATTAAACATTATATGTCCGCGGGTGGTCTTGTGCAGTGCTCTTGTGGCACTGTCAACTAAAGCGAACACTCAGAAGACGTGCAGAATGTTTTATTTTTTTGTATACTCGCCAGCAGGGGAGGAAACTAACTTTTTGGCTTACCAGCCAACTGGCGGGTATCTGATTTTTTTTACCAGCCAAACGTAAAAAATACTAGCATTTGGCCAGTAAAGTGGCCTAATTTCCTCCCCTGAGTACAAGATATAAGTATGATGAACACTTTCCCACCTGATGAAACGAACCAACACAAATGTACCAAATCGAAGGTTTAATACAGCAAAGGGTGTATACAACGATCACTTAATTACATTTATGATTTGAAATATGGAATATGCACTTTTATGGCAAATGAGTATTCGTAGGTAAATCAACATTGAATGTCCAATCTCTGGTTGCGCAGGGAGTAAGTATACAACCTGGAATATTTAGGAAACGATAGCGATGGTACTTAAATGATTATAGCTGGATACACTAAGGGGGGGGGGGGGGGTCCCGCTGGTTGTAAGACAGTAGGAGGGAGGGGTTAGAGAAGCCGCTGGCGGTATCCCATCTGGCCGACGGTGTCTTGGGAGAATCCAAAGTCTTGGACACGGTGCCCACAGAACCTCGGGCCGCAGACGAATACAGCTGGACCCTCTGTGGAACGGTATCTGCCGGTCCACAACGGAGAGACGTGAGGCGACCTCACGTGTAGAGCGCCGTCTCACCTGGAGTCCTCTCCGGGGGGTAATTCCAACACTCAGCAGTGTTGGCCTTTATCCATGGAATAATCAAAGCACACAAAGCATAATCCAAGCCGTGGAAGGCTCGCCGTTGTCTGGGTAGAGTAATCCAATATACAGGTCCAGTCGCTCTTGGCCCGGAGCTCCTCGGATGCAATCACCACTAGGGGTCTGACCAGCCTGGTTAAGCGTCCAGATAACGTCAGGAACGATGGGGGTACTGATAACTGTAGAACTCTAAACGAACGATGCACCATACATAAATAGACTACTATTAGCTTAATAGAATACGTCCAACTCGACGGTGTGGTGCCAAACTATGACCATTCAACTATTAATCTACACGATGTCTCTATGCCTATTCTGGGCCAAGTAGGCCTTACTACACCGCACGTGCGTCGTGGGGAGGCTTTTGCGTCTGTCACTCTGTTGGAGGGTAAAGAACTGGACTAAAAGAAAGTTCTACTTTACTGGCGCCATATATATATGCGCTATGAACAAATAGTACCATTCGTATCTCGCCCGACATATTACTGCGCGGAACCGGGGGTTGCCTCGACATGTTAGGCGGCACGATTGAACTTGGACCTAGGGGTATGGCAACCTGGCGCCAGGTTCTCGTCCAATGGTAGAATGAAACTATTATGGGCTGTTTAGTAGAAACGGGGATATTCAATGCATATTGTACAAGGAATATACAGGGGATATCAAACGATATACAAATACAATTAAATATATATATATAATAGGGCTGTCAGTTTATCGCGTTAATTAGATTAATTAATTACACAGCAAATTATCGCGTTATGAAAATTAACTCAAAATTAATTACAAAAAAAAAGTTTTTTTTTTTTTTTTTTTTTAAATAACATTTTTTTTTATCTCATTCATTCCATAAGAACGTAGAATACACATTACAGACTTTTTTTATATGGTCCATTTGCATGTTCTTGGTATATGATTCTAGGGACATCTATGGATCTCAGGGAATGTATTCCCAGTGTCAGAAATACTGTGTCTGTTACTAGGCTTGAGTAAATTGTAATGAACCAAATGAGAATATCAATAACATTTTTTTTTATCTTTGACTGTGAATAACACTATGCTCAAATTTACCAGACCTGAAAAATCTAAGCAAATTAATAGATGGAAGATGATTAAACAGAAGGTTTTGTAGATACAGTACTGAATTCTGCCATCCGGACACATGCAATTTGAAATATGATTATAGAATATAGAATATCAGGCATAAAATGGTTATGCGATTAAAATGCGATTAATTAGATTAATTAATTACAAATCCTGTAATTAGATTAATTTTTTTAATCGCCTGACAGCACTAATATATAAATAAATATACATATTCGGTTTAATCTGATCCTTCACAACACTCCCCTTCCCTGTGTGTGTGTGTGCGTGCGTTTGGAAAGACGACTGAGTTAGAGCTGCCGCGATAACCGCATTACCGCGGTATCGCTGTTACATCACGCCCACCGCAGAGTTAGGCTGAATACCGCATCACCGCTGTTTTTTATAATAATAATAAAGTTCCCTGCTCTCGTTGGGCTTGCGGCTCTGCAGATATACCCTACTCCTCTGTCGAGGTTCCAAGCGACCCTATTGGGTAGAAGTGGTACCAGAAAAGTCACGTGAAACACTGCAGACCACTGATTGGTCAGAAGAGAGACGCGTCACACGTTGGAGCGTCCTGCACAAAAGCAGAACGCCGCCATCTTTACTGGCTCGCTAAGTAAGGATTCATTCAGGATTTGTTTGCAACAGGACCAAGTGCAATAAACAAAAGGATGGATTCACTGTGTATTCTGCCTCATTTATTGATGAAACAAAACCGACATCAACCCAATTTACCACCGAGCGGAGAGTAGTGTCACAAAAACATCGCTGATGTGTTAAGCTTGTTGTTGTTGTTGCTAACGTCAGCAGATAGACACGAGAGGTAACGTTAAACCCGAGTTGCTTGGTAGAATAGACACAATGAGAGGTGACGTTAGCTTTAGCAGAATAGACGAAACGAGAGTCTGGTTAATGTTGTGATTGATTGATTGAAACTGTGTTAAACTCTGGCTTGCTGCAAGCCCTCGGACATAGCTATGCTCACGGAGCTTTCCGTGTACACAAGCGTCACCACACGGAGACAAACTGAGTAGTACCTGCAGTGGAAAAGGAACGAAGTACCAGGTACCTAAAGTGGGTCGAGTCGAGTAGGTACTATGCAGTAGCCATTAGACTAGAGGCAGGCTATATGCTATAAAGAGTAGGGGGAAAAAATGCTTTCAAATTTTTTTTTTTTGTGTGCGGTAATACCGTCCGCGGTAGGAAATATTTCGCAAATTTGTGCGGTAAGGAAAACATCAATACCGCGGCAGCTCTGGACTGAGTCACTAGTCAGGACTCAGGACAGGAGTATATTATAGTAAACTGAGGATTACTGAGGATGGACAGATAATGTTGATATTCAAATATAAAAAAGTTTCGAGAGGAGTGGAAGTTTGAAGACAGACTAGACCAGCGGTTCTAGTCTGTTAATGTCCCGTTAGCATAAGCTAACAACAAGCTAAAAAGCCCTGTTCAGAGCGACAGAGAACAGCAGGGTGGGGACTTAGTTGGAAGGAGGGGGGGGGGCATTCTCCCTCTATGTGTGTGCGTTTGAAACGATGATGAAGTCAGACTACTATATTATATTGATAGTAAATGTACTGAGGGTGGACAGACAGATTATGTTATTTAAACATAAAAAATACAATACATAATAAATGTATCCATGATCATCATGCAACATAAAACAATTGCAGGAACGGTTTGGGAGAGGAAGGTGTTTTAGGTTGCGTGTTCCAAAAAATTTACTTAAAGTTTAAAGCTCAATATATCAAAACGTGGCACTTTATAGTGAACAGGCACTTTATAGTGAATCCAAATTCTTTTTGGATTACAGAAAATTATCCCTAAAGTGCTATCTGTTGCAGCTGCACTGTTTTCCATGAAAATACCATATTTGGATAAGTTTGACCATTTCTAAAAATCTGAAAATCATTATTTAATAAAACACAGAAAAGGATCACCAAGTTACTCTGGATAAAAAAAAAACTTTACAGACAACATTGAGACAAAGCTTCCTGACACATCTCCATCCAAACTCTTGGAAGAACTCATTGAAATCTCATCTGATACCACCTGGAGAGCTAGTTTCAGAGTGTGGTGCTGAGTACCAAGTATCTCATGATGCTGCAGTTAAGGTGTTTGTTGATACCATTCAGCCCCACATATCTGTGTGAAGCTGGCTTTTCATCCATGACAGCTCTGAAAACAAAATATAGGGCCAAGTTGAGCCTTGATGATGACATGCGTGTTGCCTTGTCAAAGATCTCCCCACGTATTGACCGTATTATTAGCCAGCAGCAGCGGACCTCGCATTGAGCTAGAAATGTCCACTGAGTGAACGAGTGCTTATTTTCTGTATTTATTTATATTTTTTGAGAAATGGTAACTTGGTGATCCTTTTCTGTATTTAAAAAAAATACATGATTTTCTGTTTTTGAGAAATTGTCAAATGCAAATATGCTATTTTTATGGAGAACAGTGCAGCTGCAACAGATAGCACTTTAGTGATCCTTTTCTGTATTTAAAAAAAAAACTTTTGTCATCAGATTCAGATTCAGACAACTTTATTGATCCCGCGTGGGGCAATTCATATTTGCAGATTCACCAACAAGCAACAAAGACAAACAAACAACAAAACATCTCAACGACAGCACGGCAAATAAAGAGTCATTGTATCATCATTGTAGCAAAAAAGACGGGACCGGGAAAGTCTTTATCGTATGTAGGGGTGCCCTGGAATATTTTATTGAACACAGGGGTGCCTTGGCAGCAGAAAGGTTGAGAACCCCTGGACTAGACTACAATATGATGCAGGGGTGGTGAGTTGAAACAGTGTGTGTGAATGAATGAGAACTTTATTTAACATATTGCAGAATGGGTACAGTACGACTCAATACACAAGGGGATGCAGACCAGAGAAAGACGTTTGTTTTGTTTACATCAGGGTCCCCCATTGTGTGTGTGTGTCCCAACCGACCCCACTTCTATGTTTCAATAAATTATTTGCATTTAAAACTATTAACGCTGACTCATTCCTTCAGTCCACTCAAAATTATGCTAATATTCCTTATGTTGTTTATGATAATTGAAAATAGCATATGAGAGTATTATAGTAATAATAACACATGGCGATATACTAAATGACAGCCAAACATGGCACTGCAACTAAATAACACAAATACAATAGGCACATTTGTGACTGTTACAAATATAACACGTTTTATACTTGTACTACAAGATTTTGGCCTGTGCTACAAAACTATCAACCTCTGTAGCACCAGTGCTATGTGCAAAAAAAGTTACCGTACAGCCCTGGTTTAGAGAGTTATTTATTTATTCCGAAACGACAATGGAAGATGGAGGTGCCACTGCCGAGGCGGATGAACTGGTTCCAAAAAAAGAACGGTACTGGATCCGTCGTCTGGCGGTGGTTTGGTTACCGCAAGGAAGATGTTGAACAAACAACGGTTACCTGCAAAATATGCAGCAGAGCAAACCCGTTGCCACAAAAGGTAGCAGTACCACCAATTTGTTCCACCATTTAAAAATACACCCACTACAAAATGAAGAGTGCGTGAAACTCTGCATGTCCCAGGCTGGCCCCACACTAAAGTCCAAGCAACCAGCCCAGATGCAAATTACTCTGGCTTCTTCATTTTCAAAAGCGATCCCGTATGACAAAAAAAGTTAACAATGGAGAGAAATCCATATCTAATCAAAAGGGCAACGGCGCCCTCTGCTGCCACATCAGAGAGAGCGGGTTGAAATTTCGTTGTATACTGTGCAATGACAATTAAAAGTCTATTCTATTGAAACAGAGTTGTCTGCCTACTTGCAGTCTGTCGATGCTGACAGATCCCCTACAGTGGTGGAAGATTTACCCCTTTTGCAAAATAAAATGTTCTAATAGAAACCACTAATGACTACAGTACAGTATAAATAAATGGTTTAATGCAGACATATGTTGCAGGGACTACTAGAATCATCATGTTGGCGTGACTGTATTTTATCTAATTTTTTTTAAGTGCTTTAGAGGAAATATAAAAATATCGCGATATATATCGTGTATCGCGATAGAGCCAAAATATATCGCGATATCATTTAGAGGCCATATCGCCCAGCCCTAGAACAGCCCAATTCTAGATGTGCCAGAGGCTACCACAGAGAATGCTACATGCAATTTTCTTATGTAAGGAAGTCAAAGTAAACTTGTCAGTTTTTTCTATTTGTGCAAGACATGCACATTTTTTAAATTGCTTTCCCCACTTCCCACGGTGTATATAAAAAAAGATCTAGACAATATCGAACACAAAAGTAGCATGCCATATAGGACATATACAACAACATAATATACAGGACTGTGGGATATGTACAATATAAACAGTAGCTAAAATGAAATTTTACAAAGACCACAAAAGGTTTGTACCAAATGCTATTTACTTATGATACATGATTACTGTATTATTTTACTGGACAGGCCCTGTAATTTGCCCTGGTTTTGATTCTGTAATCAATATGGGTGTAAGAGATGTGTATTAATCCTGTAACATGGGCACAGCATCTATGAGTCAAGGTCAGATCTGGCCTGGAATAGAGAACCTAATGTTGATTTTGTGATGAATAACTAGTACAGTGCAGGGGTGTCCAGGGCCTAGACAGAGTAGAGAGCTGTGTGAGAGTGGTACCAGGACAGCATGAGAGGATGACAATCCTTATCCCCCATGTTCAAAAGTTGAGCTCTGCAGATTAGCATGGCCCCACTTATATTCAGAACAATATATAAGGGGACTGCATGTTGTTTATTCACTGTGCTGTTTACCATGGCCTCTCATTCAATCATGATATACTTATTTTTTTTGGAAAGGACCTGTATAAGTGCAGTTGCCTAATAATGGTTCTGGATATGGAGCAGGGCCAGAGTCACCCCAAGAGCTCAATCTTTGATGTTGCAAGATTACGATAGACTCCTCAGGCTAGGTTAGATTAGGCCTGGAAGATGTCTGTAATGTGGTCCAGGGTTGAGCATCTGGGGAAACAGAAAAGCAATCAATACATTTGGGAGCATTGCTACTTCAATAGATAACGTAACACCCAACAAGAATGTGAAACAACTATTATTTATTAGCATTGGGTTAGGGTTGTTTGATTTCCACTAACGTTAATGTTAGATTGCTATCTGAGAGACTGTAACGCAAAACTAGGAGTTACTGTAGTTAACGTAACGTTAGTCTCCTTAACACTAGCACAGCTGACAAGGGGTCAAATGACCCCTAGGCATTTTCAATAAATGTATCCTCGTCACTCGGTCGAGCTCCAGCTCTGTCACTCAATGACTTTTCCTAAAAGTACCCGTTTTATCTGGCACGGTTTCTGAAATTTCTAAATGACTTCAGGAAAATGTAATTAGGTGGGCGTCTAAGTGGCGCAGTGGGCAAGGTGCTCGCCACTAATGCAGGATATGCTGGGTTCGAGCCCAGCTCTCGGCATTGCTACCAGCTTGGCTGGTCGTTCATACTAACACAATTGGCAGTGTTAGGGGTGGGAAGCTGGTGGGTGGGGATCGGACGTTGTGGACAGCGACTCCTACAGGTCGGTTGGTGCGCCTGCGCAGCAGAATCAGGAAGCAACGGGGGCGGCGTGTCCCCCCAACGCAGACCCTTGCCGCTGAGAGATCGCGCTGTGCAGGTGAAAATATGCGACGGCTGCCTCTTTGTGTACCGGAGGGGACACGTGATGCAAGGCTTTGTCCACATTGCAGCCGGCCAGTGGGAGGCATGGCCTAACAGCGTTCGAGACAGGGGAGGGTAGAATTGGGCAATATGAAAATTGGGATGGGAGAAAAAAAAAAAAAAAAAAAAATGTAATTAGAACGTTATTCCACATATATATGGAATATATATGTGGAAAGTCACAGCACTTTGCGAGTGTCTAGTGCAGGGGTGGCCAACCCGTGGCTCGCGAGCCGCATGTGGCTCTTTGCCCATCAATGTGTGGCTCTTCCATCCGAAGAAAAAAAAATATATATGTTTTTATTTATTATTATTATTTTTATTTTTTTGTCACTCAAACCTGTGGTAAACCTCATATTTTTATATTAAGAGGTAATTATATAGTTTACATTGTTTATTTATTTCATATTTCTCATATAAGCTGTCGGGTCATCTGACCCGTTCCGGCGGCAATCAGTGACATTTTCTCCATGGCTGTTCTAGTGTTAACACATTGGGCGCCGGACCCGACATATTTCGGGTTAACTCGCCGAACATTGGGCGCCAAACCCGAGAAAAGTCGGGTTTTCATCGTTATTTCTTTTATTCGCTATATACATTAATAATTCATCCATCCAGCCTGATGTTATCATTGGGAATGGGTCTGAGATCGCAAACGTCCAATACTGCCGCCTAATGCCTCGCGGCCGCTATTGCACTCCATTTGAAATGATGTGGCTTGTTGTCTGGGCCGAGCTGCGGCATGCGGGCGGGGTCTAAATACTCTGGCAAGACAAGCGCTTATAACACATGCATCGATGAGGGTCGGGCCCCCCCGGTTCGTGTTCTTTGGTGGATTACGTTGGAAACACGATCACAATCAGTATTTGGAATGGCGATCAGATAATTGGATTATTCTTTTTGCAGTACATCATAGACGAGGTAAGGACTATATGTTATCAATCTTGCTATCGGAGCGTGTGTCTGTAATGTGTGTGTGTGTGTGTAACCCTTTCATGCATGCATGATGAAACATAATGCCGATAATCTAGCGTTGATTTCAGATTGATTATTGATCCAGGCGAGAAATGGCACGATTTATAATGAAATGCAGTAAACGCTGTTTCGCTGCGTTTCCTGGGATTACACAGAATCACTCTAAAACTATACTCATATTCACCACGGTATAAAACGGAAATGTATGGATGTTATCTGTTTTTTTCATCTTGACCAGAAGAAACTCACTGACAATCGACTGTTATTAGATCCATAGCTATAATATGTAATATAGTTTTAGTACTGCAAACACCGGCATTTATCCCCATTGAACAAATCGCTGGCACACAACGGCCATACGCCCACAACGACCTCTGGAACACTTTGAGTGCCAGCAGGGGGCGCCAGATTTAGCGCTTGAATGCCAGACTTTTTGGACAGATTTTCCGATATTTCGTGATTTTTGCAGAGCTATTTCTATATTCTATATTATGGCTATGTGTCTAATACGCCCGTCGCTTATCAATGACTTGCTTGCAGTCAACATGTTTCAAGTTTCAAGTTTCTTTAATAGTTGTCATACAGAAGTACAGAATACTTTTATACAAAATGCTTCTTACTGTTTCGCTCCAGAGACTGTGCTAGACAAGATAGTATGAAATAAAATAGTATAGCATGTAAAATAGAAGTACAAAAAGGTCACAGTGTTCAGTATAGACATATGTACAATGTTTGATGCAGAATAGAAGTAACTGAGTTACCATACAATATACAATATTCTATGCAATGTACTAGTATACAATAAGTGCATACTAAAGTGCAGAGCAGAAATGGGATGAGGTACAATTTAGGTACAATTTACAGTAAGGTGTACGAGTTGTAGTGCAAATCCTTTACCAATAAATATAAAGTGTAAAGTGTGTTTAGGTGATCTAAAGTGTGTAGAGTGGGTGTACGAAACTGATTGTTTTTTCATCCGTACATTTCCATTTTATACCGTTTATAAAGTTTTTGAACATTTTCACACAAAAAAAAGATCCTGTGATAATCGCCCTTTAGTGGAATACACAAAACACGTTGTCATTTTTCGGCCTATTTATGAATAATTTTCAAATAAACGCTAGATTATCGATAGTATATGTATTAGGGATGCCCCGATGAAGTTTTTTGCCACCGATACCGATCACCGATCGTCTATGACAGGGGTTCCCAAACTTTTCAGGCCGGGGCCCAGAAAATAAGGCGTCAGAGAGCCGTGGCCCAATGCACATCGTCTGGCTTTTTTTTTTTTTTTTTTTGCCAGGCGACCGATTTTTTAAGCCAAATATCACTTCAATCCTATTAAGTTAGTTCAAGTTAGTTATTCATTTATATGTGCTATTTATGAGAGGGCTAACTTGTTGCAAAATAATAATGATAATAATAATAGCCTCATTAGAATACTATTGTTGCTTCGGTTGTTTTCAGCGTTTTATGTGCATAATCTGCTATTTAGTTTGAAATGTTCGTTGAAATAAGTAGATTTTTCGTTTTTGTTTATTTATTAAGTTAATATAAAACCATATAGTCACATTTTAGAATACAATAGAATAGAATTTTAGAATACAACTAGAAACACTGTCCTGGCCTGCTTCTAAATTCAGTGGCCTGACAAAAAAAAGTAAATAAAAAAATTAAAAAATTAAAAAATTAAAAATTAAAAAAATGTTTTATTTTTTTTTATTTTTTTTTTATTTTTTTTAAATCATCTCGCGGCCCATCCGTGGCTGCTCGCGGCCCACCTTTGGGTCGCGACCCCGACTTTGGGAACCACTGGTCTGAGCCATATCGGCCGATACCGATAGTTTTTGGTTTTATAAAAAAATAATAATAATATATACTTTATTTTTTTTATTTTTTATAAAATATATATATTATATAATTATACTTGTAGTTGTATTATCTGCGACACATCGCCACCATGCAACAAGTCAAAATGCTCGCTATCTGCAAACAGCTCCACTGTCTGTGTGTATACTCTGCTTTGGTCAAATCACATTCAGCATGCCCTCAGCAGGGTATATCTGCAGATATACCCTACTCCCTCAGCTAGCCCCTTTTGTGACTGCGATGCAAGCCAGGACCTCGAATATGCATCGAATCAATGTTATAAGACATTGATATCAGGAGCTATCTGTAGCTACTGCTAGCCGGCTAGATAACGTTAAGACAACGCCTCAGTGAACTATTTAGTTTACTCGGACATTTCATTGAGCTAACGTGAGCTACCTAGCTAACGGAGGTATCATGCACTACTAGACTATTGCTGGAGCATTTGTTGATATCAGGAGCTATCAGTAGCTAGCCAGCTAGATACCGTTAGACAATGCCTCATGTATTAAACTAAATAGTTGACTGGGTCATTTAGTTTAAACAGTAACGATAGCTAGGTAGCTAACGTTAGCTCACGGTCGCATGCACTAGAGTAGAGCAGACTGCCGGAGGCAATATGAGCCTCTTGTTTACGCGGGAGGGGCAGGGGAGGAGGAGGGGCCGTGCGCTGCAGCTCTGTGTGCTTGAGTGAGGTAGGTAAATAAAATGTCGACAGTTTTCGGCTCGTCATTGCTCCGACTGCTTTGTTGTTGAATCAAGTCAAATCCTAGGTAAGCATATATTGTGCGTGTGAACGTTGACATGAAAAGAAAAAAGTAAAAAAAAAAAAAGTAAAAAAAAAAAAATTAATAAAAAATATTTTTTTTAATTTTTTTTTTAAGTACGGAAAAAATGTACCGTTGGGTACCGGTATCGATTCACAGGTACCGGTACCGGTTCAAATGTGAAAGGTACCCATCCCTAGTCATCGGTTCAGGAAAGATGCATACTGGCTTGTAAAGACGGAAACGCAAGGCTGGCGTCTTCAGATTTGTTCACTCTGGGACCAGTTCAGAAAATAGCGTATTCAGGCTCTCAAAACGCGGTTCCGTCTGGACGAAACGTGCATACGATCAAATACTTTGGCGGATACACCCAAACTCGTCTCTGTCTGGACATGGCTTTAGACCAGCGGTTCTCAAACTACGGGTCGTGACCCAAAGTGGGGTCGCGGGTAGGTGACAGTGGGGTTTGCGCATTGGCAAAAAGAAAAAAAAACTCTGATCGAGTTTTCCACCCGGCAGCTGTGTGTATTTGCCATGTCTCGCGACTCTCGCCCCTTCATTAATGGAGGCCGACACACGTATTCCAATACACATCTCACTACACCCTGCACATTTATAATCGCGGGAGGGGGGGTCTGGTTTTATCGTACAGTAGCTCCTCCAGGAGCTCAGATTGGAAAAAAGCGCCCCCTATCGTCTATCCCTGTGTAACTGCAGGTCAGTCGATTAGACTGACCTGGGATCTGTAGATTTGTAGAGGTGGAGCCAGCTGGCTCCTTCTGCTGGCAAGCCGTCTGATGAACATGGAAGTGATCGCGGGATGGAAAGCAGCCTCGAATATATATTTACAGCAGCCAATACTCAATCAATCAACGCGATCGATATTTGGAATGGCGATCAGGAATTGGAATATTCTTTTTGGAGCACATCTGATCTAAGGTAAGGAGTCTTATGTTACCAGTCTTAGGATAATCAGACCTGTTTTCACGGAGATATGAGCGTTTGCCCTATGTGTGATGTGGCTGTGTGTGCACGATCGCTGATGAGGAAATAAGAGAATCGATTTTTCAGATCGCCTCTATAGCGTGCATACGTACACATATACTATCGATAATCTAGCGTTTATTTGAAAACTATTCATAAATAGGCCAAAAATGACCGTTTTGGTGTATTCTAGAATATTCCAGTAAATGTCTTATCATGGAATCTTTATATTTTCCTTAAACGAGGGCCTTTCAAAATGCTATCAAACGAAAATGAACAGATAAAAAAACAATCCGCTTCGACAATGTTGACTGCAAACGAGTCATTGATAAGCGACAGGCAGATTAGACACACAGCCATAATTTAAAACATAGATTAGGCGTTTTTAACGCTAACATTGAAGTGGGTCGCTTTGGCAGAGATACGCTTCTACTCTGAAAATCCGCCCTCACAGAGGTATGTTGATGCGAAGGGGACACGCTTTATCAGCGCAGAATTATACGACACTTGGTACTCGTTCTGGACTGATATCCAGAACTTTGCGAGGGCCTGTCCAGTGTCCAGTGAACTTGACTTTCTGTAGCTCGTCACACGAAAGATCATTGAGCGCCTCCTGGCTGCATTCTGTTCCTACAAAAAGCCATCAAGCTGAGTAAATACCCCCAAATCTCCACTGATTATCCTGGAGTGCCACTAACGGAGTTTCCAGCGCATTATCAGCACATTTCTCTGCCAATGTGTTGTTTTTGTCTGCAAGGAGAATCTGCACTTCTTCTCCGAGTTAACAAAGGCGAATACTCTGCCTCGAGATCAGAGGCAGAGCCCATTTCATCGCGGCCAACCAGCGCCGCTTCTGACAACAAACCTATCAATTGCGAGTCTGGGTTACACACAAAAGACCAGACCCCCCCTCCCGCGATTATAAATGTGCAGGGTGTAGTGAGATGTGTATTGGAATACGTGTGTCGGCCTCCATTAATGAAGGGGCGAGAGTCGCGAGACATGGCAAATACACACAGCTGCCGGGTGGAAAACTCGATCAGAGTTTTTTTTTCTTTTTGCCAATGCGCAAACCCCACTGTCACCTACCCGCGACCCCACTTTGGGTCACGACCCGTAGTTTGAGAACCGCTGGTCTAAAGCCATGTCCAGACAGAGACGAGTTTGGGTGTATCCGCCAAAGTATTTGATCGTATGCACGTTTCGTCCAGACGGAACCGCGTTTTGAGAGCCTGAATACGCTATTTTCTGAACTGGTCCCAGAGTGAACAAATCTGAAGACGCCAGCCTTGCGTTTCCGTCTTTACAAGCCAGTATGCATCTTTCCTGAACCGATGACTAGGGATGGGTACCTTTCACATTTGAACCGGTACCGGTACCTGTGAATCGATACCGGTACCCAACGGTACATTTTTTCCGTACTTAAAAAAAAAAATAAAAAAAATATTTTTTATTAAATTTTTTTTTTTTTACTTTTTTTTTTTTTACTTTTTTCTTTTCATGTCAACGTTCACACGCACAATATATGCTTACCTAGGATTTGACTTGATTCAACAACAAAGCAGTCGGAGCAATGACGAGCCGAAAACTGTCGACATTTTATTTACCTACCTCAGTCGTAAAAAAAAAATCCAAACTTCAAATAACTACAATTTCGACAGTTTTCGGCTTGTCATTGCTCCGACTGCTTTGTTGCCTTAACAATTAGGGGCCGGTGTGTAACGGCCAAAATGGATTTAATGTGCAGTGGATTTATGTGACCAGGGGGTGGCGCTTCTTTTATTTAAGCGTCAGGTACACCTGTAGGAGGAGTTTTGACCCGGAAAAGGGCAATGGTTTTTGACTGCACGCACGCACGAACACGCCACAGGGCGAAATGTTTGTAGGCAATTAGATATTATTTGTATTCATTATTATTTAATCAGTTTAAGGAACAAAAGCGAGGATATTCTGTTTGCACGGTGAAGCAAATAAATATCATTTTCCAAGTAAAGCTGCCTGCATTGTGTCATTGGGACAAGGACTGTTTTGGTATGAGACCAGGAGTATAACGGCGCGTCAGCCAGTCTAGCTGCGGGATCAAAACTGCTCAGTAGCTCCGTATAAGACGGGAGCTCCTTTAATAAACGGAATACATTACACACATACGGTCGGATCGCTGTGAATGGATTCTTGGATCAACGCAAGAAGATTGATACCATATAGCCCTTACCTCGACTAGGATGTACTCCAAAAAGAATATTCCAATTATCTGATCGCCATTCCAAGTATTTACGTCGATCGTGTTGCCAACATAATCCACCAAAGAACATGAACCGGGAGTGCTTGATTCTTCTCAATCCATGCATTATAAACGCTTGTCCTGCCCGACAAGGAAAACCCGGACCGGACTTTTTAGTTAGACGCACAGCCCAAGCCAGAGAGTTTCCAAGGATGTGCAATACCGGCCGCAAGGCGGCAGGCGGCGGTATTGAACGTTTGCGATCTCAGACCCATTCCCAATGGCTTCAATGGATTATGAATGGAAATGGCAAATAAAAGAAATAACGACCAAAACCCGACTACTCGGGTCTGGCGCCGAACGTTCAGCGAGTTAACCCGACCATACTCTGGTCCGGCGCTGAAAGTGTTAAGAAGCTTGCGTTACAATCTCTTGGAATCTCTTAAGCACTTTGATTCCAGCTTCCAATCATAATTGATAAAGTATGACGATGGACATTTCGCGATACGTCAATTCTGTGATCAGTATATAGCACTATCCTACATGTTTGTGATCAAAACATAGAACTATCCTACATGTCTGTGGTCAGTACATAGAACTATCCTACATGTATGTGATCAATACATAGAACTATCCTACCCGTCTGTGATCAGTACATAGAACTATCCTACCTGTCTGTGATCAGTACATACTTTATGTTGCATGGTTTGGAGAGCTAGGAGTAGGGATGCCCCGATCACGTTTTTTGCCACCGATACCGATCGTCGTGAGCCATATCGGCTGATACCGATCCGATACCGATCGTTTTTGATTAAAAGAAATTAAAATTTATTTTATATTTTTTTTTCTTTTTATAAAATATATATATTATATAATTAGACTTGTACTTGTATTATCTGCGAGACATCGCCACCACGCAACAAGCTCCACTGTCTGTGTGTACTCTAGTAGCCTCCAGCTACAGCCAGGATTCTCCGGAGCTGCAGCTGGACCTATACTCGAGTAGCCTCGAGCTACGGCAAGGATTCTCCGGCGCTGCAGCTGGACCCTAGTATTGGTATAACGTTAAATCACATTCACAAGCCCTCAGCTGAAATACGCATCGAATCAGTGTTATAAGACATTGATATCAGGAGCTATCTGTAGCTACTGCTAGCCGGATATATAACGTTAATACAACGCCTCCGTGAATTATTTAGTTCAATGGGACATTTCGTTTTGAACAGTGAACTAGCTTGCGCTAACGTGAGCTAACAGCTAACAGGTATCATACACTCTACTAGACTTTGTGGAGCGTTTGTTTATGTCAGGAGCTATCGGTAGCTGGCCGGCTAGATACCGTTCGGTTAGACAATGCCTCATCATGTATTAAACTAAAAGTGAATAGTTGACTGGGTCATTTTGTAACGGTAGCTAAGCTAACGTTAGCTCAGGGAGACGCCGACACGCCGTCCTCCTGTGTCTCACTAGACTAGACCCGTGTTTACATGCATGCGGGAGGGGCTGGACTCGAGCAGACGCCGCACCACCGGTGTCTGAGACAGAACTCAGCGACAGCGAATGAGATCGGGTTTGACGATCGGTGAAAATAAAACATTATCACCGATCGCATATTTATACTGAATATCGGCCGATAACGATCGGGGCATCCCTAGCTAGGAGGCTACTTTACGCTCTAGCCTAAAGCCAACATTTCCTTTTTTCCCGTTTTAAACCTTTATTTCAACTTGTTAGGAAGTGGAGGTTTCCCTCATTTAGATTTGATTAGCTATCATTATACAGCACAAGTACAGTACAACAAAAAGAGGTTTGGCAGATTTAGGCTATTGTCTGTACATTATGAACCATGACATGAAGGTATCTTTTTCTCTTAACCTTCTGTAAGTTAGCCTTTCATTTTTGTCAAATAATCCACTGCGTCCACCATGATTAATTTGTTTTGGACATCTTTGTGTCAATGTCTAGAGAAAACCCTAATGGATTGTCCACACGTCCACACGCTTCCCATCACCCGTGGCAACAAGGATGGGCTGCTGGACATAGACGAACTTGCCAGAGGTAATAATTTCACCACTTCATTTACATTCTTTACGTTCTTTAAAGTAATTTTGTTCTTAATTTATATCATTCCTAAATACCTCATGGATGTCAATCAATCTACATTTTATTACGGACTCAGGCTCCATATAAAAGACAATACATAGAATAAATTACATATAAAAGCACCATAAAAAAACATAGTTTAAAAGATAAGTCTTACATAAAGACAAATGTCTCCGTGTTTCCACTGCTGGGATTGAAGGTCAAAACCAAGATGATCTCATTTACCCGGCAAATACATTTCTACATATGATTTCTTAAGGCAGCTTGGGATGGAAGTCCTGCAGCCACAAACATCTTACTTGCACTACACCATCTAGCCCTCTTAAGTAATATTAGGGTTTATGGAGAGTTTATTATGGAGATGGTTGTGGATTACAGAAGGAACCCAGCCCCACTCAACCCCATCACCCTGTGTGACTCCCCAGTGGACACTGTGGAGTCCTTCCGCTTCTTGGGAACCATCATCTCCCATGACCTCAAGTGGGAGCTGAACATCAGCTCCCTCATCAAGAAAGCACAGCAGAGGATGTACTTCCTGCGGCAGCTGAATAAATGCAACCTGCCAAAAACAATGATGGTGCACTTTTACACAGCCATCATTGAGTCCATCCTCACCTCCTCCCATCACAGTATGGTACGCTGCAGCCATGGCGAAGGACAAAGGCAGGCTGCAGCGTGTCATCCACTCTGCTTAGAAGGTGATCGGCTGCAATCTCTCCAGGACCTGTATGCCTCCAGAACTCTGAAGCGTGCAGGTAAGATTGTGGCCGACCCTACCACCCCGGTCACAACCTGTTGGAGTCACTCCCCTCTGGCAGGAGGCTGCGGTCCATCAGGGCCAAAACCTCACGCCACAAGAACAGTTTCTTCCCCTCTGCAGTGAGCCTCATCAACAAGGCTCTGGACCCTCACTCACCCCCCCCCACTGTGTTACATTAACACACCCTACTGGACTATATACTTGCCCACTGTATTGTTACTCTTTCTAATTAGTGTATATAATTGTATAATTGACCACATCTGCCCAGTTGCACAGCCCTGGCCTATTCCTATTTAATTTTTTACTTATAATTGTACTATATCTATTGTGCTATATTTAGTTTATATCCCATATAATTTTATTCAACCTCATACAGTCATACAGCCCTGGCCTATATTTTATTTCATAAATATATTATATATTGTGCTTAATGTAGCTCATATTTTATTTTACTTCACCACTTTATTGTATTATCTGTCTATTAATGTCTGTCCGCTAATGTCGCACCAGTAACATCCAAAGCAATTTCCTTGTATGTGAAAAGTATACCTGGCAATAAAGATTTTTCTGAATATGTATATATGTATATAGTGTGTGTATATTTGTATGTGTATATATTGATATGTGGGACTTCAGACCCCAGGAACACTAGCTGGTGCCATTGGCATCAGCTAATGGGGATCCTTTTTAATAAACGAATACAAATATGACTGTTCTCTCAGTTTCAGAAAAGGACACAGACTGGTTTGTAATCCAAGGTTATGAGGAGCTTGGACAGAAAAGTGGAGCTAAACTACAGAAAAGACTCTTGGAAATCCCGCTCAAGAGATTGTCAACGGTAAGATGGGGAAGAAAATATGTGACTAGCCGTGGATAGTAGGGACTTGTTGAGGCAACTTCAATTATTATTATTTTTACATATTATGAAAGTACAGATTCATACCTTCAAAATAAGCCATCACTTGAACATTTTGGTGGGATACTTTTCAAGCTACTTCCTATGAATCATGGTGATATCACAAAACGTATTCAGAGAAAATGCCCTTGAAAGTTTTACACTTACAGTGTTAAACAACTACAACCCTACCCAGAATGCATTGTAATCCTGCATGGCCCCCCCCCTCTCTCTCTGGGGGCAATTAACACCTGGCCACGTTCTAGTGCAGACAATTTTGTTGTGACAACGACTGTCTTGTGGCACTGCAAACACACACCCAAGGAAAAGTCATGATAGTTTAGTGAAAGAGTTAACATTTTGTAGTGTGGTAGTGAAAGAGTTAACCTTCTGTAGGGTGGTAGTGAAAGAGTTAACCTTCTGTAGTGTGGTAGTGAAAGAGTTAACCTTCTGTAGTCGGTAGTGTACCAGAGCACTGAGAGCAGACTATATTTTTAGGAAGGAGGTTGAAGAGGAGTTAACTTGACTTGACTGCTTCCCTGCTATGTAAGCGGGCGGGTGACAAACGCCAAACCTCGTCACACAGCAGTGGCTGATAGTTCATGTAGCCCGCTTGAATGAACTGCGAGAGATAATTCATAACATAGTGTTATTGTTGTTATCGCTAGCTTCTAAAAGACGGGAGGGAAAAACCGCAGCTCACATGGGCTGCTCGTACACACACGCACCATTCACCATTCAGGAGCACAGCTCGCTGCTCGCACACACACTATCCCTCCCCCTCTCTCGCTCTGAATGAAACGGAATGCATTGGTATCACTCCGTGGCCTGTCCTAACCAATAGCGCATCTTGAAAGGCGCCTGTATGGAAAATGCTGACGAAATATAATACCTAAGTTGTTTGTTATTTTCTTTGAGTTTCCCTATTGAATGAATTTACTTTCTTATGGCATTAAGTTGCAATAAATGCACTCGAACGAAATTCGTTCGCTCATAAAATTTGTGACATTCTAAATGTGTTTTAATGTTGTTTAATGACAATACACCCAAGTCCCGACTCGTGTTTTATGATGATGGTCTTTTTAATATAGACACTGCGTTTGTCACAAGTTAAGTTGCTACAACTTATAACGTTAAGATAAGTGTATTAACATTTTCCTTCTCTCTGCTAAGAAAGGAGAGCTTACCCCTCGTTAAGTACCTGTGATTAATGCATGACACGCGCACAGACCACGCAGCGTAAGCCCTCGCTTGTAGTTTTTGCCACAGTATGAGAGACAATACTGTCAAACTATCTAACAATAATTAGTTGTATTTAAGTTTGCAAATAAGGGAACAGAGCAATGACATTTCAAAGCAGTCAAAAAAGCAAGATTTCGATTTTCTGAAGTGCAAGACATTTTCGCATTTTCTGACGCTTGTATCTCACCGCACTAAGTCGGGGTTGGTGACGCCGAGTCACATATTACATTGGGAGTTTTGCATAATCCATTTATGATAAAAATATAGATATACTGTTAATCGCGTGGATATATCTATAGTGGAATAGACTATTAATATTCCATATTTATACCGTCTTGTTGCTCGCTCCTTGCCATTCAGCGCACACATTTACATTTACTCATTTAGCTGACGCTTTTATCCAAAGTGACTTACAAGTTCTGTACGACAAGTCATCAGGAAAGGCACAACTCTATCAGCTGAGTAACAATGTTCATCAAAGTGTTGAGTGCTACAGTGTAGGTTAGTATATTAGGACAAGTGCATGACAGTAAGGTTAGTTAGGGTTAGACATCTTTTTTTTAATATATATATATTTTAATATATATATAATTTCAGATAATGGTTGAAGAAGTGCGTCTTTAGTCGATGGCGAAAGATTGGACGGGTTTCGGCTGTCCTAACTGGTGGGCAGTTCATTCCACCATTGTGTGCCAAGGACTGAACACCACACACGCACACTGTATAGCAAATACAGCAGCAATGACACCAACACTGCAAATGACAGTGGATGAATAAATAAGAACTAAAGCTAATCGCGTGGATATATCTATAGTGGAATATCCACTGTCATTTGCTGATTGTCAGAAGTCACTAAATAAGAACTTAAAGGTGACATGCATTATAAATGTCTTTTTTGAGTCTCTAGCATTGTATTATAGTAATAGGAGTTAGTATCAATGTGTTTTTGTATTGGCGGATTGCTCTCATTCAGGTCCGACCATTTCCTGCTTGATTTAATTAGGTCATTCTGATTTGACTCGCTAGCTGACGTAATGAGGTGCTGGTGGAGCTGATTGTGATCCGATTGGCTCTGTGGTTGGAGCCAATGCCCGCCCACAACCTAGGCAGCCCACACAGCGATAGCAGAGCGAGTGGAAATCACAGCGAGGCAGATGGTGAAACCCGACACCTCAGCTGCGCTCTGCCGGGGGGGGGGGGGGGGGGGGGGCGAGGAGAGAGGGGGAGGGAGAGAGAGAGGAGAGAACCCAGGTCTGCGTGTGCTTGTTTACACAGCGTTTCATACTGCGCTGCCTATATTAGTACAGTATACATCTTAGCATGACCTCCTTATAAAACAAGTCATTAGAATAATAATATAAGCCTACTGTTAATTCATTACGCACGTATACTATACAGTATGCACATGTGCGTGTGTGCGCTGAACAGGTGGCCATGTGGAGTCAGCCAGCCGCTTCTTTTCACCTGACAGCGAGGACTCTCTTTCGGGAGCCATACTTGTAGGACAGCGATATCGTTTTTACCCTCCACACCTTCCGGGAACTCTGTTTTCCAAATCGAGAGTTGAGGCTATCACTATAGCTAGCATGCACTTATTCTATTTCCTTAACACGGTGCCCTAGCGACTTTGTTAGCTATCATATACTTACGTTAAACGATACGTCAGAGTTTTGTGTAAGAGCCGGTTCCACTACGTCCTTCCTCTACACCGCCATCTTCATTCCTCTTAATTGGTGTACTTCTCTCTTCTCCAGGTACAACTGCTGCATTGCTCCCCAACAACAAGCAGAGATATGAATAAGTCAAGGCCTCACTGCTGTGACCAGTGTGGGAAGAGCGTCAAGACCTCTGGAGAATTAAAGAGTCACCAGCGCATTCATACAAGAGCAAAGCCCTACCACTGTGATCAGTGTGGAACACGCTTCAGTCACTCTGGAGCCTTAAAGATTCACCAGCGCATTCATACAGGAGAGAAGCCATACCACTGTGACCAGTGTGAGAAGAGCTTCACTACCTCTGGAAACTTAATGAAACATCAGCGCATTCATACAGGAGAGAAGCCCTACCATTGTGACCAGTGTGAGAAGAGCTTCAGTCAATTTGGAGCCTTAAAGATTCACCAGCGCTTTCATACAGGAGAGAAGCCCTACCACTGTGACCAGTGTGGAACGCGCTGCATTACCTCTGGACACTTAGAGACACACCAGCGCATTCATACAGGAGAGAAGCCCTACCACTGTGACCAGTGTAAGAAGAGCTTCAGTACCTTTGCACAATTAAAGATTCACCAGCGCATTCATACAGGAGAGAAGCCCTACCACTGTGACCAGTGTGGAACGCGCTTCAATACCGCTGGAGGCTTAAAGATTCACCAGCGCATTCATACAGGAGAGAAGCCCTACCACTGTGACCAGTGTAAGAAGAGCTTCAGTACCTTTGTACATTTAAAGATTCACCAGCGCATTCATACAGGAGATAAGCCCTACCACTGTGACCAGTGTGAGAAGAGCTTCAGTCAATCTGGATCATTAAAGATTCACCAGCGCATTCATACAGGAGATAAGCCCTACCACTGTGATCAGTGTGAGAAGAGCTTCAGTACCCCTGGATACTTAAAGAAACATCAGCGCATTCATACAGGCGAGAAGCCCTACCACTGTGACCAGTGTGAGAAGAGCTTCACTAGCTCTGGAAACTTAAAGATTCACCAGCGCATCCACACAGGAGATACAGTAGAGAAGCCCTACCACTGTGACCAGTGTGGAAAGAGCGTCAGTACCTCTACCGAATTAAAGATTCACCAGCGCATTCATACAGGAGAGAAGCCCTACCACTGTGACCAGTGTGAGAAGAGATTCACTACCTTTGCGCATTTAAAGATTCACCAGCGCATTCATACAGGAGAGAAGCCCTACCACTGTGAACAGTGTGAGAAGAGATTCACTACCTTTGCACATTTAAAGATTCACCAGCGCACTCATACAGGAGAGAAGCCCTACCTCTGTGATAAGTGTGAGAAGAGATTCAGTCAATCTGGAGCATTAAAGAAACACCAGCGCATTCATACAGGAGAGAAGCCCTACCACTGTGACCAGTGTGAAAAGAGCTTCAGTACCTTTGTCAACTTAAAGACTCACCAGCTCATTCATACAGGAGAGAAGCCCTACCACTGTGACCAGTGTGAGAAGAGCTTCAATCAAGTTGGAAACTTAAAGATTCACCAGCGCATTCATACAGGAGAGAAGCCCTACCACTGTGAGCAGTGTGAGAAGAGCTTCACTAACTCTGGAGACTTAAAGAAACATCAGCGCATTCATACAGGAGAGAAGCCCTACCACTGTGACCAGTGTGGAACGCGCTTCAATACCGCTGGAGGCTTAAAGATTCACCAGCGCATTCATACAGGAGAGAAGCCCTACCACTGTGACCAGTGTAAGAAGAGCTTCAGTACCTTTGTACATTTAAAGATTCACCAGCGCATTCATACAGGAGATACGCCCTACCACTGTGACCAGTGTGAGAAGAGCTTCAGTCAATCTGGATCATTAAAGATTCACCAGCGCATTCATACAGGAGATAAGCCCTACCACTGTGATCAGTGTGAGAAGAGCTTCAGTACCCCTCGATACTTAAAGAAACATCAGCGCATTCATACAGGCGAGAAGCCCTACCACTGTGACCAGTGTGAGAAGAGCTTCAGTAACTCTGGATACTTAAAGAAACATCAGCGCATTCATACAGATGAGAAGCCTTAACTCAATGGGCGCCACAGTCTAGCCCATCTTTTGTTCCTACTGGGCCAACACAAGAGATAGGAATAAGTGGCGGTGTTTGCAGGGCTATATATATACTCTATATTATAGCTATGGATACAATACTATGGCCCATTTGACACCACCTATCTATCGTTCAATATATGAAAAATAATAAATGTTTTCATCAATACGCTCCCATGTTATACCGTGGTGAATATGAATATAGTTTTAGAGTGATCCTGTCTAATCCCAGAAAACGACAGTATACAGTAAAATGTGATTTTCACTAAAAAACATTGCAGTTTCTTGCCTGTACACACTACTATTTCCAAATCAAATATATAAAATAGGTATTATGTTTCATCATGAATGCATGAAAGGGGGAGTCGTTTTTTGATGCTTTGATCGTCACCAATGGCATACGTTGTGGAGTAATGTTACACACACATGTAGCAATCTAGGTGATTTCATGGTTGGATCACAGCAGGATTGATATATGATCCTTACCTTCACTAGGATATACCCCAAAAAGCATATTCCAATTGTCTGATTGCGAGTCCAAGTACCGGTGTTCATCGTGTCGCCAACATAATCCACCACAACAGATGCATCGGAGGCATTTGACGCTTCTCAATGGGATCGGGTTACCCGCCCGCCTCGCCCGACAAAGAAAAGTGGGACCGGAGACATTTGATCGACGCACAGGCCCAGATATAATGTTTCAAAGGGTGCTCGATACTGCCACCTGGGTGGATGCGGCTGGTATTGCACTTTGGCATTCTCAGGATGATTCCCATGTTAACCCTGCCTGTAATGAATGGAAATATCAAATAAAAGAAATAACGATGAAAACCCAACTATACTCTGGTCTGGAGCTAAACGGTCGGCGAGATAACCCGACTTATCATCGGGTCTGGCATCCAAAGAGTTGAAACATTGAATTCGATCATTCAATTTAAAGACACACCAGCACATTGGAAGAGCTTCAGACACTCTTTTTTTGATTCTCTTTTTTTTTTATCCACTTTTTCTCCTATTTTTCTGTATTTTTCCTCCCATCCCAATTTTGTTGTTATGCCAATTGCCCCCTCCCCTTCCTGGTCGTTGCGCGCATGTGCCCCCCACTGGTCGGTCTAGACTTTGGGCTAGATCCACAAAGAATGGATTGCACGGTGCTAATTGCACCCTTTCTTACAATTCATTATGTCTGTGCGGTGATTGATTGAATGAAAATTGTATTAACAGATTGCAGATTAGATTCTTATATCTGTATGTCATAAATGTCATCATGAATTGAAAATGGGGGACCCTGATGTAAACAAGACAAAAGTCTTTCTCTGGTCTGCATCCCCAATTGTGTGTATTGAGCCGTGCTGTACCCATTCTGCAGACATGCAGACATAATGAATTGTAAGTAAGCGTGCAATTGGCACCGTGCAATCCATTCTTTTACTAGAGGCCTTTCTCTCTAGTCCTCTCTTCCAACAATAGTTGTCTCTGTTCCAACATGGCTGCCTGTAACCAAACACGCATATGGCTCAAGGGGTGCTTTTTTTTTTTAAACTCAATTTTTATTTGCATTTATATTCACAAACATACAAATAGTAACAACTTTGATTGTCCATCTTCCACCGTTTAGCTTTTCAGGTACAGATTACACAGACAGTGTACATCGCCCTTATGCAGGCCTAAACCATATTGAGAGAAATTTTAAAAAATAATACAAAATTACCGTTCTTGCAGAGAGAAGAATGTATACAATTATTGACTGAGTCATTCTTTGAATAGTAATCACACCTTCGCTGGCCTGTACAAAATCCAATGACTATATGTACATCTTCCTTGAACAAGGATATATAGAAAAGTTTTAAACTCAGTTTTACCTTGCATTTTGTTTTACATACATATATACCCCATCATCCTTGGTTATTAATCTCACATCAGTTGGTTTCCCAGATACTTGGTACTAATACTTAGTGCATGTCCTCCTTAAACCATCATATCAAATTATAATACTTGCTCTAAAAAATGTAATTCTGACTCAGGTAGATATGCGCGTCATGGGTCCGGGGATCCTCCTTGAACCTCCTTCCTCCCTTATCCTTCTATTTCCTTTAAGCCTCCTTTTTCTCTCCCCCCCCCCCCCTTTTTTCCCCCCTCTCTAAACTAAATTTTTATTTACATAGACTCCCAAACATACAAATAGCATCCTCCTTGAATTATAATCTCACATCCGTTGGTCTTCCATGTACATAATACAAAGACGGAAGCTCAAGGGGTGCTTAAGTGAAGAAAAAGAAAAAAATTCTTTTCTGGCTGGTGGTAATTGTATTTAATTTTGTTAAATGTTTTATTGAAATGCTATCAAATATGTGCTAAATATAGATGCAACTATGCATTTCTATGTTTTGAAAGATTGCATCCCTCCCAACTATTCTTTGACATCTGTAAGCTTTGCAACAGGACTCACTAGTAAATACTGCATGTGGTTTAGGAGGGGTGGCTCTTAGGTTGGACGCAGAAAGAGACTATCTCCTCTTGTGTATGAAGATCATCATTTAAATATGTATTTAACATAAAGATATTTCTTCTTTTCTATACCTGACATCGCTGCAAATGAGGGCAATCTTAACTTTTTTATGCTGATGATTCAACCCTTTTATTATGCTGCAGCTACTAACTCTGAGCTTAATCAGGTTTTGGCTGGTGAATTGGACATTTTATATGACTGGATAAAAACAAATAAGCTGGTGCTTAACATATCAAAAACTGTTTGTATGCTTTTGTATGCTTTTTGGGACCAATCAAAGATTGGCACGTAAACCTACATTGGTTCTACAAATTGCAGGTCAACCTATACAGCAGGTTGAAAAAACTAAGCTTCTAGGCCTTTGGCTTGATAGTACTTTATCATGGTCTGATCACATAAACAAACCTGTTTTTAAAATGGGTAGAGCTGTTGCTACTGCCAGGAAATGTGCACCATTCCTTCCATTTGCATTGTTTAATCAGATTGTTTGTGCTTTGGTTTTGTGCCACTTGGATTACTGTTCTGTAGTGTGGGCTTCTGCTTCAAAACAGTTGCTAAATAGGTTACAAGTGGTACAAAATAAGGCAGCAAGATGCATGAACGTCTTAGTTGGCGGAGTGTTGAGAAAAGACTTTCTGCCAACTTATTAATTTGTTTTCATAAAGTGATCACAACCCACAGTCCTAAATATATCACGGATAAAATAATTTACAGCTCAAATGTGCACTTAGTATGCATTTTACCAGAGGGGCAAGTAGAGGGCAGATTATTCTACCCCATGCAAATACTAACAGTATGCAAAGAACAGTTTTATATAGGGCTATCAGGGCATGGAATTATCTTCCAAGTGACATAAGAGGTGTAGCAAGCTTCAAAAATAAATTAAAATCTTACATGTGAGCCAATATTGATCTTCTTTCGTGTAATATGTTACCGTTGATGTATATATTTAGATATAATTTGTTTGTGTGTTAATGTTGTTGTGTTTCCTCGGTTGGTACGTCTTGCTATGTTGTGTTTCCTTGGTTGGTATGTCTTGCTATGTTTTAATTGTATTATGTTTTAATTGCAATGTATATGTTGTAATGTTTTAATGTTGTCTCGGACCCCAGGAAGACTGACATCTTGGCGTCAGCTAATGGGGATCCTTTGCTAATAAACAATAAACAAATACAGTGTGAAGTAAGCAACCAACAGTGCAAAAACAAATCCCAAATGTTTGTATTACTCAAACTGTTCATTTTGGACGATGAGCAAACAGTTCACATACAGCCCCTCTAATTACTGTGCAGGTTGTCCGGGGTCCAGTGCATGTGTGAAAGGGGCTTCAGTGGGACAAGCATGCTACAGATCTTTTCCCCTCAATTTACTGTGTGTATGCATATGTGTGTGTGCATGCGTGTATCGAGTAATTCATGCATGAAAATAATCATAGTTACATCAAGATTGTGCCATGAATGCAGTGTTGTGTTTATATGTGATGTATTTACAATGATGACATGTCTCTGCATTTATAGATTAATAGTGCTGAGTGGAATATATTGGAGCACATAATCCTCTCAAAGTAACTCTGAAGTAACATGTTTATGCATTTAAGATATATCTCTCTTTTAATGGCTCTCTATCTTACCATACAGTACATCTATTATATTACAATATATTTTTCACGTTTTGTTTATAGTGAATAGACATTAACGAATACATATACATTTGTATTGTCATCAATAGGCAGTCGTTGAATATATAGTACTAATCTTGTAGTTCCACTTAGATGGAAAGATGCAGGACACAACTGCCATAGAAAATATTGTATTATGTGATTGAATAGAAGAAACGTCTTGATTTAAAACAACACAGCACTTTGGCAGAACATTTTCAAAAATAGTCAACCATCAATATTGTCCGCTCTGGGAGTGGAGACCACTAACTTGTCTTTCAGAAACCGTGTTTAAATATGCTGATACTAACGCATATACATGTGAAAAAGTAGAGCCAGGTACTAATATTGAATTGTGTGCCCAGGTAAACGAGAAGCCATTCTTCCTGTTTTAAATTATCAATATTAAGATCTGGGGGAAAGCCCAATGCCAGTGATGTATACAGATATTCAGGAGAGGTCATATTCCAGGTCGTGTTAACGCCTATCAAGTGGAGCATGTAACGCCTTACTTTTATATATAATAAATTACCTTGGACCTAATTGTTAAAGTATATTATATTAAACTGGACTTTGAAGAAGTCTTTATTCATTGCACACATTGACAATGTGGTCATGCAGGGGACCAATCCAAGTGCTCCTGTCCGTCTTCGTCAAGGACGCGTCAGCGATCTGTTCTGCATGTCTTTCCATTGGGTTTATCTTATTGGGAGGGGAAACCCTTGCGAGCATGGGGAGAACATGCAAACTCCACAGAAAGGCCCGGGAGATACCCCACCTGGGTAACTGGCAACCTGGTACCCAAGCGGGAATCGAACCCTGGACCTTCTAGCTGTGAGACGACTGTGTTAACCACTACTACACCATGCCGCCATAGAACAACTATTATTCACCTGATGGTTTTCACTTTGAATTGGAGGTAAACGGATGGACAGGTCTTTACTGAATGTGTCATTAGGAAGTGGAAGGATTTTAGGTCTGACACTTGAGTAATAATCAATAGTTTACCATCAAATTCCTAAATAGGTGCTGCTTAATCATGATTATTATGCCCTCTAAACTAAAGTAATTGCTTAACATAGAGATAATATACAATCCATAAAATAAATGCAACACAATAATTGAAATAGTAATAAAAACAATAAATAACTAGTGGTAATGAATTTAGATCAAATAAAATGAGCATGGTGAGACAGACTAAAGCAGCACAGTAAAAAGAGTCAAATTAAAATAGAATGTAAAACATCCATTTAAAATCAGCAACTGGTTGGGTTGATCTAATTCCAGCAACTGCAAATACAGTCACTTAAAAGGTGAAAATCTTCTCTGTGATATCAACAACTTGAGAGCCATCATGTCTGTATCCCATAATTTGGTGTTTTCTGCTAGCTTGTCTCTGTATTATGTCTGTATCTGTCAAACTTCCTAGGAAAGGCCTAAAAATAGCACATGTTAATATAGCCTTAGAAATAAGCTTCAGTATATTAATAATTTGCTGATATCCGACAACATTCATATTCTGGCCATTTCTGAAACTCATTTGATGATGATTGATTGATTGAAAACGTTATTAACAGATTAGCAGAAAGGGTACAATACAGTACGGCTCAATACACACAATGGATGCAGACCAGAGAGAGACTTTCATCTATTATTTTAGCACACACCACACATTTTGGATTAGATGTTATTTTAGATGTTTCTGTTCAAATAAAATGTTATGTCCAAACAAATGCATGCAGTTACATTGTCCAATTACCTATTTTATTACTTGGGGATTTTTGGCTGGTGAAAATGCTGAGTGGCTAGTGACTTTGGAAAACCACTAGCCACAGTGGCTGATGAGCCAAAAAGTTAATGTCAAGCCCTGCACATAACCCTCATGAAGCCCTGTCCACATGTTTTGTAGTCAAATTATTAGACTTTGAGTCTAAAAGGCAGACAGTATATTAAGTAGCACAGCAAGTCCTGACTCTGCAATCAGCAACAGAGAATGAGGACAGAGTACAAAATATGAAATTGACTTTTCAGTCAGAACTGTGCTACTGGCAGTGCATGTACCTTGTATTGTTGACATTACTAACACTATCATCCCAGTAATTATAAAGAGTTTAAAGACAAAGTATTTAATGTATTTTATTGTAAATTACTCTAACTTGATGGGAGTACTTCCAGGTGTCACATGATCAGCTGTGATTGTATGGATGTTGTCACGTCAACATTTCTGTGTTGCAGACTCTCCTCTGCCTGCTATCATCATCAGACATGTCGTGGTGCTGCTGGCTCTGGTGCTGTCCTACACTGCCCTCTATTGCTATTACAAGGTACTGCATATATATTTATTCTACGGTATGAGGTAATTCTACAGTATGATGTGATTCTACTGTCTGTTCCTTCATGCAGAGAGGGGTGTGGTCCAGTTAATGAGTATCTGTTGCTGCTCTGTCTCTCCAGGCCGCCATGAGGATGATCCTAAGAAGAGAGGAGAGCATTGAGGTGGATTACTAGAGTAGGATGGTTCTATGATGAAGAGGAGCTCAGGGTTCAGAGTAGGATGGTTCTATGATGAAGAGGAGCTCAGGGTTCAGAGTAGTTTCAAGTTTCAAGTTTCAAGTTTCTTTAATAGTTGTCATACAGAAGTACAGAATACTTTTGTACAAAATGCTTCTTACTGTTGCGCTCCAGAGACTGTGCATGACAAGATAAGTATGAAATAAAAACATAGTAAAAATTAGAAGAAAAAAAGAGGTCACAGTGTTCAGTTTAGACATATGTACAATGTTCGTAGACGTAGTTACCATACAATATACAATACTGTGCAGTGTACTAATATACAATACTATATAGTGCAAGGCATAAATGGACAAGGTGCAGTTTAGGTACAATTCACAGTAGGTGTACGAGTTGTAGTGCAAATCCTTTATCAATAAATATAAAGTGTAAGTGTGTTTGTGTGATCTAAAGTGTGGAGAGTGGGTGCTGCAGTGTGTTGTTTGTTTGAGTGAGTGTGTGTGTGCGTGTGGGTGTGTGTGCTGTGTGCATTTGATGGTTGTTGCATAGTGATTATTGTTCGTTTAGCGATTATTGTTCGTTTAGCAGCCTGATGGCCTGGGGATAGAAGCTCCTTCTGAGTCTTTCTGTGCTCGCCATAAGACTCCGGTATCGCTTGCCTGACGGCAGCAGTTCAAAGAGGCAGTTGTTCGGGTGGCTCGAGTCCTTAATAATTCTCTTAGCCTTCCCCTTGCACCGCTTGTTGTAAATGTTCTGGAGGGTGGGAAGCCCCCCTCTAATTGTGCGTTCGGCTGAACGTGTCACTCTTTGTAGTCTGCTACGGTCTTGTGCAGTGCTATTCCCAAACCAGGAGGTGATGTTGCCGGTCAGGATGCTCTCTATTGTACATGAGTAGAAGTTCCTAAGGATCTTCTGACTGACTTGGAACTTCCTTAGGCGCCTGAGGAAGTAGAGGCGTTGTCGTGCCTTCTTCACAACACTGTCAATGTGTGTGGTCCATGTCAAGTCCTCGGATATGTGGGCTCCGAGGTACTTGAAACTGTTCACTCTCTCAACTGGTGCCCCGTCGATGCTGAGGGGGCTGTAGTCCTTGACCCCCGACCTCCTGAAGTCCACAATCATCTCTTTTGTTTTGCTGACGTTCAGGGAGAGGCAGTTCTCCTGACACCACTGTGACAGGTTCTCTACCTCTTCCAGGTAGGCCCTTTCGTCGTTGGCAGAGATCAGGCCCACCACTACTGTGTCATCAGCAAATTTGATGATGGTGTTGTTGTTCCGCTGTGCTACGCAGTCATGTGTGTACAGGGAGTAGAGGAGGGGGCTCAGAACACAGCCCTGGGGGGCCCCTATGTTGAGCGTGATGGATGAGGAGGTGCAGTTGCCGGCTCTTACCACCTGGGGTCTGCCCGTCAGGAAGTCCAGGACCCACTGGCACAGGTCATAGTTCAAGCCCAGGTCCCTGAGCTTGGCTATGAGTTTGGAGGGGACTATGGTATTGAATGCTGAGCTGTAGTCGATGAACAGCATTCTCACATAGTTCCCCTTCCTCTTGTCCAGATGTGATGCTGCTGTGTGCAGCACATGGGCTATGGCGTCCTCCGTGGACCTGTTGGGGCGATATGCAAATTGCAGAGGGTCCAGGTTGATGGGGAGGGAGGAACAGATGTAGCCCTTCACTAGCTTCTCAAAGCACTTCATGGCTATGGAGGTGAGGGCTACAGGGCGGTAGTCGTTGAGGCAAGCGGGCGTAGATTTTTTGGGTACAGGGATGATGGTGGACTTCTTCAGACAGGTGGGGATGACGGCCTGTTCCAAGGACAGGTTGAAGATGTCAGTGAATACCGGGGCCAGTTGGTCGGCACAGACTTTTAGGACGCGGCCGGGGATGCCGTCCGGTCCTGCTGCCTTCCTGATATCCACTTTTTTAAAGATCCGTCTCACCTCATGCTCTGTTACCCTGAACACTGAGTCTCCATCAGCAGACCCCCCCCCCCCCATTGCCGTGGCTTGTAGGCTGGTGTTGTTATTCACAGCCTCAAACCTCGCATAGAAGGAGTTGAGATCATTTGCTAAGGAGATGTCACTATTCAGTTTGAGGGGGGTTCCTTTGTAGTCTGTCATTGTTCTGAGGCCCTGCCACATGCCTCTAGAGTCAGCCTGTTCAAACTGAAGTTCAACTTTATCCCTGTAACGCCGTTTTGCCTCTATTACTGCTCTCCTGACGTTGTATCTTGCCATCTTGTGTTCTTCCATGTTGCCTGTCACCAGCCCGGTGTTGTATGCTGATGTGCGCACTTTCAGAGCCTCACGGACGGATTTGTCTACCCAGGGCTTTTGGTTTGGGTAGATATTAATTTTGGTGGTGGGGATTATTACTTCTACCTGAGTACAGACATAGTCAATCACCGTTTCGGTGTATTCGTTAATATTGGCTGTGTTATCACGGAGTACACTCCATTCTGTGCTTCCCAGCACTGCTTGGAGTGACTCTACTGACGTCACGGTCCAACGTTTAACCTCTCGCGAGACCACCGGCGTTCGCTTGAGACACTGTTTGTACTTAGGCAAAAGAAAAATTGCAGCGTGATCGCTTTTACCGAATGGACTAAGAGCCTGTGACTTGTACCCATTCTTAAATTGCGAGTATACATGGTCTAATATGTTCTCGCCTCTGGTGGGACAGGTCACATGCTGATAGAAATTCGGCAGCACCTTTTTAAGACGCGCGCTGTTGAAATCCCCCAAGACCAAAATGGCCGCGTCAACGTTAGCTGCCTGGAGTTTGTTTACCTCGTCGTGAAGTTTTGAAAGTGCGACCTCAGTGTTCGCGTGTGGTGGAATGTACACTCCGATGAGGATGATGGACGTTAACTCTCTTGGGAGGAAGAAGGGTCGACATTTTATCGTGATAAACTCCAGGTCTGGGGAACAGTGGTTAGACATTTCCTTTGTGTTGCCTAAATCGCACCACTCCTTGTTTATCATGAAGGCGATGCCGCCTCCTTTCTTCTTTAGTGACTCTAATGCCGTCCGGTCTTTTCGTAGAACGAAGAAGTGGTCTGCCGGTTCTATTGCATGATTCGGGACATCTGGACTCAGCCAAGTTTCTGTGAAACAGAGGACGTTACAATCCCGAATGTCCCTCTGGAATTGGATCCTTGCTCTGATGTCGTCCAATTTGTTTCCTATCGATTGCACATTGGCCAACAATATGCTGGGCAATGTGGTTCTGTGTCGTTTGGACCTCAGTCTGTTCCGGACCCCGGCTCTCTTTCCTCGTCTTCGCGGCAGCTTTTTTTCTTGTCCGTGGCCGGCATAACAAAGGATCTCGGTGGGCCATTTCTGCTGTTCAGCGATCCGATCCAGAGAGCAATCCAAACGGTAAGTTTTTCTTAATCCAATGTCAATGATTGACTGACGGTCATACACATATAATGCACCAACAGTTGGTGCAAATAAAACTCCTAATACTATAAAAATTAACAAAATAAAGCACAGTCTCGTCGGAGCGATCAGAAAGGCAGCCATCACAGCAGCGCCAGATATGCTTTAGAGTCATGATTCTATGATGAAGAGGAGCTCAGGGTTCAGAGTAGGATTGTTCTATGATGAAGAGGAGCTCAGGGTTCAGAGTGGGATGGTTCTATGATGAAGAGGAGCTCAGGGTTCAGAGTAGTGTGGTTTTATGATGAAGAGGATCTCAGGACTCAGACAGATCTCCATGGAGCTCCGTTCACATCCAGATTGAACACTGGACTCCTCCTCACTTAAGGTTCTGACTAAATGTTCCTAGAAATGTTCCCTTTGATACTGTGTTATTCAGTCTTAGTCTAGATTAGTATCAACTAGTGTAGTCTTTTGTAGTTCAGTGGTAAATACTTGAAAAGAAAACTATTTAAATCGTTTTACCATTTTTAAATCAAATGCTGCATGAGAGGGGAAGCCTGGGGCTGTCATTCACATCCCAACAATATATTGTTTGATTAAGATGTAACATAATAATATTCCATGTTTTATAAAAACAAATAGATTTGATTAAGATTTTTTAAACAACAATTTGATTGGATTAAGATGTGATGTAACTGTGTTTTATACAATGATTTGATTAAAATGTAATGTTTTAATTGTATTAAGATGTAATGAGATGATCAATTGTATTTGTAGAAGTTTATTTGCATTTCACGTAGTTTATTTGTATTAGAAGTGTTTAATAGGGATATTTGTATTAGGCCACCATTGTACATACAGTACACATGTTATGAATGACTTGCCTGGTGAAATAAAGGTGAAATAGATTTAAAGAACATAGAAGTGCTGATGAGGTTAATTTGTATTAGAAGTGCTGATGTAGATGTATTTGTATATTGTCAGGATTGGGGGGGTGTATGACACATAAAAGAGGGGAAGCTTAAAGTTATCCCAGATGAGTAACCACTGGAATCACAGAGCGATGAGCTAGGGCGGGGGGGGACATAAACACTGAAATAAATACAAATAAAAGCTATAAAAACCCAAAATACATCCAAAGCATGCAGGAATAAACTAAAACCAAACCCACATAGACCGTGATCCATCACATAAGTAGTGATGATGAGGTTCATTTGTATAAGTAGTGTTGATGTTTATTTGTATTAGTATGTATTAGATGATGTCTGTCAGTCAGTGATTCAACACTCCCAACAAAGGTGTATCTACTGTTGAAAATGTGTTCTACATTCATTTTGCCACTAGTACTTAGTCATCAGTAGTGATCTGCCACTAGTACTTAGTCATCAGTACTAGTGATCTGCCACTAGTACTGTAGTCATCAGTAGTGATCTGCCACTAGTACTTAGTCATCAGTAGTGATCTGCCACTAGTACTGTAGTCATCAGTAGTGATCTGCCACTAGTACTGTAGTCATCAGTAGTGATCTGCCACTAGTACTTAGTCATCAATAGTGATCTGCCACTAGTACTGTAGTCATCAGTAGTGATCTGCCACTAGTACTGTAGTCATCAGTAGTGATCTGCCACTAGTACTGTAGTCATCAGTAGTGATCTGCCACTAGTACTGTAGTCATCAGTAGTGATCTCCTCCGAAACTGTATGGAGATTAATATATGCATGACTTTTCAGACTGTATGGAGATTAAAGATGCTATTTCCCCCATCATATAGCATCTTTACAATAAGTCTGAATGTATGTGGTCCATTTTTGTTCATAGATGCTATATTTGTATTTGGTTGGGGAAGTGACATTTACATTTACATTTAGTCATTTAGCTGACGCTTTTATCCAAAGCGACTTACAAGTTCTGTACGACAAGCCATCAGGAAGGGCACAACTCTTATCAGCTGAGTAACAATGTTCATCAAAGTGTTGAGTGCTACAGTGTAGGTTAGTTTATTAGGACAAGTGCATGACAGTATGGTTAATTACGGTTAGTTTTTATTTTATTTTTATATATATTTTTTTAATTCAGATAATGGTTGAAGAAGTGCGTCTTTAGTCGACGGCGAAAGATTGGACGTGTTTCGGCTGTCCTAACTGGGGTGGGTCGTTCATTCCACCATTGTGGGGCAAGGACTGAGAATAGGCGACTTCTCTTTGATGACCCTCCCGGAGCTTGGATAGGAGTAGGTCTGAGGCGGCCAGAAGATGCAGAGCGTAGGGGTCTTGAGGGTGTGTAGTTAGAGACCATTGACCGGAGGTAGGCGGGAGCGGTTCCCTTTGTCGCACGGTATGCTAGGTCGAGGGCCTTGAAGCGGATTCGTGCAGCAATGGGGACATGTTCCACCTTGTCGTTCCAAGAGGTCAAAGTTCACTAAACAGAATCACCTCGTTGAGGTGAATAATAGTTGCAATAATAATAGTTTAATAATTATAATTGAATAGTTGTAACAGCACCAGACAGCCTGTCTGCACCACAACAACTCGGTTACTTTGATGTCCCTTTATGTGCTCAGTGAGTTTCATGGTGAGGTCCCTCTTGGCAAGGTGGTAGCATGGGCTCTTCACCTGAGGTCATGGGCTCTTCACCTGAGGTCATGGGCTCTTCACCTGAGGTCATGGGCTCTTCACCTGAGGTCATGGGCACTTCACCTGAGGTCATGCGCTCTTCACCAGCCTGAGGTCACAGGTTTGATTCCTGACCTTGCCTACATTACTGTATGTACCCTCACACCCATGAAACCCATTTAAAACATAATGTAGAATACAGAAAAAACATAGGCCTTTAATTCATTCCTGAAAAGTTAATTGCCAGCTTTTCATCTGACAGCACATTATATAGTTTCATTTTAATCATGTTTTCTCTTGCTCTTATTTTTTACTTCTTTGTAACATAAGAAATAACTCAATAAAGACAGACAATACTTACACAGTTATGGGCACTTTATAATTGTGACCGGCACCATTTAAACCTTTCATGTTACCCTCATGTACTATATTTCCATGACCCAGGATCTTTTTGGAATGCATTCTAGATTCTCACAAATTCCCCTTTCAGCCACAAATGTAATGGTAACACTTTATAATAACACTCAGTTATAAGACCTTTATAAGGTATTTGTAGATAATGAACTAATCATGAACAAACCATTTATATACATTCGTAAATTATTATTAAATCATTTATAACTATATTTGTATAACATTTACAAATTAGTTCTACATTATTTATAACTCATTATCAACATTGTATGTACTTGATTTGTTCATCATTAAATAATGTTGTTTAATGTGTAGTAACACATTTGTAGATGCTTTGAAAAATGGATATGAAAAAACAACTATACTGTACCTCCATTTATTTGTTCATGTTCAACAAATGATTTGTTAAGACATTCATAAAACATCTATAAATCATTTACAGATGCTATTGTGTGCCCTAATCTAAAGTGAAGCCTATATTCACCATTAACACAAAGGCAGGGTAAACACACTGAGGCTGCTCTCCAGAGAGACACACTGACGGAGAGGGTGGAGGAAGATATCACCTATTCTCCTGTACACTCACACTCTCACTCACTCACTCACACTCTCACATGCACTACACACACTCACGGGCGCCTGAGCAATGGAGCAATGGAGCAAATTGAGCAGGTGCATCCCCACAATTGAACTTGGGGGAGCAAACATGTGCTTTTGCACCCCCACTTTTTGATCATATGAAAAATATGATATGTCCCCCCCCAATATATAACTGTAAACATAACTACGTCATTTCAATCAAATTAATAATACGCAATGACACTTAATAGCGAGTTTTTAAGTTTCCAAAGATTGTGACCCCCCTGCCCCCCACATTTTAATGGTTTGATCAACTGCCTCCCACGGTCCCTCCCCCAGCAGTCAGTGAGTGCGTGTGTGTCACAGGCGACCGAGTCTGTCATTGGTGGCAGACTTTTCCAGTAAGTTGTTCAAACAAAGGATTATGTTACACATGTCTTTACTTCTACCACTCAATACAATAAAACACATTTATAATCATCACCTTCTCTTTTTTCGCTGCATTGAATTACAAATCACTATTTATGTTAGCTAGCTGTTACCTGACGTTTGCTAGCTAGCTACTGTAGTAACATCAACGAGTGTGTGTGGTTGACTAGCTAAGCTAGCTACCTGGTAGATCGAAGCCCATTAGAGTTTGAGTTTATTAGTATCCCCATTAGCTGTTGCATGACAACAACTAGTCTTCCTGGGGTCCACACAAAACATAAAACATTACATTCGACAAGACTTTTACAGAACAGTAGATAAAAAACTGATTTCCGAAGTCCATTTTCCTTCAAGCATTGACGTTCATATTTTCCATCAAATACCACTTATTTTCTGATTTTCATTTCATTGGAAAGAAAATAATGATAATAATAATAATGATAATAAAATAAGAATAAAGTACTTATATCTGCATTTACAGATGGCAGCCTTCAATTAACTTAAGGTACAATACCTGAAATGAAAATAAAAGAAGAATGAATTAAAGAATGATAGAAGATAATATGATAGAAGCCCATCTCCTGTAAATAACCTGCACACTGTGTGTGTGTGTGTGTGTGTGTGTGTGTGTGTGTGTGTGTGTGTGTGTGTGTGTGTGTGTGTGTGTGTGTGTGTGTGTGTGTGTGTGTGTGTGTGTGTGTGTGTGTGTGTGTGTGTGTGTGTGTGTGTGTGTGTGTGTGTGTGTGTGTGTGTGTGTGTGTGTGTGTGTGTGTGTGTGTGTGTGTGTGTGTGTGTGTGTGTGTGTGTGTGTGTGTGTGTGTGTGTGTGTGTGTGTGTGTGTGTGTGTGCGTGCGTGCGTGCGTGTGTGTGTGTGTGTATCCAGCCAACCAGGTAACATGGCAGAAAAAATAAAGAATACAGACATCAGAGCATTTTTCAGTACACCACAAAGCAAAGTAAGAACCCTAGTAGCCTAATAGATCAAAGACTTAAAGGGCGGGATCCACAAATAATGGATTGCACTGTGTTAATTGCACCCTTACTTACAATTCATTATGAATTGAAAATGGGGGACCCTGATGATGTAAACAAGACAAAAGTCTTTCTTTGGTCTGCATTCCCTTAACAATTGTGTGTATTGAGCCGTACTGTATTGTACCCATTCTGCAATATGTTAATAATTTTTTTTATCAATCAATAACAGATTGCAGAATGGGACTAATTTGCCGTTAGTCGACTATCGGTCGACTTAAAAAGAATATATAAAAAAAAATATATATATATATATATATATTTTTTTTTAAGTCGACCAATAGTCGACTAACGGCAAATTTTGGCCAATCCTAGTCGACCATCCAAATCCTTAGTCGGGGACAGCCCTACACTCCTGATAACACACGGTTCAACGGACATTAGGTTGGGTTGGGATAATTCAAGGCTAAGCTACGGAACTTCGAGGCCTCAGAAGACACCCACCCAGCCGCCACGGAGGAGGGGGAGAGGGTGCTAAAGGCTCGAGAGACGCCAAGAGAGAGAACCAGGACTACGACAGAACTGGCGTGCTGGCGATGTGGTGATAAAGGCCATCGGAGAAGCGAATGCACAAAGGCTGTCTGGTGTAGCTTCTGCAAATCCCCGGGACACACAGACAAAGCGTGCATGAAGAAACACCATCAGAGCGCACGATACGCACGTGGACAAGATGGCGGTCACCAGCGAGACGACAGCCACGAACAAAATGGCGGTTGCAGACGAGTCGAGGGCCACGGACGGAATGGCGACTACGGACAAGATGGCGGCTGTGGACAGGATGACGCCAGCGGCGGCTATCGACGTGAGATGAATCGAGATGACGTCAGGAGAATCGATGGCGGCGACGACCGACGTGAGGCTAGTCGAGATGACGCCTGGAGGATAACGGAACAAGAAGACTGCGCTTTCGGAGCGCGGACGGCGGACACCGCCGGGCCGGCCCAGATGCAGCGGGCCACGAGAAGGAGACTGGTCGTGGACACGGGCGCGTCGTCCCATATCATCAACGACAGGAGTCTGTTCAAGAACTTTGACGACACTTTCCAATCGGAGAGGCACTGCATGGAACTATTCTCTGTAATAGCTGCTACTGCAAGCGGCACCAAGGTGTCCTTCGATAAAGGTAAACATTTTCTTGTAGAACCTGACGGTACCCGGTTTAACATAAAGATGTACCAGAAAGTATTTTATCTGAAAACGGAGTGTAATGACTATGACCAGTGTAACGGTAATGATGATGCGTATGACAGAACGGCCAGCCACGATATTCAGACATGGCACGAGATTATGGGTCATTGTAATTACGAGGATTTACTGAAACTGCAAGTAATATCAGAGGGTATGCACATTGAGGGGGTGCGTAGGCCTGACAAAAATTGTGCAATGTGCAAAACGGGAAAGTTTGCCCAACCGAGACATAGAGATCTCACAGACAGAGTGGAGGTACCACTCGCGCTGGTTGACATGGACCTAGTCGGCCCAGTAAGCGGCGTGCCCATGGGAGATTTCGGATATGTACAGTTTTTTACAGACATGTGTACAGGGGCGACGTTTGTCTATTTTGTCAAAGCGAGGGGTGACATAATCCAGGCCACGGAAAAATTCCTGGCAGACGTAGCTCCCTATGGGGTAGTAAAATGTCTGAGGTCCGACCACGGAGCCGAGTTTACAAACAGAGAGTTCCAGTCACTATTGGGAAGGTATAGGATAAGACACGAGACGTCACGCCCATACCACACACGCCAGGGCAAGGTGGCAGAGAGGGAATGGCACTCCCTTTTCGAAATAGCTAGATGCAAGCTAGCAGATAGTAACTTACCAAGGAGCCTATGTCATTATGCGGTACAAGAAGCCGCTTACACCCGAAACAGGTGTTTTTTTTTTTTTTTTTTTATTATCTTTCTTCCCCTCCTTTTTCCCGATTTTTCTCCCATCCCACCCTTCCTGGTTGTTGCGTACTTTCCCCTACTGTTGGTCCGGGAGACCGGAGACTGTCACATGCTTTCCTCCGACGCATGTGCAGCCTGGGGCAGGCCAACCTGGCCGCGCAGGTTCTCACCGGGGAGAGTGTAGCATGTGGGAGGCCACACTATCTCTCCTCAGATCCAACCCTCGCTGAGCAGGCGCCCCGACCGAACTGTAGGGGTCGCTGTCCACAACACCCAGGACCCACCCTTCAGCTTCCCACCCCCTGATACAGCCAATTGTATCAGCGTGAGAGGACAGCCAAGCTGATAGCAACGCCGGGAGCTGGATTCGAACAGGCGAATCCTAGTGTCTCCCGGTGTTGGTGACGAACGTAATCTCCGTGCGCCACCTGCGTTCTGTCTAAACCATTTAAAATGATAGATATTGTGTATATATGGAAACTGTTGTTCATAAAGGTAACAGGGAACCATCAGGAACCTGAGGTGTCAATATGGATGTAAACATGTCATCAAGAATAATGTCCCCTCATCAGGTATGTCATCGGATAAGAAAGAATGACACCGATTTACTATCCAACGGACAAAGGGTAATAGGTATTGTGAAGGTACTAGGGATGCTCGATATTGGCTTTTTTACCGATACCGATATTCCGATATTGTCCAACTCTTAATTTACGATACCGATATCAACCGATATCAACCGATACCGATATATGCAGGGTTTCCCCCCCCCAAAAAAACTGAATAATTTCAGGTAACTAATAATTTCACTGGATATATATATAACAAATATTGTTATTGTTTTTTTTCTTTTTTTAAACCGATACCGATATTTTCCGATATCACATTTTACTGCCGATATCGGCCGATAATATCGGTCGGCCGATAATATCGGACATCCCTAGAAGGTACCCATTCTCAATTAAAACTGATGTAGTTTACAAGGACCATATTTAATGTGAAGATATTGAATGCCATGTTCTGCTGATACTTTTGTGATTATATTATTTCCTTTGAAAAATGTTTTTGAGTTTACATATATGTTATTTCTTTGTTACTAAAAGAAAGGTCTTTCCAAGAATTCAGTCAGTCCACCAACAAGTGGGAGTGTTGAATTAAGGGACTCTGTGTGGAGATGTTAGTGACTGTCTAACTGTGTATATGATTGTTTACACCTGTAACAGGCTACCTGTGTGTATCATTGTCTTCACCAGATGTAGTCAGTTATGCATATATATCTGTCTCCACTGGAGGGCGCTCTAGGCGTAGCTACCTGAGTATTCTACCATAGAGGTAACTATAATAAGAGATTGTCCCCACCCATTTTCCTTCTTCTCCAACGGCTCTCAACGAGAGCAGAGCTCTGTACATCTACTGCTTATATGTGAATAAAGAAGTCAAGCCAGTTCGGGCACAATAGAGAATCCATGCCTCTTGACCACATTATTGTTGCCCCAAAGCGTGTTCTGTTAACAAATGTGATATCGGAAAATATCGGTATCGGTATTCAAAACCGATTTTATATATATATATATTTTTTTTTTACATTTATTTAACCTTTATTTACCCAGGCAAGCAAGTAAGAACAAATTATTATTTTATTTATTGTCAAAGTATGCATAATGTTGTGTTAATTACACAACAAGAGATATGTAATGTTAATTACCTGAAATTATTCCGTTTTTGGGGGGGGGGGGGGGGGGACCCTGCATATATCGGTATCGGTTGATATCGGTTGATATCGGTATCGGAAACTAAGAGTTGGACAATATCGGTATATCGGTATCGGTAAAAAAGCCAATATCGAGCATCCCTAGCCTTAATTCATCCTTCCTGAAACTCTAGTGCCTGATCTCTTCTTGTACTGTAAAGTTAACTAGATTTGAGTTCAAACTAAAAATACTTGCTTTACCTATTTTTTTTTCTTCTGTTTCTCAAAGAATTTGGGCTACTTATTATTCAAAGATTAAGACTATTCCGGCATTAACTCTTTGGTAGGAGTGAACCCCTAGAGCAGTGGTGCCCAACCAGTCGACCGCGATCGACAGGTAGATCGCGGACTGATTTCAAGTAGATCTCGCAGTTTTCTCTCCTACAGCTTCTCTCCTTGTTGACATACGCACACACACAATAGCATATCTGCAGAGCCGCAGAGCCCGGCTTGTACTGTGTGTGAGGGCTAAATGGGGGACCCTGATGTAAACAAGACGAAAGTCTTTCTCTGGTCTGCATTCCCTTAACAATTGTGTGTATTGAGCCATACTGTATTGTACCCATTCTGCAATCTGTTAATAAAGTTTTCAATCAATCAATCAACCTTAGGTAACGTTGCAAGTGCAGTAGGCATTTATTTACCATCCTGTGGCGACATCTGTTAATAAAATGTTCAATCAATCAATCTGTTATGCTTAACATGCAGTACAATTAACTTTACTTAATTTAGTTATTTTTAAATGTCTGATCTAAAGATAAACAAAGGGTTTTAAAAGTGTTATATTTATCTTCTCTTATAGTACCAGAGAGAAGCTGAGGAGAATCGACCAGCAACAAAAGCTAAATTTAGTTAAATAAAAAAAATATATATATATTATATTTATCTTTATTTAAATTTTTTTACATTTTAAGATTTATCATTTTTCCCTGTGGTATCGAAAATGGTATTGAATATCAATACTTTTCAAGGTATCATATCGAAGTTCGAAATTCCAGTATTGTGATGTCAGTTGCAATGTGACAGCTCTGTTTACACATCATTCCTATTCCCTTTTAATTGTACATATATCATTTTAGTTTTGATTGTATTGTTCCACTTTTGCTTGTGTGTGTGTTGTCAGTGTGTATGCAGAGTGTGAAATAAATGGGTCATGCTGCCTGCATGCCCAACGTGAGAAGTTACAGTCTTGTCATTCTTGTAATTCCTACACTACACCGTTACAATGATATATAAAATATCATATTATATTATATACCCATTCAATATGCACATGACAGAAAATATTATATGCCATATAATATGTTCTGTCATGTGCATATTGAATGGGTATTACTAATACTATTACTACTAATACTAGCCGAGAGTAGGTCAAATTTTGGCTGGTAGCTCTCGGCTAGGTGGTAAATTAAAAAGTAGATCTTGGTTCAAAAAAGGTTGGGCACCCCTGCCCTATAGTGTTAATCCTCAGTGGTTTTGTTTTGAGTTTGTGAATTAAACTAGGGTTCTCCACAACAAACTGGTCCACCTGTCTGCTTCCAAGTGAGCCCTGGTGCAGGAAAATACTTTTAAAAACTCAATTCAGTTCATAATATAAGTACATTTTCCCAAATGTGAATTTTAACTTGAGTTAAAAATGGCCAAGTTGGTCAAGATCAGAAATGGTGTCAATAAAAGGCTGACCTGCATGACATGTTTTGGTTAATTTTACATGTAGGTGAGAAAAGCCAAGGAGTGGTGCTGGTTATGGGTTCTGTTCCGTTAGTGGCTCTGCTTGGCATCACACTGCACTCGCTCGCGTACGTGCACGCGCACTGAATAAACCACAAATGTACCTTTAATACCAGTATTAGTCTGACCACACCCCTCATCAGCTTACCTTCATAAGCAGGTGTGTGGTCACCTGCTCTCCTCCTTCTCGCTTTCACCACAAGGAAGTGCCTCGGTAGTACCCCACTTGACGTGTTGTTGTTAGGGGAAAGGTAGTTAGTTTACAAGGAGTGATACGTTGACATCATATCTTTATTTTCTCTCTCACTATTTTTCGAGAAAATACGGCGATATTGTCTTCGTACTGGAGTGTCTAGAAGATGATGATCATTCTAAAAACCCTCCACCGGTTTTCGTATTGGGAGCACGCCGCTGCATGCTTCTCAACTGCAGTTCCTTGCTGTGTTTGTTGGGGTGAAACCTGTCAGGCCACAGCTGAACTGTCGGACATGCCGCTGTTGTGAGAAGCGGTGCGTTCCAGGTTGGGTGAGTAGTGTTTGCTGGCGGGCTCCACTTGTCTGTTAGTGCTATGGGGGCTACTTGACAAAGTTTATGGAAACCGGCCCCAGGCTAGGGTCCTTTGTTCAGCCACCTAGGCGACAGAAGGCCTTGGTCTGAAGACCATTATAGTTTTAACTAGTGGGCCGCGACCATTGACACTGGTGATCCCTGTGTGTTCTGGACGAGTGGATTCTCTCTGTCACCGTGTTAAGGCCCCATCTTTCATATCCAAATGAGAGTATTCCTTCACGAGGGGATATGTGCATGTAATGTGCGATAGCGGCAGATTCATGTTCAAAGTCAGCTACACAGGCCAGTTGGTACTGTGCTGATTCCGTCGGGTGTGGTAAAGTCACCGTTGTGAAGCGGTGTTGACATCTTGTTTTCTCTCTTCTCTTAAAAAGTGAGGAGAGGTTCAGAACGGCGGCCTGTCTGGGTGAGTGTTATGTCATTGTTTACATGTTCATAGCTTACGGTTAGCCAGTCAGCTGTTAACTGCTGCGTTAGCCTGCTGGATCGCTGCATGGCCTGCTTAGGGCCTACTATTAGCCAGTCAGCTGTTAGCTGCGGGGCTAGCATGTCGTGGTCGCTAGGTAACGTTAGCTTGCTGCTATAGGCCATGGCTGGCGCGGGGTAGCGTAGCTTCTCGCGCGCCGCCGTGAGCTCGCTTCTGATCGCGTGCGTCGTTAGCTCGGCGTCTCGCAAGCAGAAGCAGTAGCACCCGAACGGTTGGAGCGGCCGTTAGCTTGATGCTATTCTGTTGAACGTGCTTTGATTTTAACATGTTTTACACTCTTGACCGCGACGTCATCCTTGACAGGGGATGTTTCGTCGACCCTGCCCTGAGCCTGGACGGCAAGGTTGCATCAACGGGGGACTGTAGTACGGGTTGGGGCGGTGACGCTACCCAGTTCGGACAACACAGGAGCGGCTGTGTTCCTACGGTGTCTGTGACTGCACTTCGCTGATCTGCGTTCCGGGTAGGAACGGGGTTGACCAGACCTCATAACACGTCTTCTGGTTTTACTTTGCTAAATGTATTGTGAATAACGGTGTTTTTTCCCAAAACGTGTGTTGTTGCAATGCATTTAGGATACGTTGCGGGTTATGTGTGAGCTGTTTTTTGTCACTGGCAGTTAGCTTCTCCGTGCAAATCGGGATGTAATGATCTGGTTGTTGTGTGAGAAACATCATGGTGTTTATATGTACCGTGTACTCACAACTAAGGTAACTAACCTATGAAGCTATGCTTGGTGACAAGTGAGTAAAAGAATGTTCTTTCTCAGACTGTAATGACAATGAACAGTGTGTTCACACATTAACAGGTTTTCCTGTTTTAACTGGCTGTATTGAGGGTAAAATAGGAGGATTGTGTTTCCCCCCCGGTTCCCTGGGGACTTTTTCATCCTCCTATCAGACATGTTGTGCATTAATTGTGTCTTTTGTGTGGTAGGGATACGATGTAACTCTTAGCTTGATTGCTGAGGTTGTGCTAAATCTGCTGGAGAAACTTATTTCCTAAAGGGAAATTGGTTTGGTTGCTGTCATGTGTGCTTAGCAAGGCCTGTGGTCGATACTAATCAAGAATGATGTATTCTCTCATTGTGAAAAAAACGGCGTTCCTCTGTTGAGTGTTTTTGCCATTTTTTGTAGGTGATGATGGGTTGTGTGTGTCATGTGACCTACAACTGGGTTGTACTGGCCACAGAAGCACATGTGTATGTTGGACCGGGGTTCTTAGAGCCCTCTCTATTCTGTGTTTTTCCTTAGTAAAAATCAGATAGCAGGTTAGCTCATGCGCTGTGTGGAGCTGTGAAACGCTTCATAGAGCTGACTATGACTGTGTCATATTCTCTTTTTGTCGTTACATCGTATCATGGGTGTGGGGTCGTAAAGGGGTGAACTGGTAACCTTTCCTCTCCCCATTGTTCTGTCGGTCACCCCTGTCCTTCAAGGTTCCCGTCACGTGGCGGTTCGGCACGTTACGGGGGGGGGGGGGGGGGGAGTTCCTGGTCCCACGGCCTGGTATATTGGGCGTGTGCACCGCAGGAATTCCCCCGCCATAGAGTACGTCACCGTGCGCGTCTCTGTTGGTAGGACTTCCGTGTGCTGTTCAGGTCCATGTGATGGATCTGTTTTCAGGGGGGGTGGTCAGGGCTCCTCCTCACCAAGCGCCTATTCAGGCCTTCTGTGAGTTCGGACTCCTTCTTCCATGTGAGGAAGCCTCCATCAGAGTACAGAGCCTTCCTCCTCAGATTGTCAAAGTGAGTGGACCCTCTAGAAGGGTCCTTTTCTATTGTATGTATATTCGATTCAATTCGTTTATTGAGTGTGTATGGGTTCAGTGCCTCTTCCCCGGAGGCCCTAAAACCAGTTTTTTACATGGCTCAAGGTGCAATATATTCTTTTCAATCTGTACAGCTCGCGTGGGAAGTCTCTCTGGGGATCCCCGTCTCTTTCCTATGGGAGGGTGGTGGGATGTAAAAATGTGAATTTTTTTTACCCCGGCTGTGTAGACTGGGATACATACTGTTGATGCTTCCTTCTTTCTATTCCAGAAGTGTTGGAGTTAGGGAGTGTCACACCCCTCTTGTCGTTCCCCTGGGCGCCTTGGGGATTCAATGACAGGTCTAAATAGCCTGTTCATTGATGGGGGTGTGTCCCGACGCACGTATAGTGCTAGCTCGCTGTAAACAGGCGATTGACTGGCACGCCTTGGTTGCTTGTGGTTGAAACAGCGTTTTTATAAAGCAACTGAGATGGGGGTTTTTCCTCTTCCGACGACCACATCCCATGACCTGGGTGGGTTGTCGACGGATTCTCGTTCATGTCTGGGGGATGATGACGGGATGGATCTGAACATATGTGGTGGGGTCTCACGCCCTTGGGGTGGGCCACCAGGCGCGGTTCGTCCGAACGTCTGGGTGGCGCCTTCTTTTCATGTTAAGATCAACACGCATATCTGCCCTTCTCCTGGAGTAGGCATGTCGGCGTGGTTAGGGCACGGGACTGGTTCTGGTCACGCTGGTCCAGATCAGTTGAACCCGTTGTCCGCCGGGGATGCAGATCTGCTGTTCTGGTACCCTGAGGGACTTGGGCTTTTTTCAGGGGGAAAAATGCCAGGTCGGTCTGGGTGTCACAGGGTTAAGCGCTATGGAGACCCTGGTTGGGTATGTTTTTACTCAGCACTGTCGTCATGGCTTACAGCCATGCCATTCTGTACGCGCTCGATCTCGTCGGATCTCGGCCGCTACACAGGTTGGTCCTGGTTAGTACTTGGTTGGGAGACCGCCTGGGAATACCAAGTACGGTGTGCTTAGGGGCTGGTTCTCCATTATTTTTCGCTCCTCTCTCACGCATGGCGAAGAGGGGCCTGTGGGGGTGGTTTTTTGACCTCCTCTGGTGACCCTGTGCTTCCCGTACCGCCAGGCCCGGTCCGAAGTGATGTTTGCGACCCGTAGGCCTGGGTTAACCCTTTTTGGAAACTGAAACACTTGTACTGCGGTATAGCCGGTGTATACCCGCAGGTGTGTTTTGGAGTTTTTTCTTGAGGGGTTATAGGAACAACCACCGCATTGGGTAACACCGAGGTGGTTGATTCCCTGGTGTGTTGGTGCAGTGTCAACTCCCGGGTTCACCGTTTGAGGGTGCCCCTGCACGTTCATGACGTCTGCCAATCGTGTCAGCCTTCTCTGCCTCGACCCCTCTGGGTGGGGGTTTTTAAATGGAGGCTTGGTCATGCAACAACGCCAGCATACGCCCCTTCCGCCGGGGCAGCTGTGTTCAGCTGTCCCCTCTGGCGCCTGTCTCGTCCGCAGTCTCCAGGCTAGGGTTAACAGCCTGTTGCCTGGTTTTTTCCCCGGTGCGCTGCCTGCTTCCGTTGGTTAACCTTTTTTGTGTGCTTACGGCCATGCTGACTGTCTGTTCTGCAGGGTCAGTGTGCCAGGCGGTGTACTGTTGGGGGGACGGGGCCCGCTCGGCTTACGGCCATACCGACCTGAACACGCCCGATCTCGTCCGATCTCGGAAGCTAAGCAGGTTCTGGCCTGGTTAGTACTTGGTTGGGATACCGCCTGGGATTACCAGGTGCAGTAACTGGGGGGCCTTTGTCCGAATACGCTGGCGATGTGGGGGGCGGGGCACTACGTGCCCACCTGGTGGGGTCTTGATGCTGGCATCATGGACTTCTCCGGGCCCCCATTCCAGGGAGTCCAGTCCTTTTGGTGGGTCTGGGTCTTCCTTCGCGCTCCGCTGCTACGGCCTTGCCACGGGGTTGGGTTTGCCCTTGACCCCGTGATTCTGGGGGCAGTAACGAGGTTGTTCCTCCGTTCGTTCCCGGGTGGCATGCGGGTTGTGCGTGTGTGTAGTCGTGGGGTCAAGCCACGGTCTGCTCACCCTGTGCGTTAAGTTGCTTGAGTGCCTCTTCGCACGGTCGGGTCCGTCGCCTTCCCGTGAAGCCCCTAATAGGGGGGATGCCCTCCATTAGGGGGGGTCGGGGGGGCTCGGCCCTCCCTGTTCTGATGGTTTTGGGGGGCTGTCAGCGGGGTGTATTTGTCAGCCAGCGGCTCCGCTTGGCCTCCCATTGTGCAGTGTGATGCCAAGCAGAGCCACTAACGGAACAGAACGATAGGTTATGACTATAACCAAGTTCTGTCAGTTAGTGGTGACGCTTGGCATCAGACGGCCGCTGCAGCCCTTGACCTCACCTTGTGGTGAAAGCTTGGGAAGGAGGAGAGCAGGTGACCACACACCTGCTTATGAAGGTAAGCTGATGAGGGGTGTGGTCAGACTAATACTGGTATTAAAGGTACATTTGTGGTTTATTCAGTGCGCGTGCACGTACGCGAGCGAGTGCAGTGTGATGCCAAGCGTCACCACTAACTGACAGAACTTGGTTAGTCATAACCTATCGTTATGGCCACATGCTGGGAGCAGATCTTGATTTGTAAAGCAGCATTTTGGCTCATATCAGATCCTCATGCATACGACTGGCTAACATTTTTATTTAGTTAGCTAAAATGACTTTAGTGGCAATATGGAACTTGGATTTTGATAAGTCATCCATTATCATTGATCACCTTTTGAAACCCAACTTAAAGAAAAAATGTATATAGACTACTGCTTTGATTTTGGTTAAACTGCCACATTAGGGAGATGTGCTGGCTGCAGTACTTTAATTATCCACAAGATGTCGCCACATGATGGGAAATAAATGCCTACTGCACTTGCAACGTTACCTAAGGTTGATTGATTGATTGAAAACTTTATTAACAGATTGCAGAATGGGTACAATACAGTACGGCTCAATACACAATTGTTAAGGTGATGCAGACCAAAGAAAGACTTTCGTCTTGTTTACATCAGGGTCCCCCATTTTCAATTCATCATAACATTTATGACATATATGACATACAGATAAACAGTACTGTTACATCTATCTAGACATTTATGACATACAAGATATACATATATACAGTACTGTTTAAGAGACAGAGTTTCTAAAAGAGTGTATTCCTTTTGAGGGGGAAGAAACTGTACATTGGGTGGGGGGGTGGGTTTGGACATTTACAGGGGCCAGTTTCGAATTGCAGCCTCCCGTAGATGCTCTTTGAGAGCGGTTTTGAAGGTGGGTAGGGATTCACATTATTTTACGGCTGTGGGTAGGGCGTTCCACATTGATGTGGCATAATTGCAAAACGTGTTTAGTCCCTTGTTTGAGCCGAATCTGGGTTGAACATGATTTGTGGAACTCCCTCTGGTGTTGTGGTCGTGGTATTCACTGACTTTTGGGAAGTATTTCGACATGTACATGGGTACCTTAGTGGTGTAGTGTATCTTGTAGACCAGGCCCATTGTAAGTTGCTGTACTCTGTCGTCTACTCTAAGCCATCCTAGGTTGTCAAAGTGGGCAGGGGTGAGGTGGGTTTTAGGAGTGAGGTCCAGCAGTAGTCTGACCAATTTGTTTTGTGATGTTTGTAATCTTGTTTTTAGTGCCTTTGAGGTGCTTTGGTACCATGAGGTGCAAGCATAGTCGTAGTACCCTTGAATGAGTGCTCCTGCCAGAGTCTTCAGGGTATTCTTTTTTACCAGAGAGGAGATCCGGTACAAGAATCAAGTTCGTTGGTTGACTTTTTTTTATTACATTGGATGCCATTTTGTCACAGGAAAGATTAGCCTCTAGGATGGAACCCAGGTAGGTAATTTCATCTTTCATTGTGACAATATTGTCACCCACTGTAACTGAGAAGCCGTCTGTCTTGCTGAGTTTGTTATTTGAACCGAAGAGAATGGACTCTGTTTTGCCCATGTGTTGATAAGTTGTTATCAGCGAGCCATATGCAGATTTTGCCTAGTTCCGAGCTGAGGGTTTTTTCAACCTGTAACTTGTTCTTGTCAGAGACCAGCAGGGCTGAGTCGTCCGCAAACAGGGTTACGTTACCCTCCCTAACCCTAACCATAACCTTAACCTTAATTTAACCCTAACCTTAACGGCTAACCATAACCCTAACCTTAACCCTAACCTGCAACACGGAACACAGAAATGCAAATGCTGTCGAGTCTTCACTGCTTGTAAAAATATACAGCACAAACTGACTACTGCACAGTCAAACCGAGTACAAGCCCGAATGCACAGTCAAACCGAGTCCAAGCCACGAAGCCCCGCCCCGACGTTGGGCTTGCGGCTCTAGCTCTACTCCCTCCATGAGCTCAATGTAACG